>NC_092094.1:29610051-29975676 GCF_045679555.1 Salvelinus alpinus | reverse complement strand
AACGCCTGTCGATCCCGCTGAAGGGGAGCCCGATGATCCAGTGGAGTGTGACGTGGGATGGGAAACCGCCGAGCCAGGAAAACCTCTCGAGCCAGCCAGGGCGTGAAAGCCTGAAGGGCTAGCTTAGGCACCCCGGTTCCATCGGCAGCGGAATCCACCAACGTCACCAACAAAACACAAGACAAACAAAAAAAAACTCCTGGACCGGCTGGGCAAGCAAAAACTGACGATCCAGCTGAGGCCCGAAGTGGGATGAGCGCCATCCGAGTCAACCGGGTCAAGGAAACCTCTCGAGCCAGCTAGGGCGCGAAAGCCCGATAAGCTGGCTAGGCATCCCCGGTTCCATTGGTGGCGACCCCGAACCGCTGCCACCATTCCAACCAGAACGCCAGTACTCCCCGATGCTTCGTATGACGGCTGCTGCATTCTGTCACGCATAATTACGCTGGAGAGACGAAGCAGGTACGGGGAGTAACATTTAATAAATGACGGACATATAACGAGACAAGCACAGCGTCAGCAAACAAAAACTTAGACAAGAAACAATCAATGCAGCAGCAGGGAACAGAGCAAGGGAACAGACAAATATAGGGGAGGAAATGAACATGTAATAAGTGAGTCCAGGTGAGTCCATTAACGCTGATGCGAGTGACGAGAGAAGGCAGGTGTGGGTGATGGATGGCAGGAGCGTGTGATGCAGGGTAATCTGGCGCCCTCAAGCGCCAGGGGAGGGAAGAGCGGGAGCAAACATGACAGTGTCACGATAGGCATTCAATAACTTAAGCAGGTGACTACCTAAGATGAATGTGTTTCAATTAGAAGTAAACCCTTTATGACCATATATTATTCATTTCACAAGGCCTTTAGTTATTTCCTAGTTATCCTCGACATTGTGCTCTAAAAGTCCTGGCTCATGGGCCACAGACCTGCAAGTCACAATACGCTGGTTTGTGAAGTGATTACTATCAGAAACCAGCCAGAGGGAGGATATCCAAGAATTTGAATATTTTATCACCCACAACCTGCACTCAGGATGACTGCTATGGTAAAGGATTTACATAACAATACCTAAAACATCTAAACTGGAACTATCTTAGTAACGGGTGCAATAAGTCCAACCCCTAACAGATTGGATTAGTTTAGAAACATTTAAGCTATTTATCTTTGCATAGTATAAGATACATTAATCAATCAATGTGCATGAGGAAACATAGATATTAAAATAAACTATTCAAAGAAAATCGACCTACAACTAAGCGTGCTGGGAAATATGATAATGAAGCCCTCCCACGTATTTTCACTCTGATAGAGTTAACGGAAATGAACTCAACTCATTTGAGTAAAAACAACACCATGCAATTTGAAAATATGTCATGTTTAGTGCTGAAATGTAGGTAAGGTGACAGACATTCCTAATACTGATCTGAATAAAAGGCATGGAAAGTCACAGCAATTTCCAGTGACTAAATGCACTCTAAACAGGACGACAGGAAAGTAAACACTAGTGTTTAAAATGTGAACACTTAGTAGATATAGGTGTTCTCCTGGTTGGAAACTGACTGGAAAAAGCTAACTATCATGTTTAATGTTGCATTCTAAACGCCTGTGTTTACAATTTATTGGCACATCTCAATGCCTAATGTTTAAGTTTTAAACACTGATGTTTAGGTTTTAAACGTGTCACATGTTTCATGGTTTTATAGTGTAAAAGTAATCTGATTACGTAACACATTATTTTTGTAACACGTTACTCCCAATACTGGTCATCACAAACAGCCTATCACATACAATACATGAACTGCAGGGCAGGAGCTGAATGCATCCTTCAATCCCATGTTGTTTGCTGCTGTGTAGATTTCACAACCTAGGGGTCTGAAACCTGACTCTGAATAAGCTGTTCTCGTTAAACCATTTCACTCAGGGGTCAGTGAACTATGTGTGTGTCTGTCTACACTGGCGCTTGATGGCAGAAGTTTGAAATCGTAACTTTTTGGGGGGTTGGATTTAGCAATAACAACAGGACAAATGTAATTGAATATAACTAAATACACTTGTATATGTCTACACACCAGAAGTAAATCCCAGTCTTCTACCAAAACAAAAGTCCAGAACAGTCTGTATTTGGTCCTATCAATCCCCTGCTGTTTTAGCCGTTACCATCACTCTAAAACAAACAGAGCAATATACACTTTGACTGAAACGCTGTATTTTGATCCTGTCAATATGATGCAGTCCATGTCAGAAACAGGAAGAGTGATGTACAGTACATTCAGCACCTGTGGCAAACACTAGACTGTCCTTTTCTCTCTGCACCTCATTTGGTGTCACTGAACTTTTCAACCTCCTAAATGTCAAATCGGTACCTAGAGGGAATAGGGGTGAATATGTCACTCAGTGATGGAGAGTTTAGCATGTTTAGGATCCTTTTATGACAGTTTGTGCTTTAGCTTACTGCTAGCTGGTCAGCATGTGTGGTAGTCATCAAATGAATGTGAATTTGTGGTAGCTGTATAGTGAGTTTTGGGGTAATCAAATATAGCTCTGTGCTGTGCTATTAGTGGTTAGCATATATTTGCGTTTAGTGCCTGTGCTCCCCAGTTCACCCTGCCTGCTATTCTAATAGCTGCTGTAATGACAGTGTTGACTTTACCGATGGGGCAGCTCTCTCTCTCCCTCTCTCTCTCTCTTACCTCCATCCATTTATCCTCTGGGGTTGATTTAGCACTGACCAAGCAAGCCTGAAGTCATAAACACTTTGTAATAAAGCTGCTCCACTCAACATGTACAACCTGTTAACACATTCTCTCTCTACTCTCTCTCTCTCTCCCTCTCTGTCTCTCCTATCCTCCATCTTCAATGGCCTGAGGCATGGTCACTCACTGTGTGCGTGACTAGGATCAGTAAATTAATATGAGAGAGCAGATGCTGGAACGGAACATGCTCTGTGTAAGCCCAGCTCACACCGCACACATTTGACAGCAGCATTGATTTGTGTTGCAAATCTAGCTCAATGTTTTATTAAAGCCAAACTCTATTATTTGCATTGTTAAATTGATGATTGCATCGACTGTATGTGTTTTCAATATTTCACATAATCCTCAGGGCTGGGTCTGATATCTTGTAATTGATTCCTTTGTTTCCACTTAAAGATTGTATACATGTTGATCAGTGGTACAAGGGTTTTAATAGGTTTCAGGAGTCAATTTGTAGTTTAGTGCAAACCAGTGCAACTCTGTCCTCCCATTCAACTTTAGTTCATCCCAGGGGGAGGTATCAGACCTTCTTAAGATGGCCGCCAGTGGCTCAGTTATGGGCTTCCTCTGGGTAGGACCTATCACTGTTCTACATCAGACCCAGATGTTGTCATGGTGAACAATCAATACCTCTTTCTGGTGTGTGTGTGTGCATGCGTGTGTTTCTGTTTAGCACATCACCCTGATGAAGACAGCTTGGCTGTCGAAACATTGGTTATAAAATTATTGCATCTGAGCTCCTAAAGTGTGCTGCTCTCCTTTTATTTTTCATCTGTTCGGTATATTGACATTAGGACTTGAAAAAAACTATTCTCTGAGGATAATGTTGGTATGTCACTTAAAATAAATCATTTTCATTAGAGCCTACATTCCTTCTCTGTCCCTTGAGAATAGACCAGGAATACTGTGTAGCTAGGCTACAGTCCTGTGGGCCCATGTTTTCCATCCATATCATCCTTAATCAGAACACAATCTTTCTTCATGGATTTCTTACAAAACACTTTGTATTTTAAGGGAGGCGAGGTGACTCACACACAATTTTAAAACCTGAATACTGAAGGTATGAAATGAAGTCTAATCTTCAAAGATCACACTTAATTTACATCCAGTGTTCTGTGTACATACTGTACCACACTGTACCGTACACACCGTACTGTACTGTTCTACAGGTCATCTAGTAATCTGCCACAAATGTTTACAGCAGCTGTCATATTTGTAAGAGCATAATGTACCTGCTATTACTGACAGTCTCAAGTCCAGATTTTCTTGTACCAAAATAGCTTGACAAGTTCTTGACAAACTTAGGTAATGTTTGTTTAGTGAGAGATCGAAATTTACACAATAGTTACCCGGAGGAAAATGGGGGAGGGTGATGCTTTTTCAATTTCAGTCAAGGGGAGGGTTTAGTATATATTTTTTCATTAGTCCCGGGGAGGGTCATGTAATTTGTAATCCATTAAATGTCACGTATTGCTCATGGTTTGAGAATTAGTTGCTTTTTATAGTATCTTTATGTGACTGATGATGCCCCTCATCCCTTATTCTCTGGTGGGCATGCAACATGAGGTGTGCCTAGTGTGGTCTCAATAAATGATCCATAGCCTATACTAGGCTATAGGCCTAGGCTAGTAGAAGAGCATGCTCGGAGAAGAACAGGGCAAAGTTATATTTCTATGAAAATGTACTTCCTTCCTGAGTTTTTGCACTGCTGCAAGGATGGTGTATATAAAACTAAGCTACACTGCATTACACACAGACATTACACACTGCCCTGCTCTTGCTGATGTAAACTATTTTGTGCTGCCTAACCAATGTCTGTGTTGTATATGGTGACACTTCAGGCGGCAAGTCAATTTGTCCAAAAATGCAATATGTGAGCACGGATTAGGCTTCCTGATGTCCTGTTCAGTTTGAGAGGGAGAGCGTGAAAATGAGAAAGAAGACCAGAGGTATTTATTTTATTTTATTCCAGATCCCCATTAGCTGCTGCCAAGGCAGCACCTACTTTTCCTGGGGTCCAAAGCTTGCTACTGCTATAATAGATTTTAATACAAATGAAATGGACCTAGTTTTATGTAATTATATACAATAATGCTTTAGTCCGTGATGCTTTATTCTAGAAACAAGCTGTAGAGTGCTGGGGAAAGACGTGACTTCGATGCATATGGACTATCTTTGGTTTGTCTGTATGACATTGAGGCTGCGCTTCTACAGCCGAGGAGCAGTGGTGTAGTGCTATTTATTTAGGTGATATATTACACTGAACAAAAATATAAATGCAACATGCAACAATTTCAAAGATTGTACTGAATTACAGCTCAATTTAAATAAATTCATTAGGCCTAATCTTTGGATTTCACATGACTGGGAATGCAAATATGCATCTATTGATCAGATACCTTAAAAAAAGGTTGGGGCGTGGATCAGAAAACCAGTCAGTTTTGCAGAAATCCTTCGGTTGTGCTAATCCACAGTTTCATCAGCTGTCCGGGTGGCTGGTCTCAGATGATCCCGCAGGTGAAGAAGCCAGATGTGGAGGTCCTGGGCTGGCGTGGTTATACGTGGTCTGCTGTTGTGAGGCAGGCTCATAGCCCATAACAAAGAGGCATACAAAAAGAGATAAAGAAAAAACAAACATATTTATTAAATAAAGTAAACTATATGCAAGTAACATAGGTGTGTGTAGTCAGTAGTGTAAGTGAGCGGATGCAGATGGTGATAATGAGGCGCGTTGAGAGGTGCCAAAACTAACTAACACAAAGAAGCCCTGAAATGCCACAACCAAAAACAGCAGTGTGTCTCTGTGGAGAGAGTCTCCACGGAGCCCAGGTGTGCCCCATTTCGTTGACGACCCTCCAGGCTCGAGAAAGAATTCGGCAGACAGAGTGGGTGTCCCCCCCCATAAAACCGGGGACCACCAAGGACCCCGGAACATCACACCAACCAAATACATAAACTTAAACAAAATTCTGCCCTGGTAAACGCTACCCCACTTGCCCCAGCCAACCTCGTCCTCCTCAGACCTCAGCAACCGTTGTGCACAGGACGCAACCTTTAAGAGGATTTTTTTTTTTAAACGAAGGCAGCAGGGAACAGGAGCGACAGAACACAAAACACGAAATAAACAGTGACCGGTCACGTGGACACGCATACACTCGGGGACAACGTGTATTAGAACGCGTGTCCACCGAGCAATAGGACCAGACATGTTCAGGAACAGGGAGCAAGAGAGAGCGCATCAGCAACAACATTATCAGTCCCCCTAATGTGCCGCACATGGAGATGGAATGCCTGTAAAAACAACCGCCGTCTCATAATCCTCTGGTTAGGAGACATCATAGACCTCAAGAAGGTGAGAGGATTATGGTATGTGTAGACCGCAATAGGTACTACACCCAACACGACACCTCAAAGTGTCGTAGCGCCTCGGCAAAGGCTGCTCCAGTGGTACCTACGAGTGTACCACTCTCCGTCAGATTGGCCTTCAATATCTACCTAACATAATTTTAGACGTTTATCACAAAATTCTAAACCTGTTTTTGATTTGTCATTATGGGGTATTGTGTGTAGAATGATGAGGATTTTTTTTTTTTTAATCCATTTTAGAATAAGGCTGTAACGTAACAAAATGTGGAAAAAGTCAAGTCTGAATACCTTTCCGAATGCACTGTACAGTATGTGCATAAAATGCATCCTTCAATTGCAACATCTGCCTATTTGCACACACATCTTGTCCTGAGAAAATGTTATATTTTTAATACCCTCAAACACCAAGTTAGGCATATCTCATTTCAAAGTAGGCCATTATAACGGTCAATCTTGAATAATAATTATTAATGTTTTACCGGTGAAATGTCCAAACTGTATGGCAATCATTTGATCTCAATCAGTTTCATGAGAATTTGCATTTAGAACATCTTGAATAACAGTTTTGTGAGCTAATTAAAGCAGATGGTGTTAACAAACTATTCACATTTCTTGTAGGCCTATTTTGGTTCTAGCCAAGTAAAGTTGAGCTTTGGCCGCATGAGGAACATATTTGACTATTCAGCTTCAGGTAAGAAATGACTGACAAGGTGTTTTTGGTATAACATATTATAGGCTTACTATGCTACAGTAGGCTTATATGGTATTATAGTCAGATCTGCTTTGTAAAATACTAATTCATCATTATGTGATCTTGCGAAACATTGATTCAGCTTTGATCTCACTTTACTAGACGAGCACCATTGTGAATAGTGATAAGCTTCTATTTGTAATAATAATAATAACTGATGAGTAGGACTACTCTTGGAGAGGGTTATTTTGATCTGTTTGAGCGCCCTGAGCAAGGGGATTGGTGGAGTTTTATGAACATCATGGCAGACACGCTGTGAATTTGGATCCTAGATCTCATTGGTGTGATGATAAGGTTCATGCAGTGGATTAGTTTGTCTGCATATGCAATAGACGTGGTACGTTTCTGTAAGCTAACCACTCGGACAGTAGGGCGAGTTCAAGTGCGTCATACTGTTGCTGTTTTGAAGACATTCATTTTAGTTTTCTGTATGTCGCTGTTCTTGTTACATCAGATTTGTTACGCTCAAAGGGGTCATGCCTCTGCACACACGCCTACAGTTCATCATTAGTGCCCCGCCATAGAGAAAGAATACAGGGAAGAAATCACAATTTAGGCTACCTACCCATAGGCTGCTACAGCCTAAACATTTATTTAGTTTATCATTCTATCGTTTGCATGTGATTTTAGTGGTAATTAGGGCTAAACATATATTTTTTTACATAATTTATCAGAATTAATTTTCTAGAAATAATTTTACCATGCAGTCCGGTGTATTCTCAAATTGAAAAAAGCGAGTTAGCGCTGCAACAGACTATTATTAAACAACATACCAAGTCTAAATCTGTCAAGCGCAAGCCAGGTAGCCTAAGAAAGAAGGAAAATAAATTATATGAGGCTATATTATTATTATTATTTCAAGGCTATAGCGTGCCATTTAAGAAAGCAATTGTGAAGCTTTTATGAAACTCTACAGGCTGGCAGGAACGCTCAGCATTTCAACAACATGTCTATACATTTAGCATTTAAGCTGTATAAAATGACATGAAAAAAATATTTCTTAAATGAAATAATAATAAAACAAAAAAAGCATTTTTAAGCTATACAGTCATTCTACAGTGCCTTTGAAGTCACTTTTAGAAACATGAGTATGGCCAATCTTTGGTTTGAGGAGCATTGGAGCTGGTGTAGTATGATTAGATCTTAGTCCTGTATCGAAGCTTTGCCTGTTTGATGGTTCGTCGGAGGGCATAGCGGGATTTCTTATAAGCTTCCGGGTTAGAGTCCCGCTCCTTGAAGCGGCAGCTCTACCCTTTAGCTCAGTGCGGATGTTGCTTGTAATCCATGGCTTCTGGTTGGGGTATGTACGTACAGTCACTGTGGGTACGACGTCATCGATACACTTATTGATGAAGCCAGTGACTGATGTGGTGTACTCCTCAATGCCATAGGAAGAATCCTGGAACATTTTCCAGTCTGTGCTAGCAAAAACAATCCTGTAGCTTAGCATCTGCTTCATCTGACCACTTTTTTATTGACTGAGTCACTGGTGCCTTCTGCTTGAATTTTAGCTTGTAAGCAGGAATCAGGAGGATAGAATTATGGTCAGATTTTCCAAATGGAGGGTGAGGGAGAGCTTTTTAGTGTCTCTGTGTGTGGAGTAAAGCTAGTCTCGAGTTTTTATATATACCTGAAGATATTTGGCTGCTGTGTTAAATAATGAATGTTTTTTTTCTCAAATGCATTGATGATCAGATACTTCAGTTGTAACTGGTTCTGTTGCCCTAACTTTAGCACTGTTCCAAACTTAGACTATCCTCTTTTTTACAATAGCCTTTATAGAAATCAAAATGTCTCCGTTGCTGCAGCATGCGCTCATTGGTTGTCATGCTCTGTTGTGGTTTTAAAAAAGCTCCAGTGATGTGAAATGACACAGAATTGCATCAAATGTGTTTATAAAAGACAATTTTTATTCAGACTGAATGTAAGATGATAGATTAATGCAGTGCTTTTATGATAAATTATATATTTTGGGGTATAGGGGTCACTTGTTGTTTTTCAAGCGTTCAGGGAGGTCAGAGAGATGAGATTTGCTCCAGGTATCCCTCATTATAAATAACATACAGTCCCTTACCGTCTTTTCTTGCTCTTCTAATCTTGCAATCAGTTTCATTATTACAGCCCCTCTCCGATTCCAGCAGGGTTCCACTCTCAGGTGCTGAGCCCCAGTATAGTAATAAATAATGGCAGAAACTGTAATGGAGGTTTTGAGCCGTCATGGAGCTGATGGAGGAGCCAGTCGCAGGGTTAACCTGCTGGTTTGCATGCAAGAAAAGTAAATAGCTGCACTTCGGTGGGGCTCGGACATTGATTGAGGTGTTGCTATTCACATGCTGCAGAGAACAGGAGGAAAGGTTCCTGTCTGAATCTCACAGCCAACTGACTCCTGGGTTTTTACGCTAATACAAATAGAGTACTTTCTGTTGCATGAAAACAGAGACAGGCAGGCAGGTATAGACAGAGAGAGAGCGAGAGACACACACACACACACACACACACACACACACACACACACACACACACACAGAAAAATCATTCATAGACAAACACTTCTCAATGTAATTATATCTAACCATGGGGGGGCAGATATAAAGGCATGGTTGTTACAGTTTCAATATGACCAATATCAACAACGCCTAGGCGTCACGAATGGATGATAACGACAGAGATAATGCAGTTTAGATTACCCTCCAATCCCCTCTCTCTGAGTTAATGGAACTACTGATTGAATTATTGTTTAATTTTAATATAAAAAAACTCTTGTCCTAATGACCAAGCTGCTGCTGCTGTAAGCCTCAGGCTTTGTCTTTGAAGTTTAGGCTATCCTTCCAAAACAGTTTTGAAAAACTTTTCATTGAAACTAGCAGTGCTTGACTTGTGATGAAAGAAATGCAGGAGCTGTCGTTTTCCAAGTTGGTCCATTAGACTATGTTCACCAAAATTCACAAATGACATTATGCTATAGAGACCTGATTATTCACTGTAAAGGGTTTATACACATTCTCCATGGCTTTTAACCAAATGTTCATGACTATTATTACAGCCTATATGAAAAAGTACGAATTATTGACACTGGAAGGCTGCTGTGTCTGATCCCATGTAAACCTACATTCCTCTACCATTGTGCCCTTGATCAAGGCACTTAACCCCCACAAAATAGAACTGTACTGTTAGTCACACGTTGTCAACATGTGGTCAACCCTCCATCTGGAGAGCTCCTGGGTTTGCAGGCTTGGCTTTTGATCCAGCCCTGAAACACCAAAGTCTGCTTATCAAGGTCCTGTTGAGCAGCTGATGTTTAGGCTACAATTGTAACGGTTTTCCTCTTCCTCTTCATCCGAAGAGGAGGAGCAAGGATTCGACCAAAATGCAGCGAGGTGTGATGACATATTGAATTTATTTAAAGACGAAGACGAACACGAAAAAACACTTGGAAAATTACAAAATAACAAAACGACGTAGACAGACCTGAACATGGAACTTACATAACTACACGAAGAACTCACGAACAGGAACAGACTACATCAAACGAACGAACAAACGAAACAGTCCCGTGTGGTGCGCAGACACAGACACGGAAGACAATCACCCACAAACAAACAGTGTGAACAGCCAACCTATATATGGTTCTCAATCAGAGGAAAACGTCAAACACCTGTCTCTGATTGAGAACCATACAAGGCTAATTACAAGTGACCTAAACATAGAAACACAAAACATAGAATGCCCACCCCAACTCACGCCCTGACCAACTAAACACATACAAAATAAACATAAAACAGGTCAGGAACGTGACAGAACCCCCCCCTCAAGGTGCGAACTCCGGACGCACCACCAAAAGTCTAGGGGAGGGTCTGGGTGGGCATCTGTCCACGGTGGTGGCTCAGGCTCTGGGCGTGGTTCCCTTCCCACCATAATACATCCCCGCTTCTTTATCCCCCTCACAATGCCCACCCTCCAACTAACCCCACCTAAATTAAGGGGCAGCACCGGAATGAGGGGCAACACCGGAATGAGGGGCAACACCGGAATGAGGGGCAACACCAGAATGAGGGGCGGATCCTGGCTGGCTGGCTCTGGCGGATCCTGGCTGGCTGGCTCTGGCGGATCCTGGCTGGCTGGCTCTGGCGGATCCTGGCTGGCTGGCTCTGGCGGATCCTGGCTGGCTGGCTCTGGCGGATCCTGGCTGGCTGGCTCCGGCGGATCCTGGCTGGCTGGCTCCGGCGGATCCTGGCTGGCTGGCTCTGGCGGATCCTGGCTGGATGACGGCTCTGGCGGATCCTGGCTGGATGACGGCTCTGGCGGATCCTGGCTGGATGACGGCTCTGGCGGATCCTGGCTGGATGACGGCTCTGGCGGATCCTGGCTGGATGACGGCTCTGGCGGATCCTGGCTGGATGACGGCTCTAGACGCTCATGGCTCACTGACGGCTCTGGCTGCTCATGGCTCGCTGACGGCTCTGGCTGCTCATGGCTCGCTGACGGCTCTGGCTGCTCATGGCTCGCTGACGGCTCTGGCTGCTCATGGCTCGCTGACGGCTCTGGCTGCTCATGGCTCACTGGCGGCTCTGGCAGATCCTGTCTGGTTGGCGGCTCTGGCAGATCCTGTCTGGTTGGCGGCTCTGGCAGATCCTGTCTGGTTGGCGGCTCTGGCAGATCCTGTCTGGTTGGCGGCTCTGGCAGATCCTGTCTGGTTGGCGGCTCTGGCAGATCCTGTCTGTTTGGCGGCTCTGGCAGATCCTGACTGACGAATGGCTCTAGCGGCTCCTGACTGAGGAACGGCTCTGACGGCTCGGGACAGACGGATGGCTCAGACGGCACTGGGCAGACGGATGGCTCAGACGGCGCTGGGGAGACGGATGGCTCAGATGGCGCTGGGGAGACGGATAGCTCAGATGGCGCTGGGGAGACGGATGGCTCAGATGGCGCTGGGGAGACGGATGGCTCAGATGGCGCTGGGGAGACGGATGGCTCAGATGGCGCTGGGGAGACGGATGGCTCAGACGGCGTTGGGCAGACTACAGACTCTAGCCAACTGAGGCGCACTGTAGGCCTGGTGCGTGGTGCCGGAACTGGAGACACTGAGCTGGAGACACGCACTATAGGGAGAGTGCGTGGAGGAGGAACAGGGCTCTGGAAACGCACTGGAAGCCTGGTGCGTGGTGTAGGCACTGGTGGTACTGGGCTGGGGCGGGAAGGTGGCGCCGGAAATACCGGACCGTGCAGGCGTACTGGCTCCCTTGAGCATTGAGCCTGCCCAACCTTACCTGGCTGAATGCTCCCCGTCGCCCGACCAGTGCGGGGAGGTGGAATAACCCGCACCGGGCTATGTAGGCGAACCGGGGACACCATGCGTAAGGCTGGTGCCATGTATGCCGGCCCGAGGAGACGCACTGGAGACCAGACGCGTTGAGCCGGCTTCATGACACCTGGCTCAATGCCCAATCTAGCCCTACCAGTGCGGGGAGGTGGAATAACCCGCACCGGGCTATGCACACGTACAGGAGACACCGTGCGCTCTACTGCGTAACACGGTGTCTGCCCGTACTCTCGCTCTCCACGGTAAGTACAGGGAGTGGGCGCAGGTCTCCTACCTGACTTCGCCACTCTCCCTTCTAGCCCCCCCCAAGAAATTTTTGGGGTTTACTCACAGGCTTTTCGGGCTTCCAGCCACGTCTCCTAGCTGCCTCCTCAAACCACCGCTCCTGGGCTTTAGCTGCCTCCCTCTCTTCCTGAGAGCGGCGATTCTCTCCTGCCTTAGCCCAGGGTCCTTCTCCATTCAATATCTGCTCCCAAGTCCACGAGTCCTGGTTTCGCTGTTGAGCTCTCCCCCGCCGCTTGGTCCTAGGTTGGTGGGTGATTCTGTAACGGTTTTCCTCTTCCTCTTCATCCGAAGAGGAGGAGCAAGGATTCGACCAAAATGCAGCGAGGTGTGATGACATATTGAATTTATTTAAAGACGAAGACGAACACGAAAAAACACTTGGAAAATTACAAAATAATAAAACGACGTAGACAGACCTGAACATGGAACTTACATAACTACACGAAGAACTCACGAACAGGAACAGACTACATCAAACGAACGAACAAACGAAACAGTCCCGTGTGGTGCGCAGACACAGACACGGAAGACAATCACCCACAAACAAACAGTGTGAACAGCCAACCTATATATGGTTCTCAATCAGAGGAAAACGTCAAACACCTGTCTCTGATTGAGAACCATACAAGGCTAATTACAAGTGACCTAAACATAGAAACACAAAACATAGAATGCCCACCCCAACTCACGCCCTGACCAACTAAACACATACAAAATAAACATAAAACAGGTCAGGAACGTGACAACAATGTGGTTAGACGAGGACTTGAACAAAAGCCTTCAAACCCATGCAGTAGCTATCCTGGAAGATTTTGCCACCCTTGATACAAAATATTGCAACATTACAACCAAATACTTTGGTCTTTATAAAATGATTCAATGAATCGGCGTTCAAATGGCTACTTCAAAGCAAGGTATATAACTAGACATGTTTATACATAAGGCTCAAATATTCATGTTTCAGGGGAGATCTATGCACAGCAAGTTTCTTGTCATTTAGGCTATTCATAGAATATTTGATGCATTGTCTCAATTACCTGGCTACGGTTTAGATGGCCAATAGAGGGGAATCCCAGTTTTCCAACGGTGCAGATTTATTTAGGCTCTACAGTGTCGGTGGAAAAGCGACAACAACATTAAGATTTTTGAATTGGCCATCTAGTTAATCTGTTGTCTGTCATTATTTTATACCTGCTGCTGAAATGTCCTGCTCTCTCTCCTTGGGTAACGGCCCACTCGCAATGCCACACACCCAGCACACACAGACATGCACTGAAGGGTCATTCCTATAATTGCAATGGCACACACCCAGCACACACAGACATGCACTGATTTAAAAGTGTGCCTTCATGAATACCATTAACACAAATTATGAAACTAATTTCCATTACTTTTGATGACCTTACAAACCCTCATTTGACAATTTGGAATAGCGCATCATGTACATTCAAACTGGCACATTTTCAATCTGCGCAATCTTGAACGGCCTTTTGTCACGCACAGTTTCACAGACTAGCAGCAAATAGATTTGAACAAAGCGGAATCAAGAAATTACTGCACACTCTCCATTGCTATTCAATGCAGATCCTGCCTTAATTCCTATTTGATCAACCTTTTTTTACCTCGGTGTGTGAATCTGGGCCGGCGATAGAGTACGTTGTCACAGTTTCTAAACCCAGAGGCGCAGCATTGCGAGACTTCTGGGAATGCTTGCGAAACAGACCACGCTGAGCAGGCTGGGGCTTGGGGTTTGAGAACTCAATGAGAGAAGTGGAAAATTCTTCCTTTGTTGTTAATTTTCTCTAAATCTAAAGGCACAACCTAGATTCGAGCGAATATCTTAAGTAGTTGAACATGTTATAACTCCAACTTCGTGAAAGTGACAAACTGACATGTTTTAATTTTCATAAAAAACTACTTTATATCGAAGGAGTGCCTTTGATTTGACGGCCTGCACATGTGCAGTTCGGTGCGAGACTCCCATTAGACCTGATGATCCTTTTCTACGCATGAGCTTAGCCAGCCACCGTCGTGATGACATCGCCTATAAGTGTGGAGAAGCAGTTTCTGCCTATCTTAATACCTTACTTTCTTTGACTTTGTTTTCCTAGAGGAGCCAGTATGGCAATTCCCCAAAAATTGGAAGCCCCGGTATGGCGCTCCGGCCCAAGTCAAGCATGGGTCATCTTGCGAAAATGTTATTTTCTGAAAATGTGTTCTCATAGCACTCTGTCTCTGTATTCAGCTGACACTGTAAATCAGTGATTCTGCTGTAAACCACACAAAAAGAAAATAAAGCAAATCATTACTGCAGTAACACTGACGGCCTTCTGGTCAGGTGAGCAGAATAATGGAGCGAGGGAGATAGAAATCTGAGAAACGTCAAAGTTGGTGTGTGAGTGTTTGTGTGGATCGATGGACATACTGTACATAGCCCCCTCCCCTGTCTTTGTTTACCATGGAGGGGTAGACCCCCATTGCCTCCTTGTCGATGTGTTTGTGTAAGCATCTGATTGTGTTCAAAACATGATCCAATCCATACATTTTCACTGTCTGATATGAGCTAATGTGGTATCCACTGTGTGTGCTGGTGCTAATCATTAAAGTGGGTTGAGACACTGAGTGGGTGGTTGGGTTTGTGGTGCTTGTGATTGCTATGTATAAGGGCCCCTCACCAGGGATAGGGTCGTAGTAATTGGTCTGCAGTGTGTATGTCCCTCCTCCCTCTGTCTGCTGGTGACTCCTCACCACAGTCCTCTGCAGTATCTTTAGTATTCAGTGAGAGAAGCAGGTGATGCATCATCTCACACACACACACACACACACAAATGCACGCACGCACGCACACACACACAAGCACCCACATGCATGCACACACACACACACACACACACACACACACACACACACACACACACACACACACACACACACACACACACACACACACACACACACACACACACACACACACACACACACACACACACACACAGACTCTGTGCAGCTCAATATCCTGAAGCTTTATTAGGAACACCAGTGGCCAAACAAAACAGTGGAGGAATACAGAGAGGAGGATTCACCTTGACTGACCGGTCCAGGCACAGAGGGCTGTGTTAACATGATACACACACCTCATTTGAATTGTAGTGTAATCATGCATTGATGTAATCTCTTTATGACAGTCAGTGTGCTCATATGAGTTCATCCTGGCCTATCTGTGTGTTTGTTTGTTTCAATCAATTGGGTTGGGTCAAGTTGACGTCTGTACTGTAATAGCTTGGGACTGTTGTGAATGTGTAGACTAACCAGAATATACTGGGACTAGTGAACTGCACCAAACCAAAATGTGTATGTATCAATGTGCAGTTGTGCACTTTCATGTATCTTAACTGTACTGCACAAAGTGCACTTTTTTAATGTGCCCTCATCAGATGTCGAATGAATCCCCAGATGGTATAGGCTACACACTATTTCAGTGGCCTCAAAGTCAACTCCTAGAAGGTCACAGTGCTGATAGTTCTTCCTCTTAACTTTAATGTCTGATTTGTCCCTGGGAATCCAGGTGTGTGGACTCCCTAGCCAATCAGTGACATTAAGTGATCAATCACGTGCCAGAGAGAAACAGTTAGGCTATGGCAAGTAGAACATCCCAACCCAGGCAAGTAGAACATCTCTTCAGTACCATTGTCAAGTGGTTCTACTCCCCAAGCAGCTAAAGCCATTACATTCATTAACACTAGTCGTTAAACGCTACACATTGGGTGTGTGATTGATTGATAACCTGTATATTTTGCCTATTCTCTGTGTGTCTGATTAACTATACTTTCCTCCTGTAGGTGACAGTGAAAGGTGAGGTAAAATTGTGTGGGCACAGCGTGCATGCATTTGTGTATGTGTGTGAGATCAATAATCTGTAAAAGTACAGTATCTGAAAAGGCACAGAGTAAATTATATCAAGGTTTATTGGTTGAGTATACAGTTTAGCAGATGTTATAGCGGGTGCAAGGAAATGCTTATGTTACTTGCTCCTAACAGTGCAGTAAAATGTCAAATAGGTACACAAATAATCAATAAAAAACTAAATAAGAAACAGAAATAACAACAGAAAATCTAGAAATGTCAGAACAAATCCAATTAACAACCCAAATAGCACTGTAACAGTAATCCAAATGCAATCTATATCAAATCAAATCAAACTTTATTTGTCACATGCGCCGAATACAACATGTGTAGACCTTACCGTGAAATGCTTAATAACAAGCCCTTAACCAACAGTGCAGTTCAAGAAGAGTTAAGAAAATATTTACCAAATAAACTAAAGTAAAAAATTATAAAAAGTAACACAATAAAATAACAATAGCGAGGCTATATACAGGGGGTACCGTATCTACACCGTATCTACACCGGCTGAATTTACACAAGATATATTATGGAATGATATGTACAGCAGTAGATATATTACAGTGAGCTATGTCAAGAATCCAGTATATACTGTAAATATGCGGTGTGTATAAACGGTGTGACTAAAATGCAATGTACAGTAGTCACAACAGAATAAGCTATGTCGAGAATACAGTATATAAATACGCAGTACAAAACCCCATAGCAAAATGGATAGAATTGCAGGAAATTAGCTTCCGGACCTGAGTCTGGAATATAAATAATATACACTGAACAAAAATATAAACGCAACATGTGAAGTGTTGGTCTCAAGTTTCATGAGCTGAAATGAAAGATCCCAGAAATGTTCCATAGGCACAACAATCTTATTTCTCTCAAATTGTGTGCACAAATTTGTTTACATCCCTGTTAATGAGCATTTCTCCTTTGCCAAAATAATCCATCCACCTGACCGGTGTGGCATATCAAGAAGATGATTAAACAGCATAATCATTACACAGGTGCACCTTCTGCTGGGGACAATATAAGGAAACTCTAAATGTGCAGTTTTGTCACACAATACAATGCCACAGATGTCTCAAGTTGAGGGAGCGTGCAATTGGCATGTTGACTGCAGGAATGTCCACCAGAGCTCTTGCCAGATGATTTAATGTTAATTTTTCTACCATAAGCCGCCTCCAACGTCGTTTTAGAGAATTTGGCAGTATGTTCAACCGGCCTCACAACCTCTGACCACGTACGTGTGGTCTGGCTTTGGGATTATGGTATGGGGAGGCATAAGTTATGGACAATGAACACAATTGCATTTTATTGATACAATTTGAATTTACAGAGATAACATGATGAGATCCTGAAGCCCATTGTCGTGCCATTCATCCACCGCCATCACCTCATGTTTCAACATGATAAAGCACAGCCCCATGTTGCAAGGTTATGTACTGTACACTTCCTGGAAGCTGAAAATGTCCCAGTTCGTCTTCCATGGCCTGCATACTCTTCAGACTTGTCACCCATTGAGCATGTTTGGGATGCTCTGGATTGAAGTTTACTACAGCGGGTTCCAGTTCCCACCAATGTCCAGCAGCTTTGCACAGCCATTGAAGAGGAGTGGGACAATATTCCAGAGGCCACAATCAACAGCCTCAACTCTATGCGAAAGAGATGTGTCATGCTGCATGAGGCAAGTGGTGGTCACACCAGATACTGACAGATTTTCTGATCCACGCCCCTAACTTTTTTTTAAAGGTATCTGTGACCAACATATGCATATCTGTATTACCAGTCATGTGAAATCTATAGATTAGGGCCTTGTAGAATTGCGGACCCAGAGTACTCAAGTGAGTGATAGGTGGGAATGAGGAGGACCCATGATTGTACAAAAACAATACTTGAATTTATTACAGAGGCTGGATTTGTGAGTACATGTGGATTAGGGTGAGGGAACTCCCTACATTAACCATGAGTAAAACCCAAACAAGAGGGCGGAGTCCGTGAAACTTCGATAGATGACAATGCGTTCTGGTTGTGTTTCAAGTTTGTCCCAGTCTTTCTGTACCAGGCCTTAATCAGAGCAGTGACTGAGAAGCCTAGTCAGCCTGCCAAGACAGTTGAAAAGATATGAAAGTGAAATGTCTGTACGGTTCCACTGTAGTTCTTTGTTATGTGTCTGTTAATTGGTAGTGTTTGATGGGCTGGGCTGTTGGACTGTGAAGACCATACACTTTAGTTTATTCATGCTTAGAGACCAGCATGGACACTCCGTTTCATAGCCAGATATGCACACAGAGCCTTGGAGAACTATCAAAGGATAAGCTTATCAGTATGTGACAGGCCTCTAGTGGTATTATTCAGAGCACAGTGTGTCTCTAGTGTAGGGCCACACCATACTTTCGCTCTTCATCTCTCCTGGATCGGGGGTCCTTCATAGGCTTGTGATGGCATCTATGAGAAAGTGATTATTGGTTGTCCTTTAAGAGGCTTTTACTTTCGGTTGGTTAACCAAGTCTTTAGAGGTCATTGATGCTAAGCCTTCTCTCAGGAGCACTCACACACACATGTCAAAACAGGTACTAAGAGCTCAGGCCACCACACAGACAAAGTTATACAGGTTTTTTTTTTTTATGAAATCAATGATATCAGGTTCACACCATCCATAGGTTCAGTCCCAGAAGTAGTCCGTGCTGCTGGCGTGGTCTCGGTGACGGTAGAGGTGGTGACAACAATTCGTTGTGGTACTCATTGTCTTCTGTAAGGTTTAACGGCCAGAGCTGTTGCCAGAGAATTAAATGTTAATTTCTCTACCAATGTTGTCTTACAGATTTTCGCAGTAAGTCCAACCAGACCCAAAACCGCAGACCACATGTAACCATGCCAGCGCAGGACCTACATCCGGCTTCTTTACCTGCGGAATCATCTGAGACTAGCCACTCGGACAGCTGATGAGTATTTCTGTCTGTAAAAAAGCCCTTTTGTGGGGTAAAAACTCATTCTTATTGGCTGGGCCTGGCTCCCCAGTGGGTGGGCCTGGCTCCAAAGTGGGTGGGCCTATGCCCTCGCAGGCCCCTGCCCAGTCGTCTTTAATCCATATAGGGCCTAATGAATTTATTTCAATTGAGTGATTTCCTTATATGAACTGTAACTCAGTAAAATCGTTGAAATTGTTCACAGTATAATAAAGGTCACTGCAAACTAGAAATAAGTAAACATACACAAAAAGGTCTGGTCTCCAATTTGGGGAAAATACTGGATAAGGTAGGGCAACATGTGTAACACACATGCACACTCATGCAGGCACGTAGACAGGCGCGCACACACACATACACACACACACATAGTGACGTCACTCACCATGATTGGCAGTATAGAGATTAATCAGTGTGTACTTTGGCATGATAGTGTAAAGAGAGGCTGGAGTAGCTGCTCAACATCAATCCTACAGTAAATACTCACTGTCTGCTGCCCTGTTTGTGTGTACATGTTTGTGCGTGTGTGTTTGAGAGAGAAAGAGAATGAAAGACAACGTTTTATGGCAGTTATCAGGTGCCTGTATAGCAGGGCTGGCTCACAGAAGACAGTTCCTGCCCCAACCCTGCTGCTTGCTCTCTGGCTGTTATACTGCTACTGTAGACCCAACGTTTGGGACTTATCTCTAAAGTTTGTCAGTGTTGGAGTGTTTGAATATTTTCTTAATCTCCACACCCACCTCTCTCTCTTTTTGTGTGTGTGTGTGTGCTTGCACTCCAATGGTAGGATTGGGTGGAGGAAGGGGAGGAGGGGAGAGGGTGGATAGGAGAGAGGGAAGAGAGGGAATTGTTCTGAAGGCTGCTGTGTGAATGCAGTGTAAAACAACTTGACCGGACCATTGAATGACTGTTGATCTGAGAAATACAATATTTTCAGGTACTCCCCATTTCTCTCTGTCTTTACCATACAAGCACGAATCTTGGTCTGTGTGTGTGCGTGTGGGTGTGTGTGTTTACTCACTGGACAGCCTGTGAAAGAGATTAAGGTTTTGCCTCTGAAATCTCTTTTGTCTTCCTTCCTTCTGGAAGTTCCTTCCCTGTACATGGGTTTCCATGGAGACGCCTCAAACAACATGCTGTTGCTGTATGTAGTCTCTGAGTGTGTGTGTGTGTGTGTGTGTTGTCTGCTGCTGTAAGCTGTTCAAAGCTCTTATCCCAACTCTCTGTTTCTCTCTCTGTCCAGGCCAGAAATGCTGCCTAATCTCTATGGTTACCTATGGCCTACGTCTCTCTCCTGTCTCCACTGAAACACTTCGTCCTTCTCTGAGGGTAAGTTACACAAAACATAGATTTTCTTTCTTCATGATTTTCTCATGTATTTCTCATTGAAATCTCATCAAGTTTTTATAGATTTAATGTCCTAAGGACACACAGCTGCGTTGTGCCTACTGACTTTTTCATCCATTTTTCAGAAACAGTATTTCTTATGTATTTCTTATTAAACCCCTCACGGTAGACTGCTCTTTTGTTCCTGCTAATGATCTTATAATCTGTCTGTAGCACATTGTGGAGTTCTGTAGCACTCTCACTGTGACATGCATTTCTGATTTCCGAGTGTGCTGTTTCTTTGCTGGGAATTTAGAAATATAATTCTCGAAGATTTATTTCAGTAAGAGGGAGCACAAGTATAGTCTGACATTTGTCACCATGAGGAGATCACAAGATCTGATATACGTGTGCATTTCTGTGGAAGACCACACGGCAGAAGGCACAAACCTCTAGGCACTAATTGGAGGACAAGGTTAACATGTTGTAGATTGGCAGGCCTTAATGTGTGTTTGTGTAAAGCCTCTGCTGTGCAGGACCATTAACCCAATGAGTCATGCCGCAACGCCGGCGCGATTTGGACTTCTAACCCCTTTTAGCCTTTTACTGCAGTGGGCTAAGTCAGGGTCACACAGAGTGAATATTGGTATTCATATACAAATCTATTTAAAACAAAAGTATACACCTCACACACATGATTATGGGCTTAAAAAGAAGATGACACCTGTACCATGTCAGATATTATCACGTTTAGGTAAGACCCAGATGCAGACAGTGTAGAAGTAACGATTTTATTACAGACCACAGGGGCAGGCAAACGACAGGTCAAGACAGGCCGGGGTCCATAATCCAGAACGGTGGGGTAAGGTACAAAACGGCAGGCAGTCTCAGGGTCAGGGCAGGCAGAACGGTCAAAACCGGGAAGGACTAGAAAACAGGAGCAAGAAACAGGCAGGAGCAGGGAAACAAACGCTTGTAGGTTTTACGAGCAAAATGAACTGGCAACAGACAAACAGAGAACACAGGTATAAATAGAAGATGGGCGACACATGGAGAGGGGTGGAGACAAGCACAAAGGCAGGTGAAACAGATCAGCGTGTGACAGATATAGAGTTTAAATGTATTACATTTTGAGTTTGCGTCCCAATATTACACTTTATATACAGTGGGGCAAAAAAGTATTTAGTCAGCCACCAATTGTGCAAGTTCTCCCACTTAAAAAGATGAGAGAGGCCTGTAATTTTCATCATAGGTACACTTCAACTATGACAGACAAAATGAGAAAAAAAATCCAGAAAATCACATTGTAGGATTTTTAATGAATTTATTTGCAAATTATGGTGGAAAATAAGTATTTGGTCACCTACAAACAAGCAAGATTTCTGGGTCTCACAGACCTGTAACTTCTTCTTTAAGAGGCTCCTCTGTCCTCCACTCGTTACCTGTATTAATGGCACCTGTTTGAACTTGTTATCAGTATAAAAGACACCTGTTCACAACCTCAAACAGTCACACTCCAAACTCCACTATGGCCAAGACCAAAGAGCTGTCAAAGGACACCAGAAACAAAATTGTAGACCTGCACCAGGCTGGGAAGACTGAATCTGCAATAGGTAAGCAGCTTGGTTTGAAGAAATCAACTGTGAGAGCAATTATTAGGAAATGGAAGGCATACAAGACCACTGATAATCTCCCTCGATCTGGGGCTCCACGCAAGATCTCACCCCGTGGGGTCAAAATGATCACAAGAACGGTGAGCAAAAATCCCAGAACCACACGGGGGGACCTAGTGAATGACCTGCAGAGAGCTGGGACCAAAGTAACAAAGCCTACCATCAGTAACACACTACATTTACATTTACGTTTAAGTCATTTAGCAGCAGCTCTTATCCAGAGCGACTTACAAATTGGTGCATTCACCTTATGATATCCAGTGGAACAACCACTTTAAAATAGTGCATCTAACTCTTTTAAGGGGGGGGGGGGGTTAGAAGGATTACTTTATCCTATCCTAGGTATTCCTTAAAGAGGTGGGGTTTCAGGTGTCTGCCGCCAGGGACTCAAATCCTGCAAATCCTGCAGTCCAGGCCCGTCTGAAGTTTGCTAGAGAGCATTTGGATGATCCAGAAGAAGATTGGGAGAATGTCATATGGTCAGATGAAACCAAAATATAACTTTTTGGTAAAAACTCAACTCGTCGTGTTTGGAGGACAAAGAATGCTGAGTTGCATCCAAAGAACACCATACCTACTGTGAAGCATGGGGGTGGAAACATCATGCTTTGGGGCTGTTTTTCTGCAAAGGGACCAGGACGACTGATCCGTGTAAAGGAAAGAATGAATGGGGCCATGTATCGTGAGATTTTGAGTGAAAACCTCCTTCCATCAGCAAAGGCATTGAAGATGAAACGTGGCTGGGTCTTTCAGCATGACAATGATCCCAAACACACCGCCCGGGCAACGAAGGAGTGGCTTCGTAAGAAGCATTTCAAGGTCCTGGAGTGGCCTAGCCAGTCTCCAGATCTCAACCCCATAGAAAATCTTTGGAGGGAGTTGAAAGTCCGTGTTGCCCAGCAACAGTCCCAAAACATCACTGCTCTAGAGGAGATCTGCATGGAGGAATGGGCCAAAATACCAGCAACAGTCTGTGAAAACCTTGTGAAGACTTACAGAAAACGTTTGACCTCTGTCATTGCCAACAAAGGGTATATAACAAAGTATTGAGATAAACTTTTGTTATTGACCAAATACTTATTTTCCACCATAATTTGCAAATAAATTCATTAAAAATCCTACAATGTGATTTTCTGGATTTTTTTTCTCATTTTGTCTGTCATAGTTGAAGTGTACATATGATGAAAATTACAGGCCTCTCTCATCTTTTTAAGTGGGAGAACTTGCACAATTGGTGGCTGACTAAATACTTTTTTGCCCCACTGTACACCACAGACGACTGAAACATAAAAAAAACAGTTTGACATAGAAATACCAGATTTTCTGCATTTAAAACAATCTATGTTTGTTAATGATGAAATTATGAAAAATATGAATAACATTCCACCCATGAGGCCACTAGGTCATTTGACTGCGGGAAAGGGCTACACATTGTGTGTTTGTGCTACAGACTTCTGGGTGTGCCATTGGATTTGTCCATTTTTTCTGCATCCGTTGTTACCAAGTCTATGTGAATAATGGGTGCTGAACTAGAGCAGTGTTTGTGAGACAAGGGCGGATACCGAAGTGGCCTGGGGCCGGTCCTTTTACAAAAACGTCTGTAAGAGTCCTAGTGGTTTGAGCTACAAACTATTAAAAGATATCTACTCTCACAAACACTCACATGCAACATGTGTTGCTCTATGATGCTTAGAAGCCACGCAAGAGTTGTTAGAAGGTAAGGGGTTCTTCTACATAGAAAATCATAGGAAATCCAAGAACATAGTGTTTATAAAACTGCAATAAGCTCACATAGTTGCTGTCATCAACTCTAAACTCCACACAGTTGTTACTGACTAGTTGGATATTAATTTCCCACTGAGCAAACAATTTGTGACTAGTTTCAGGGAACTAGGCGTATGTTGCGCGTCACTACTTCACAGGAGAGCCGTTTGAATGTAAACTTTTAAAAAACACTTTTTTTTGGTCAGAAATGCCTTCTGGAACATGTGAGGGAGAGGAAGTTAGAGAGGGAAGGAGTGATTTTGAGGGAGGGAGAAGAGAGATGGAGAGAGAGAGAGAGAGAGAGAGAGAGAGAGAGAGAGAGAGAGAGAGAGAGAGAGAGAGAGAGAGAGAGAGAGAGAGAGAGAGAGAGAGAGAGAGAGAGAGAGAGAGAGAGAGAGAGAGAGAGAGAGAGAGAGAGAGAGAGAGAGAGAGAGAGAGAGAGAGAGAGAGAGAGAGAGAGAGAGAGAGAACACACATAAACATAATGAGCATGGTTACATGGAAACAATAATATGATTATTGTGAATAGTCAGGTATTTAAAATGTGAATCGTTTCATTAAACTATGCATATGTCACATGTCACTACTTTCATCAAAATGCGTTTGTTTGTCAGAAATGCCTTCTGGAACATGTGAACTTTCATGTGCCTTAATAACAGACTTGTATGCCATCTTTAAATACAATTAAAATTGTTAAATTACGAGCCTAGTTGGTTTAGCCACGGGAAAAAGACAGGAAACTTCCCGCTAGCCATGATTGGATGGGCTGGACATGCCGACAAATGTGTTCAGATTGGTCTGCCATGTAGCACGTTTCTGTCTATAACATGAGCTGATCAGTACGTGTAAGTAATCCTTTCTAATGCTGCTGTTTTGAAAGATATCAAGTAGTAGAACTGCAAAAGTGTTGCTCTCCACTTTCTGGAGGACTGAGTTTTGAAATCAGTGGAATTAGAGTATGAAAGCTAAGGAGATGGAGAAAATTCTGGCGTTTGATTGCAAATATTTAGAGGGAGTCGAAAAGAGAACAGACAGAAGGCTGTTATAAAACACTTGTCTCCAGATTACATCTTCAAACTAAGGGCAACCATGGCATCCGTGACAGAGAGGGAGAAGCTTCCATCCATGTATACAGGTAAGATGGTCTAGCTAGCTACATTTTCAGATATTACACGTTTCTAATTTTGTCAAAGTTGTTTTCATATGAAGTTTAAGCGTACTCTTAGCTAGCTAGCTAACGTTAGCTGTCTGGCTCTGTGAGGTATTATAATTTTTATCTCAGAGCCATTTGCATTGCTAGTTATAACCTGGTTAGTTAGCTACCTGCAGATCCATGCAGGGTAGTAACGTTATGAGTTGGGATTATAGTTAATTGTTTAGCTAGCTAGCTAGCTACATGTCTAAACAAAAGACTCCACTATGCAAGTAACCATTTCAATAGAATGTTCATGATGTCACTGCGACAATTGTTGATGGATTTATCTGGTAAATTTGCTCTGACTAGCCTACTCCGATTTCAGAGCAAGTTGCTAGCCAACGTTAGCCAAGCCAACGTTAGCCACTTAGCTTGGGTGCTTGACTGCTGTTGTTAGGTCAGAACGTTCGGATCAACCCTACTCCTCGGCCAGAGCATCCAGTGTGCGCTCTGAACACTCCGAGAGTGAAACGCTCTAAATTTATGAACTGACAATCTGACAGTGCTCTGAGTTTACGAACGCCCAGAGCGCACTCTGGCACTCCAGATGGAATTTACAAACACACATGTAGTATAAACTAGCCTTTAGTCTTGAAATCTTTGGTTGTTTAGTATTTGGCCTCACATGTAAATCCTTAAAGAGATGAGTGGGGCTAAAGCTTAAGAGGGTGTGAACGATGCTGAATGGGTGGTGACAAGGAAGAGCTCTCCGTTAGGTTTAACAAAACATTCAAGGGCAATTTTCTCAAAAGTTGATCAACTTTTAAAGCATAATTACTTTTCCATTGTTCCACAACTGTAGTGTATGATATGCAATTTTCTAGCTCTGAATCTCTACTTTTATCCAATGTAAAAAATAAAATAAAAAACATTTCAAATGACCGAATCGAGCCGGTCGTTCATATTTCTTTATAAAAATGAAATGAAATGGTGTGTAATTTTTAACCCAATTTCGTGATTAATGATCTTGTCTCATCGCTGCAACTCCCCAACGGGCTCGGGAGAGGCGAAGGTCGAGTCATGCGACCTCCGACACATAACTCGCCAAACTGCGCTTCTTAACACCCGCTCGCTTACCCCGGAAGCCAGCTGCACCAATATGTCGAAGGAAACACCATTCAACTGACGACCATTGTCAGCCTGCAGGCGCCCAGCCTACCACAAGGAGTTGCTAGAGCGCGATGAGCCAAGTAAAGCCCCTCCGGCCAAACCCTCCCCTAACCTGGACGACGCTGTGCCAATTGTGCTCCGCCCTATGGGACTCCTGGTCACGCCCGGTAATGGGATCAAACCCCAGGCTGTAGTGATGGCACAACACTGATGCAGTGCCTTAGACCGCTGCGCCACTCGGGAGGCTGGTCGGTCACATTTCTGTACTTACAGCATGCATATAAATTAATTTGTATTAGGTTTCTGCTTTGGCTGACTTTATTTTTTTAAATAGAAATTTGTCAATATAGCTCATGAATTCAACTGTTTATGTCAAATAGTTTTGTGTTCTACTTGTTGTCCTGAAAAGAAAACGGTAAAAACTTCATTGTGAGACTAAATATAAGGGCTGGGCATGCAAATAGAGTATATGAAAGTCAGATAAATGAAAATCTTATTTTTGCTGGGGCCTCGGGACTGATAGGGTTAACAGACAACTGGAGGGCATTTCTTCTCATTAGCCCACAATGATAACTAAATCATCTTAGATGAATTAACAAACGTTGGGAAACCTTGAACTGTCGGTCTCCCGGCACCGCCAGACACACGCGCGCGCGCACGCACGCACGCACGCACGCACGCACGCACGCACGCACGCACGCACGCACGCACGCACGCACGCACGCACGCACGACACGCACGCACGCACACACACACACACACACACACACACACACACACACACACACACACACACACACACACACACACACACACACACACACACACACACACAGAGAGAGAGCGGGAGCAGTGGATAATTGGCAGCTATTGTTTTCCTGAGCGAGTGTTTGTTTGTGTGTCAATTAACTAAATAAGGCTTCAGTCTAACAAGGCTAAAGAGCAACCGTCTGATATGACAATCCCTAAGAGGAGAGATAACACTTTCAACTCTGTGTCACGACTTCTGCCGAAGTCGATGCCTCTCCTTGTTCGGGTGGTGCTCTGCGGTCGACGTCACCGGTCTTCTAGCCATCACTGATCCATTTTTCATTTTCCATTGGATTTGTCTCGTCTTCCTACACACCTGGTTTCAATCCCATGCATTACCTGTTGTGTATTTAACCCTCTGTTTCCCATCATGTCTTTGTCAGAGATTGTTTTATGTTCAGTGTCGTGTTGTTTGTATTTTGGTGCGCGACGGGTCCTCGTACCCAATTTGTTTCATTTGCATTTATGGTTTTGGAGTTATGTTTTGTTTTATTAAATTACTCAATTTTACTCAAAATTACTCAAGTTTAATTCTCCTGCGCCTGACTTCCCTGCCACCTATACACACGAATTGTGACACTCTGTTAATAGTCACACATACAGTAACAGCGAGACACAGACAAATGTAAACATACAGTCTGTTTAAGCGTTTTGCTTGCAATTCATATTAGGGAGACAGTTATCTTATTTAGCTAAAATTCTGTATAATACTATACTGCTTGTGTTCTTCTGAATTGTGTATATTTGCAGAGAGTTTCACAGTCTGTTGGCTTCCTGAAGAGAGAGGCTATATTCAACAAGTGGAAAGAGGGCAGAGCATCATACTGTACATTCTGTAGCTGTGGGGGTTAGACCTTTAGTTGATTAGTTAAATGCATATTCAGCTCAGTAATCATGATAATAATAACAATCATAGCCTGTCTGATTAGGAACCTACAGTTGAATTCGGAAGTTTACATATACATTAGCCAAGTACATTGAAGCTCAGTTTTTCACAATTCCTGACATTTAATCCGAGTAAAAATTCCCTATTTTAGGTTAGTTAGGATCACCACTTTATTTTAAGAATGTGAAATGTCAGAATAATAGTAGAGAGAATGATTTATTTCAGCTTTTATTTCTTTCATCACATTCCCAGTGGGTCAGAAGTTTACATACACTCAATTAGTTTTTGGGAGCATTGCCTTTAAATTGTTTAACTTGGGTCAAACGTTTCGGGTAGCCTTCCACAAGCTTCCCATAATAAGTTGGGTGAATTTTGGCCCATTCCTCCTGACAGAGCTGGTGTAACTGAGTCAGGTTGGTAGGCCTCCTTGCTCGCACACGCTTTTTCAGTTCTGCACACAAATTTTCTATAGGATTGAGGTCAGGGCTTTGTGATGGCCACTCCAATACCTTGACTTTGTTGTCCTTAAGCCATTTTGCCACAACTTTGGAAGTATGCTTGGGGTCATTGTCCATTTGGAAGACCCATTTACGATCAAGCTTTAACTTCCTGACTGATATCTTGAGATGTTGCTTCAATACATCCACATCATTTTCCTACCTCATGATGGCATCTATTTTGTGAAGTGCACCAGGCCCTCCTGCAGCAAAGCACCCCCACAACATGATGCTGTCACCCCCGTGCTTCACGGTTGGGATGGTGTTCTTTGGCTTGTAAGCCTCCCCCTTTTTTCAACAAACATAACAATAGTCATTATGGCCAAATAGTTCTATTTTTGTTTCATCAGACCAGAGGACATTTCTCCATAAAGTACAATCTTTGTCCCCATGTGCAGTTGCAAACCGTAACCTGGCTTTTGGAGCAGTGGCTTCTTCCTTGCTGATCTGCCTTTCAGGTTATGTCGAAATAGGACTCGTTTTACTGTGGATATAGATACTTTTGTACCTGTTTCCTCCAGCATCTTCACAAGGTCCTTTGCTGTTGTTCTGGGATTGATTTGCACTTTTCACACCAAAGTACGTTCATCTCTAAGAGACAGAACACGTCTACTTCCTGAGCGGTATGGCGGCTGCATGGTCCCATGGTGTTTATACTTGCGTACTATTGTTTGTACAGATGAACGTGGTAACTTCCGGCGTTTGGAAATTGCTCCCAAGGATGAACCAGACTTGTGGAGGTCTACAATTTTTTTTCTGAGGTCTTGGCTGATTTCTTTTGATTTTCCTCTGATGTCAAGCAAAGATGCACTGCATTTGAAGGTAGGCCTTGAAATACATCCACAGGTACACCTCCATTTGACTCAAATTATACCTATCAGATGCTTCTAAAGCCATGACATAATTTCCTGGAATTTTCCAAGCTGTTTAAAGGCACAGTCAACTTAGTGTATGTAAACTTCTGACCCACTGGAATTGTGATACAGTGAATTATAAGTGAAGTAATCTGTCTGCAAACAATTGTTGGAAAAATTACTTGTGTCATGCATGAAGTAGATGTCCTAACCGACTTGCAAAAACTATAGTTTGTTAGCAAGAAATTTGTGGAGTGGTTGAAAAACTATTTTTAATGACTCCAACCTAAGTGTATGTCAATTTCTGACTTCATCTGTATGTTGTTCTTTAGCTTTAATCATCTCTGTTATATACTGTATGTATACTCTTTCTCCCTCTCGTTCATTCGCTCTCTCTCACTCAATCTTTCTCTCTCGCTCTTTCTCTCTTTGCCTCGCTCATTCTCTCTTTCTCTCTCTCTCTCTTTATCTGTCTCTTCCTCCCTCTTTCTCTTTCTCTCTCACTGTCAGTCTATTCTACCACACAATGATATTCTTATGTATACAGTGCATTCGGAAAATATCCAGATCCCTTGACTTTTTCAAATTTTTGTTAAGTTACAGCCTTCTCCTAAAATGTATTAAAGTATATTTTTTCCTCATCAATCTACACAGAATCCCCCAAAATGACAAAGCACAAAGAGGTTTTTAGAAATGTTTGCTAATTTATAAAAATAGATAACAGAAATACCTTATTTACATAAGTATTCAGACCCTTTGCTATGAGACTCAAAATTGAGCTCAGGTGTATCCTGTTTCCATTGATCATCCATGAGATGTTTCTACAGCTTGATTTGTGTCCACCTGTGGTAAATTTAATTGATTGGACATGATTTGGAAAAGCACACACCTGTCTATATAAGGTCCCACAGTTGACAGTTGTCGTGGCGTTGTATTGATTAATGTGACGACTGCTGCTCGTTGAATGATTAACGGTTCATAATTACGTGATTAAATGAATCAGGCAATTATTAACTCATTATCCTGTGGCACCATGGGAAAGTTTTAGCTTTATTGAATTTCTATTTCCCAAATTAATTCAAAGAATTTCAGAATATTGATTTTACAACAGTCCTTAATTAATCACAGTCTCATTCTGAACGTCGCATAATCCGGGAATCTGCCCGAACCCGAGTCTCACCAAATAAGTCCGTACCACACCAATTGAGCTGATTATTTATTTGCTAACAAGCTAAAATGATCATATAAGATACACATACGCAAACACACAGTCTAGGCAATTGATTAGAACTTAGTACGATAAAACAGGTCCCTAGCGGGCCAACACAATATGACACGTGTTACACAAAATGGGGTTTTCAATAGAGAGAGAGAGAGAGAGAGAGAGAGAGAGAGAGAGAGAGAGAGAGAGAGAGAGAGAGAGAGAGAGAGAGAGAGAGAGAGAGAGAGAGAGAGAGAGAGAGAGAGAGAGAGAGAGAGAGAGAGAGAGAGAGAGAGAGAGAGAGAGAGAGAGAGAGAGAGAGAGAGAGAGAGAGAGAGAGAGAGAGAGAGAGAGAGAGAGAGAGAGAGAGAGAGAGAGAGAGAGAGAGAGAAGAGAGAGAGAGAGAGAGAGAGAGAGAGAGAGAGAGAAACACTTTGGTGCATGAGAGAAAAACACACTTGGGTGCATTTGTCAGTTATGCTTATTTTAACCCAACCTTGCCCCGAACTGCCGCTCTTATGGGTCAGAATACAATGATGTAATTAGGTGTTAAAGGTCTCCGATGGGGTGTCTCTGCATGGACCGGATTCCGACTTCTCTGTTGATGGTCCATCTTCGGTTACCGGGTGTAACTCTCTGTTTCTCCTCACGATGTCAGTGTTCTTTCTCTTAGTGGTCTGTTTCCTCGCCCTGGCTCTGAAAAGGGGTTTTCGGAGGAGGGCTAATCAGCCGTGTGGATGGTTCCAGCGTGGGAAGGAAAACAGGGTTTGCTGACCACTCAGACCTTGGCTGCAGATCAGGGTCACTTAGTCTGGCATGTTAATTCTTAACTCACATGTTTTATACCTTCGGGTCAGAAATGGCCGTTTCCGCCTTTAGGCCAATTCTGTGGGCGTACCAAGTTACGAGGCAAGTTCTGGATTTTACTCAGATCCAATTTAGACGACTAACTTCACATTTCATCTTTCCAAAAACATTATCTTTGATCTGGACATTTTCCACACAAGTACAATATGCAAACATCAGGCACATATTTGGAAAAATCTTCAAGTTTCAATGTTTTCGTTATAACGTTGTCCTTCAACTTATTATGAGCAGCGTCCCACCTGGCCACGGTAGCGTCCCACCTGGCCAACATCCGGTGAAATTGCAGAGCGCGAAATTCAAACTACAGAATTATACATATTTAACTTTCATAAAATCACAAGTGTAATACATCAAAATAAAGCTTATCTTCTTGTTAATCCAGACACTGTGTCAGATTTCAAAAAGGCTTTACGGCGAAAGCACACCATGTGATTATCTGAGGACAGCACCCCGCATACAAAACCATGAAAAACAGATTTCAACCAGGCAGGTGCGACACGAAAGTCAGAAACAGCGATATAATAAATGCCTTACCTTTGATGATCTTCTTCTGTTGGCACTCCAAAAGGTCCCAGTTACATCACAAATGGTCCTTTTGTTCGATAATGTCCTTCTTTATATCCATAAAAATTCAGTTTAGCTGGCGCGCTTCAGTCAATAATCCACCCAGTTTCCCTCCATCAAAATGCATACAAAATGAATCCCAAACGTTACTAATAAACTTTTCCAAACAAGTCAAACAACATTTATAATCAAACCTTAGGTACCCTAATACGTAAATAAACGATACAATTTAAGACGGAGAATCGTTATTGTCTTTACTGGAGACAAATAACAAAGAACGCGCTCTCATTCACGCGCTTGGAAATACTACAGCCAAAATGGGAGCCACCTAGAAAAACTACAATTTCTGGCTCATTTTTCCAAAAACCAGCCTGAAACTCTTTCTAAAGACTGTTGACATCTAGTGGAAGCCCTAGGCACTGCAATCTGGGGGGACTTCGCCTTATAATAAAAGTGACAGCCATTGAAAATAGTGGTAGGCTGAATTTGTTTGGGGGGGGTGGTTTGTCCTCGGGGTTTCGCCTTCCATATCACTTCTGTTATACTCAAAGACATTATTTTAACAGATTTAGAAACTTTAGAGTGTTTTCTATCCAAATCTACCAATTCTATGCATATCCTAGCTTCTGGGCCTGAGTAACAGGCAGTTTACTTTGGGCACGCTTTTCATCCGGACGTGAAAATACTGCCCCCTACCCAAGAGAGGTTAACTTGTATTAACATAACAAAAATGACATTCATTTTCATATTCCATCTATCGTCTTTACCACCTTTGTTGCTGACGAAACCTATTGTCCCAAAGTCCATTTATTGCATGTTAATGTTCCGAGAACAGTTCTCCATAGTGAGAGGACAAAGGGATTTTGTCTGCTGCCCTCATCTACATACCTCTCGATCTCTTCCCCACTGCTGGGTGTGAGAGATCTCGATGTAGGATTCTGGTCCACGGTAACCTGACCCGAGCAGGCCAGTCATGACACAGTGCATGTCAGAGCAAAAACCAAGCCATGAGGTCGAAGGAATTGTCCGTAGAGCCCCGAGACAGGATTGTGTCGAGGCACAGATCTGGGTAAGTGTACCAAAAAATGTCTACAGCAAAATGTCTACAGGCCTCCATCATTCTTAAACGGAAGAAGTTGGGAACCACCAAGACTTCCTAGAGCTTGCCGCCCGGCCAAACTGAACAATCGGGGGAAAAGGGCCTTGGTCGGGGAGGTGACCAAGAACCCGATGGTCACTCTGACAGAGCTCCAGAGTTCTTCTGTGGAGATGGATGGGAGAACCTTCCAGAAGGAGAACCATCTCTGCAGCATTCCACCAATCAGGTCTTTATGGTAGAGTGGCCAGACGGAAGCCACTCCTTAGTAAAAGGCACATGACAGCCCGTTTGGAGTTTGCCAAAAGGCACCTAAAGGACTCAGACCGTAAGAAAAAGATTCTCTTGTCTGATGAATCAAAGATTGAACTCTTTGGCCTGAATGCCAAGCGCCACGTCTGGAAGAAACCTGGCATCATGAAGCATGGTGGCGGCGTCATCATGCTGTGGGAATGTTTTTCAGTGGCAGGGACTAGGAGACTAGTCAGGATCAAGGGAAAAATGAATGGAGCAAAGTACAGAGAGATCCTTGATAAAAACCTGTTCCAGAGCGCTCAGGACCTCAGACCGGTGCAGAAGTTCACCCTTCAACAGGACAACAACCCTAAGCACACAGCGAAGACAACGCAGGAGTGGCTTCAGGACAAGTCTCTGAATCTCCTTGAGTGGCCCTGCCAGATCCCAGACTTTAACCCAATCGAACATCTCTGGAGAGACCAGAAAATAGCTGTGCAGCTACGCTCCCCATCCAACCTGACAGAGCTTGAGAGGATCTGCAGAGAAGAATGGGAGAAACGCCCCAAATACAGGTGTGCCAAGCTTGTAGCGTTATACCCAAGAAGAATCAAGGCTGTAATCGCTGCCAAAGGATCTTCAACAAAGTACTGAGTAAAGGGTCTGAATACTTATGTAAATGTGATATATCAGTTTATTTTTAATACATTTGAAAAGATTTCTAAAAACCTGTTTTTGCTTTGTCATTATGGGCTATTGTGTGCAGTTTCATTGGAGAAAAAACAATTGAATAATTTTTAGAATAAGGTTGTAACGTAACAAAATGTGGAAAAGGTCAAGGGGTCTGAAAACTTTCCGAATGTACTGTACAGTTATATTAATCAACTTTTATTACTATACCACAGGATGTGTGTGTGTGATGTGGTGCTAGATTGCTGGGATTCATTGTAGTTGTGACAGTTTGTGTCTGTTTCTGTCTGTTTTTCTCTCCGTTTGATTGCTGTTGCTCTGAGTAAGCGTTCTGCAAGAGAACACACACTGACATCACTTAACCTTAATACCACACACACACACACACACACACACACACACACACACACACACACACACACACACACACACACACACACACACACACACACACACACACACACACACACACACACACACACACACACACACACATACACCTTAGATGACAGGGGTCTAGTTTATTCCCTCTGCCAGCACCAATCAAGCAGGCTGTCAAACCAAGCCCTTGTCACAAACACTGTTACCTAGTAGGAGATGATATATAGATAATAGATATATAGATAGATGTTTTCTGGATTGGCTGTGGAGAGTTGAATCTCTCTCTCTCTGTCTCTCCATCCTCTCCACTCCATCACCTAATGTCCCCAACACTCACACAGCTGACATTCTACATTTCCCAGCACATCTATCTACCACTTTCATCCACCTGCTTTCTCTCTCCTTTGTATTCTTTCTCCCCTTATTCCTTTATCTCCCAGCCCTGCTCTCTCTTAATCATTCTCCTGTGCGTCATAGGTGCTCTCTTATTCCTTTCTTCATTTTCTTCAGCTCTCTATCTACCTTTCTCCTTGCATGTGCATAGGTGCTCTCTCTCCTTCTCCCTCTTACATCTGCATGCTACTCACCACTTTCATCCTTTATCTTTGTTTCTCTTCATTATTTATCCATCTCCCTTGCTCTCTCTTTCTTCCTCTGTTCCAATCAGTCACTCTTTTCCTCCCAGTGTTTGGGTAAAATCACCATGAAAGGAAGCCATGAAAAAAATGCCACACGTGACCCATCACCTATATACGCTACTATGTACTGTAGCAAAATCTGATTTATTTTTTATTTTTTTACTTTGGATAAATGTTGGGAGCTATAAAATGGGATATCATACACTGCAGTTGAGGAACAATGAAAGATGATGAACTTGTAACCCCACTTTTGAGAAAATGGCCCATGATTGTTTTGGTACACCTACTGGAGAGCACTTCTTTGTCTACACCCATTCAGCATCATTCACACCCTCTTAAGCCTTAGCCCCACCTCTTTAAGGAGTCATATTTATTAGTATAAATAAACTATCTTGTCCTTGGCTTATATCTTAATCTGACTTCGGTGCAGGTCATGTTGTTCTTCACATTACCGTCTCTGTTAAACAAACTATATCAAATATAATCAAAGTTTTATTTGTCATGTGCACAGGATACAGAAGGTGTAAACGGAACAGTGAAATGGCTACTTGCATAGTGGAGTCTTTTGTATTAACATGATAGCTAGCCAGCTAGGTAGCTAAACAATGAACCATAAATTAATCCCAACTCATACTACCATGCACCATGCATGAATCTGCAGGTGAAGCTAACCAACTATGTTCAATGTTAGCTAGCTAGTCATCCATCAATGCAAATGGCATTCTGAGATACTAAAAATATTACTAGATCATACATGTAACGTTAGCTAGCGAGCCAACCAGCTAACAGTATGCTTTAACTTGCAATGAGAATGACTTTCTGACTAAATTAGAAATGTATATTAACTGAAAATGTAGCTAGACTCTTACCCGTATACATGGGTGAACGCTGGTTGCCCGTAGTTTGAAGATGTAATCTGGAGACAGGTGTTACAACAACCTTCTGTGTTCTCTTTTCGACTCTCCGCATTTGGCAATCATCTCTCTGCTTCCACCGGGCATTCCACTGATTTCAACTTCTTCCGTCACAGCAACACTGTTGTCTCTGTTTCTTCACCATAGCTGTCATCAGAAGATTCTACAGTGTCTGGTTCAATTAAAATGTTTTACCTAAATCAGGGATTTCCCCATTGTCTGATTCATCTTCAGAGTCAGAGAGAGTGACACATGGCACAATCGTCCTCCAGAAAGTAGTCCACCACAACTTTTTCCCTCTGATCTTTGTTGATAGCGCCTGTGGTAGACCAATTCAAACTCATCTCTCATGTCCAACCCTTCCAGTATCTCAGCCAATCATGGCTAGCGGGAAGGATCCTGTATTTTTATGTGGCTGAACCAACTAGGCTTGTAATTTAACAATTTTGTTAATATTTACAGATGGCATACAAGTTTGATATTAAGGCACATGAAAGTTCACATGTTGCAGAAGGCATTTCTGCCAAAAACACAAAAATAATAGTTCAAATGCCTCTCTTGTGAAGTAGTGATGTGCGACATATGCCTAGCTTCTTGAAACGGGTCACATATTACAACCTATGTGTTGTGATAATTGTGTTTGCTCTATAGCCTGTTAGTTCAACGCCCTTGCCCCCGTTATATATAGGCAGAAGTCCGAGACAATAAGAAGACACAGTGGCAGAATAAATTCAACCACACCTTTGTTTCTTCATAAAACCGAAGAGCAACATGTCTGGTGAAGTCCAACAACAAACAGTGACATGACCTACTACAGCAGGCCGTGCAATTATTTTCCATGGAGGGCCACATTAGAATATATTTTTGCCATCGCGGGCCACAATCATATTACAGGATTATACATCATGTGTATGACTGTGTTGACAGATATATCTACTGTAAATCACATCCATGCACAGAAATAAACCACATACATGTTCTCCTTTTAGTAGGTATTTTCATTATTAAACATGCAAAGAACTACACGGAGTAAAAAGTACACTGTGCATTCAGCACCACAGGCTCTCATGCCTCAGACAGATTGCCAGGCTCCTCTGCCTCTGCTGGTTCGTCAGGCTCTCATGCTTCAGCCGGATCGCCAAGGCTTTCATGCCTCAGCCAGATCGCCAGGCTCCCCTGCTTCCACCAGCTCGCCAGGCTCTCATGCCTCAGCCAGATTGCCAGGCTCCCCTGCCTCAGCCGATCTGTCAGGTTCCCACGCCCCAGCCGGCTCGACAGGTTCCCGCGCCTCAGCCGGCGTGACAGGTTCCCGTGCTTCAGCAGGGGTGACCGGTCTGCTCCTGATCCCCAGCTTTGTCCCCTTTGTCGGCGTCCTGTGGCTGGAGCTGCGCGTCGGGCAGGGGGTACTGGCATGTATACTCCCTCTCCGGTCTCTAGTTCATCAGGCTGCTGATTATCCTGCACACCTGTCACCATCGTCAAGCGCACCAGCGTCTCATGACACTCACCTGGACTCCATCATCTGCTTGATTATTTTCCCTATATCTGTCACTCCCATTGGTTCTTTCCTCAGGTGTTATTGACTCTGTTTCATGTCGGTGCTATGTTTGTGTTTCGTGTTTATTGTTTTGTTTATTTATTAAAACACTTACTCCCTGTACTTGCTTCCTGACTCTCAGCGCACTCGTTACATCAGGTATATTTTCTGACGTCGCTATGCGCATGATTGGTGAGAGTTGAGAGTCAGTAAGAGATGATCTGTGCCTTCACTTGTTATATTTCATCACTGAAAATGTCTGTTCACATATGTTGTGTCTTGGACTATAATTAATGTGAAGACTTATATTATCAAATCAATTCTCTAGGTGTAATTATTACATGATTTAACTAATCATGTAAACATGAATTAACTAGAAAGTCGGGGCACCACAGGAAAATGTTGTTTAAGGAGTTACTATTTCCCGAATGTAACTCTCATCAGATATTTTCATATCTTATCGATTACAGTCACTTATTAAAGTATTATTACCTTATCAGTCATATTCTGAATGTCACAAACTCTTGTATATCTGCACGAACCCTAGCATAAATGATGAATCAGCGATATACAAATTGGCTTAATTATTTATTCACTAACTAAATAAATAATCACACAGAAATGGATAAACACCCACACAGGAAATGTTACACATTGAGTACTACATAATGCAATGAAAAGTCCCTAGTGGTGTAACGCTTCGTCGTAAGGAAGAGTGGACCAAAGCGCAGCGTGGAGAGTGTTCATGATATTTATTTTCAGGAAACACTCAAACAGAGTGAACAGTTCCGTCAGGCACAGACACTAAACAGAAAATAACACCCCACAAAACACAGGTGGGAAAAAGGCTGCTTCTGATTGGGAACCACACTCGGCCAAAAACAAAGAAATAGAAAACATAGAAATAAAGAAACTAGAATGCCCACCCTAGTCACACCCTGGCCGAACCAAAATAGAGAATAAAAGCCTCTCTATGGCCAGGGCGTGACAAGTGGACTAAACCAATATGATGGCTTGTTACACCAAATGAAAAGGGAGGGACAGGTAAGAAAGAGCGGGAGAAAAGAAAAAGGACTCCACTATCGTACACACAGCTGATAACTATGCTCATGGAAATGCTAATACTTTGCACATGAACAGCCGCTCATTCGAAAATAATTGCAATTTACATATTTACGATTGTATGCCTTTGTCTCTGTTGAAATCGCTGGTCCATCAGCTGGAGAGTCAGTCGACAGAAAGTCTCTGGTCATGTTCCTCAGAATTCACAATGTCTTTCATGGATGTAGCTTGTCCTCTGTTATACTGGATACGTCAGACATACCAATGGTCGTTTGATAGGGAAATGTTCTTCAGAAAGGATCTTTCAGAGTACATTCGGTCGTTCGATAGGGAAGTGTTCTTCTCTCGTCTTCAGTCGAGTTTACTAGACTATTTTACATATACAGCTGCAGACTGTGAATGTGTAGTCTTTTAGTTTTCTTAACCATCTCCATGCGCTCTGGTCTATAGAGTAGTAGCCATTTCAGTGTGGGGACTCCCGTCCCTGCGTTTTCTTGACTAAATTTACATTTTGTCACAGGTGCTATTTAACCACTGAGGGGAAGTTCCCTCCTTTTTTCGTAATGTCTATGCTCATGTGGGCGTGGCCACTGACTTTGTTAAGACTTCATATGAAAAACAATTCTCTCATTTAGAAGGCTAACATAACATTACATCTTCTCACAAATAGTTTCATATTTATTCATATCCGTTCCCTCACATTTGAATGTGACCCTGAAAACTGGGAAATATATATACATTCAGAGATACAGTTATGTTGTTATACTGTCCTTCATGATATCTCCAAACACATCTGATCTGACATAATGTTCTTCGAGCACCCACGGACCACTCCAACCTTTTCGATTTACAGAAATATTGTTTCATTCCGCACTTTAGGATGATACAGTTTTGGCGGGAAGAATATCTTTGTTCTACAGAGTAAATCCTTCTCTCAATACTGCATGTCCAGTGAAGAGAGTTTCTGAAAGGAATTTATGACCGTCATAAAACAGGTGCAGTTAATACAGGTAATGAGTGGAGAACAGGAGGGCTTCTTAAAGAAAAACTAACAGGTCTGTGAGAGCCGGAATTCTTACTGGTTGGTAGGTGATCAAATACTTATGTCATGCAATAAAATGCTATTTAATTACTTAAAAATCATACAATGTGATTTTCTGGATTTTTGTTTTAGATTCCGTCTCTCACAGTTGACGTGTACCTATGATAAAAATTACAGACCTTTACATGCTTTGTAAGTAGGAAAACCTGCAAAATCGGCAGTGTTTCAAATACTTGTTCTCCCCACTGTAGGTTGACCCAAACAGTACAAACATATTCTGAGCATGACTCCTAATCTTTGGAAAGTTTTGTTCATCGAGAGATGCATAGAATCTCGTCAGAACCGACATTGTTTTGAATAGTTCTCCAATCACTGCGTCAGACTGAAGATCGATAAGCTCAAGTCAAAATGAGAACTTATTCTCAACTAGCCTACCTAGTTAAATAAAGGTGAAATAAATAAAATTAAAATTAAAAGTTGCAGGTCAGTGGGAGCATTCTCCACATTGAAGGTGAACGGAGAGGAAACCAACAGAATGTCATTTTCCAACACTTTGAAATCATCAAAACAACGAGAAAACTCACCGTTCAAATATGTGCCTTCAAAATAAATGTCCCACAAGCGGTGGGAGTTAAATCATTACACAAAGGCGAGTATTCATTGGGCTCTCGCCCAGGCCTGTACTACAGCATGGTCAAGCAAGTTAATGTTTCTGACATTTTCGGACTACTAATTAACTATTGATTTAGAACCATGCAGAGTTACCGCAAGCCCCCCTAAAAACAGGAGATATTCCAGCACCATTTCAACTTCAGTATTTCAACATCAACAAGTCACTAATAGTCTAATACAGTGACAACAAAGATACCAAAAACGATTTAGTCCAATCAACGTAGGCTAAATATGATATGGCTGACAACTGGTACTGATTTGTGTGTTGTGTGTTGTGTGTTGTGTGTTGTGTGTTGTGTGGTGTGTGTGTGTGTGTGTGTGTGTGTGTGTGTGTGTGTGTGTGTGTGTGTGTGTGCGTGTGCGTGTGTGCGTGCGTGCGTGCGTGCGTGCAGAAGTCACTGTTATAATCATTGGCCAGTACGGAGAATTAAGTAAAACCACACGTCCATATACAGTGGGGCAAAAAAGTATTTAGTCAGCCACCAATTGTGCAAGTTCTCCCACTTAAAAAGATGAGAGAGGCCTGTAATTTTCATCATAGGTACACTTCAACTATGACAGACAAAATGAGAAAAAAAAATCCAGAAAATCACATTGTAGGATTTTTTATGAATTTATTAGCAAATTATGGTGGAAAATAAGTATTTGGTCAATAACAAAAGTTTATCTCAATACTTTGTTATATACCCTTTGTTGGCAATGACAGAGGTCAAACGTTTTCTGTAAGTCTTCACAAGATTTTCACACACTGTTGCTGGTATTTTGGCCCATTCCTCCATGCAGATCTCCTCTAAAGCAGTGATGTTTTGGGGCTGTTGCTGGGTAACACGGACTTTCAACTCCCTCCAAAGATTTTCTATGGGGTTGAGATCTGGAGACTGGCTAGGCCACTCCAGGACCTTGAAATGCTTCTTACAAAGCCACTCCTTCGTTGCCCGGGCGGTGTGTTTGGGATCATTGTCATGCTGAAAGACTCAGCCACGTTTCATCTTCAATGCCCTTGCTGATGGAAGGAGGTTTTCACTCAAAATCTCACGATACATGGCCCCATTCATTCTTTCCTTTACACGGATCAGTCGTCCTGGTCCCTTTGCAGAAAAATAGCCCCAAAGCATGATGTTTCCACCCCCATGCTTCACAGTAGGTATGGTGTTCTTTGGATGCAACTCAGCATTCTTTGTCCTCCAAACACGACGAGTTGAGTTTTTACCAAAAAGTTCTATTTTGGTTTCATCTGACCATATGACATTCTCCCAATCTTCTTCTGGATCATCCAAATGCTCTCTAGCAAACTTCAGACGGGCCTGGACATGTACTGGCTTAAGCAGGGGGACACGTCTGGCACTGCAGGATTTGAGTCCCTGGCGGCGTAGTGTGTTACTGATGGTAGGCTTTGGTACTTTGGTCCCAGCTCTCTGCAGGTCATTCACTAGGTCCCCCCGTGTGGTTCTTGGATTTTTGCTCACCGTTCTTGTGATCATTTTGACCCCACGGGGTGAGATCTTGCGTGGAGCCCCAGATCGAGGGAGATTATCAGTGGTCTTGTATGTCTTCCATTTCCTAATAATTGCTCCCACAGTTGATTTCTTCAAACCAAGCTGTTTACCTATTGCAGATTCAGTCTTCCCAGCCTGGTGCAGGTCTACAATTTTGTTTCTGGTGTCCTTTGACAGCTCTTTGGTCTTGGCCATAGTGGAGTTTGGAGTGTGACTGTTTGAGGTTGTGGACAGGTGTCTTTTATACTGATAACAAGTTCAAACAGGTGCCATTAATACAGGTAACGAGTGGAGGACAGAGTAGCCTCTTAAAGAAGAAGTTACAGGTCTGTGAGAGCCAGAAATCTTGCTTGTTTGTAGGTGACCAAATACTTATTTTCCACCATAATTTGCAAATAAATTCATTAAAAATCCTACAATGTGATTTTCTGGATCTTTTTTTCTCATTTTGTCTGTCATAGTTGAAGTGTACCTATGATGAAAATTACAGGCCTCTCTCATCTTTTTAAGTGGGAGAACATGCACAATTGGTGGCTGACTAAATACTTTTTTGCCCCACTGTACATATACTGTATGACCATGCACCCATCATCTAGAACAGCTCTCTGCGCATATAACTAATCACATCAGCATTTAAAACAGCTTTTTTCCCCATGACAGATTATAACATGATGTATGGGCTCATTCAGAGGTAGGCAGGATACATTGCCCTGTCAACCAGCTAACATAAGTCCTGTCACATTACAAGACATAACTGCATGTGAGGGCAATACTGAGGTGCTTATCATAAAGTAACATGCATTTGTAGTGGCAGGTGTTTAGTCATGTTATGTTTGTAATAGCATCATATACAGGCACCCGCTGAAATGTGGAACTGTGACTGATGATCATTGCCGTTGCAGTCCTTGAGAGTCATAGAGAGTGAAAGAGAGAGAGAGGTTCATAAAGAGAATGAGAAATACTAAGGGGATAAAGCAAGGGATGAGGCAAAAGAGAAATAGATTGGGATAAAATAACAGAAAGAGAGATGGTGTCTCTGAAAGGGAAGAGGTGCTTTTGAACCTATCGCAATGGGAAGAGGATCAGACAATGAGAGCGTCCCAAACCATGGCCTGCCTCTCTGCAGCTCCTATCCCCAACTTCTAGTCCAATATTATATATTACACTATAGTGTATAACAGCTGATAAGTAACCAGTCCTAACCCTGCCAGCTCCCTGCTCTAAGCTCTTAGCTCTCTTATACAGATAGGCTGGATTCATTAGTTCTATCAGTGTGCCTTTGTCCTTACAGTACACTTAAGGCCCCTTAACTCAAACCCTACATAGGGTCCCTGTCCCTTTGTAAGGCCTCCAACTCTCCTGTAATGGCTTCTTACCCCATTAGGGTAACATAACATTCCAAAGATCCATAACTCCTTCCTTACTTAGAACATTTTAGGGCACCAAACAATTTCAATTCAATTCAATTTTATTTTATATAGCCCTTCGTACATCAGCTAATATCTCGAAGTGCTGTACAGACACCCAGCCTAAAACCCCAAACAGCTAGTAATGCAGGTGTAGAAGCACGGTGGCTAGGAAAAACTCCCTAGAAAGGCCAAAACCTAGGAAGAAACCTAGAGAGGAACCAGGCTATGAGGGGTGGCCAGTCCTCTTCTGGCTGTGCCGGGTGGAGATTATAACAGAACTATGCCAAGATGTTCAAAAATGTTCATAAGTGACAAGCATGGTCAAATAATAATCATGAATAATTTTCAGTTGGCTTTTCATAGCCGATCATCAAGAGTTGAAAAACAACAGGTCTGGGACAGGTGGCGGTTCCATAACCGCAGGCAGAACAGCTGAAACTGGAATAGCAGCAAGGCCAGGCGGACTGGGGACAGCAAGGAGTCACCACGGGCGGCAGTCCCGACGCATGGTCCTAGGGCCCAGGTCCTCCGAGAGAAAGAAAGAGAGAAGGAGAAAATTAGAGAGAGCCAAGATTTTCAAAATGTTCATAAATGACAAGCATGGTCAAATAATAATCAGGAATAAATCTCAGTTGGCTTTTCATAGCCGATCATTAAGAGTTGAAAACAGCAGGTCTGGGACAGGTAGGGGTTCCATAACCGCAGGCAGAACAGTTGAAACTGGAATAGCAGCAAGGCCAGGCGGACTGGGGACAGCAAGGAGTCACCACGGCCGGTAGTCCCGACGTATGGTCCTAGGGCTCAGGTCCTCCGAGAGAAAGAAAGAGAGAAGGAGAAAATTAGAGAGCGCCAAGATTTTCAAAATGTTCATAAATGACAAGCATGGTCAAATAATAATCAGGAATAAATCTCAGTTGGCTTTTCATAGCCGATCATTAAGAGTTGAAAACAGCAGGTCTGGGACAGGTAGGGGTTCCGTAACCGCAGGCAGAACAGTTGAAACTGGAATAGCAGCAAGGCCAGGCGGACTGGGGACAGCAAGGTGTCATCATGCCCGGTAGTCCTGACATATGGTCCTAGGGCTCAGGTTCTCAGAGAGAAAGAGAGAACGAAAGAATTAGAGAGAGCATACTTAAATTCACACAGGACACTGGATAAGACAGGAGAAGTACTCCAGGTAACCAACTGACCCTAGCCCCCCGACACATAAACTACTGCAGCATAAATACTGGAGGCTGAGACAGGAGCGGTCAGGAGACACTGTGGCCCCATCCGAAGAAACCCCCGGACAGGGCCAAACAGGAAGGATATAACCCCACCCACTTTGCCAAAGCACAGCCCCCGCACCACTAGAGGAAACTCAACCACCAACATTACAATCCGGAGACAAGGCCGAGTATAACCCACAAAGGTCTCCACCACAGCACAAACCAAGGGGGGGCGCCAACCCAGACAGGAAGATCACGTCAGTAACTCAACCCACTCAAGTGACGCACCCCTCCTAGGGACGGCATGAAAGAGCACCAGCAAGCCAGTGACTCAGCCCCTGTAACAGGGTTAGAGGCAGAGAATCCCAGTGGAGAGAGGGGAACCGGCCTGGCAGAGACAGCAAGGGCGGTTCGTTGCTCCAGAGCCTTTCCGTTCACCTTCACACTCCTGGGCCAGACTACACTCAACCATATGACCTACTGAAGAGATAAGTCTTCAGTAAAGACTTAAAGGTTGAGACCGAGTCTGCGTCTCTCACATGGGTAGGCAGACTGTTCCATAAAAATGGAGATCTATAGGAGAAAGCCCTGCCTCCCGCTGTTTGCTTAGAAATTCTAGGGACAATTAGGAGGCCTGCGTCTTGTGACCGTAGCGTACGTATTGGTATGTACGGCAGGACCAACTCGGAAAGATAGGTAGGAGCAAGCCCATGTAACGCTTTATAGGTTAACAGTAAAACCTTGAAATCAGCCCTTGCCTTAACAGGAAGCCAGTGTAGGGAAGCTAGCACTGGAGTAATGTGATCAAATTTCTTGGTTCTAGTCAGGATTCTAGCAGCCGTATTTAGCACTAACTGAAGTTTATTTAGTGCTTTATCCGGGTAGCCGGAAAGTAGAGCATTGCAGTAGTCTAACCTAGAAGTAACAAATGCATGGATTAATTTTTCTGCATCATTTTTGGACAGAAAATTTCTGATTTTTGCAATGTTACGTAGATGGAAAAAAGCTGTCCTTGAAACAGTCTTGATGTGTTCGTCAAAAGAGAGATCAGGGTCAAGAGTAACGCCGAGGTCCTTCACAGTTTTATTTGAGACGACTTTACAACCATCAAGATGAATTGTCAGATTTAACAGAAGATCTCTTTGTTTCTTGGGACCTAGAACAAGCATCTCTGTTTTGTCCGAGTTTAAAAGTAGAAAGTTGTCAGCCATCCACTTCCTTATGTCTGAAACACAGGCTTCTAGCGAGGGCAATTTTGGGGCTTCACCATGTTTCATTGAAATGTACAGCTGTGTGTCATCCGCATAGCTTTTGACTTTTGATGCTCCTTGGTTGGGGTCTGAGCAGATTATTTGTTGCGATTGCAAACGTAATAAAATGGTGGTCCGATAGTCCAGGATTATGTGGAAAAACATTAAGATCTACAACATTTATTCCATGGGACAAAACTAGGTCCAGAGTATGACTGTGGCAGTGAGTAGGTCCAGAGACATGTTGGACAAAACCCACTGAGTCGATGATGGCTCCGAAAGACTTTTGGAGTGGGTCTGTGGACTTCTCCATGTGAATATTAAAATCACCAAAAATTAGAATATGATCTGCTATGACTACAAGGTCTGATAGGAATTCAGGAAACTCAGAGAGGAACGCTGTATATGGCCCAGGAGGCCTGTAAACAGTAGCTATAAAAAGTGATTGAGTAGGCTGCATAGATTTCATGACTAGAAGCTCAAAAGACGAAAACGCCATTTTTTTTTTGTAAATTGAAATTTGCTATCGTAAATGTTAGCAACACCTCCGCCTTTGCGGGATGCACGGGGGATATGGTCACTAGTGTAACCAGGAGGTGAGGCCTCATTTAACACAGTAAATTCATCAGGCTTAAGCCATGTTTCAGTCAGGCCAATCACATCAAGATTATGATCAGTGATTAGTTCATTGACTATGACTGCCTTTGAAGTGAGGGATCTAACATTAAGTAACCCTATTTTGAGATGTGAGGTATCACGATCTCTTTCAATAATGGCAGGAATGGAGGAGGTCTTTATCCTAATAAGATTGCTAAGGCGAACACCGCCATGTTTAGTTTTGCCCAACCTAGGTCGAGGCACAGACACAGTCTCAATGGGTATGGCTGAGCTGACTACACTGACTGTGCTATTGGCAGACTCCACTAAGCTGGCAGGTTGGCTAACAGCCTGCTGCCTGGCCTGCACCCTATTTCATTGTGGGGCTAGAGGAGTTAGAGCCCTATCTATGTTGGTAGATAAGATGAGAGCACCCCTCCAGCTAGGATGGAGTCCGTCACTCCTCAGCAGGTCAGGCTTGGTCCTGTTTGTGGGTGAGTCCCAGAAAGAGGGCCAATTATCTACAAATTCTATCTTTTGGGAGGGGCAGAAAACAGTTTTCAACCAGCGATTGAGTGCTGAGACTCTGCTGTAGAGCTCGTCACTCCCCCTAACTGGGAGGGGGCCAGAGACAATTACTCGATGCCGACACATCTTTCTAGCTGATTTACACGCTGAAGCTATGTTGCACTTGGTGACCTCTGACTGTTTCATCCTAACATCGTTGGTGCCGACGTGGATAACAATATCTCTATACTCTCTACACTCGCCAGATTTAGCTTTAGCCAGCACCATCTTTAGATTAGCCTTAACGTCGGTAGCCCTGCCCCCTGGTAAACAGTGTATGATCGCTGGGTGATTCGCTTTAAGTCTAATACTGCGGGTAATGGAGTCGCCAATGACTAGGGTTTTCAATTTGTCAGAGCTAATGGTGGGAGCCTTCGGCGTCTCAGACCCCGTAACGGGAGGAGTAGAGACAAGAGAAAACTCAGACTCAGACTCCGACTCGCTACATAATGGGGAGAACCGGTTGAAAGTTTCTGTCGGCTGAATGAGCGACACCGGTTGAGCATTCCAACAGCATTTCCCTCCAGAAACAATGAGAAAGTTGTCCGGCTGCGGGGACTGTGCGGGGGGATTTATACTAACGTTACTATCTGTACTTACTGGTGGCACAGACGCTGTTTCTTCCTTTCCTACACTGAAATTACCCTTGCCTAACGATTGCGTCTGAAGCTGGGCTTGTAGCACAGCTATTCTCGCCGTAAGGCGATCGTTCTCCTGTATATTATGAGTACAGCGACTGCAATTAAAAGACATCATGTTAATGTTAGTACTTAGCTTCGGCTGTTGAAGGTGTTGACGAACCATGTCCAGATAAAGCGTCCGGAGTGAAAAAGTTGAATGAGGGAAGAAAGTTGCGATGGAAAAACTAAAAATATAAACGGTAATTAAAAACAAAACAAAAAAAACGTAAAGTTGTCAGCTAGCAAAGTAAAGTAAAGTTGGCAGCAAAACGCACAGCAACACGTCTGCAGACTCAACAGGTAGTCAACAGGTAGTGACGCACTTCCCATAGAGCCCCTATCTTCACTCCGCCCCTAACCACCCTGATGGGGCCAGTTACATCCTTCTTAGTGTGTTCTTACCCTCCATTTGTAGGACATCCAACACTCCATAGGCACCTTTCATCTTGTCACCAGAAGCACTTTGTCCTTTCCTTAAGGCTGTTATTCCCCTCTTTACGGCCACTTGCTTCCTCCATGCATAACACCCTATAACCTCTTCCTTTGGGCCCTTATCACTTCGTGGGAGTCTTAACCTCATCCTCTCCAGCAGGCCTGAACCTGTTCCTCTGGGCAGCACTCCAGCAGAGAGGAACATTTCAGGCACTGCCAGAGAGGGATAGAGATGTTTGTGTGTGAGAGTGTGTGTTTGGGCAGCAGAGTAGCATCCCTGTCCTCTCCAGCCCAACACAGCCTCCTCCTGCTGCCAGTGCCAGTCCTGATGGAATCTCTCTTTCTCTCTCTGGGCCCAAAACAGCCATCTGCCTCCAGACAGACCAGACCAACCGCTCCAGAGGATTACTGATGCCTGAGTGTGTCTGTGCCTTTTTGTATGTGTGCCTGCGTGTGTGTGTATCTGTGCACTGAAAGACATACTTTATAGAAGGACTCAATGTCTTAAACCTTGTACTGTGATTCCGTACAAGGTTAGAACCAAGGCATAAACATTATTTTGAACCCGTAAAGTGAAACCCTGAACCCCCTTCTGCTCCTCCTGATTCCATTCTCATATCTATTCTCAAAGGCGCTCCCAAGGCCTTTTCTACTCATTGTTCTTGGATGTATTTAAGAGCAGCGGTAAGGAAATGGTCCATTAACGGGTACAATAGTGTCTGCCTGGGTATGCATTGGGTGGTGCCACTGATGTTATAATATCTCACAGACATGAATATACTGTAACCTATTATAGGATTTCTATAGGAAGGAGACATTGGCAGCTGTAAAACAAATCTGGACGGTATTCTGTTTATACACTGTGTACAAAACATGATCGTTCTATGACAGACTGACCAGGTGAATCTAAATGAAAGCTATATTCACTTATTGATGTCACTTCAATCAGTGTAGATGAAGGGGAGGAGACAAGTTAAAGAAGGATTGTTAAGCCTTGAGACAATTGAGACATGGATTGTGTATGTGTGCCATTCATAGGGTGAATGGGCAAGACAAAATATTTAAGTGCCTTTGACCGGGGTAGGGTAGTAGGTGCCAGGCGCACTGGTTTGAGTTTGTTAAGAACTGCAATGCTGCTGGGTTTTTCACAGTTCCTGTGTGTGTCAAGAATGGTCCACCAACTGTGGGAAGCATTGGAGTCAACATGGGCCAGCATCCCTGTGGAATGCTTTCGACACCTTGTAGAGTCCACGCCCCGACAAATGTAGGCTTTTCTGAGGGCAAAAGGGGTTGCAATGCAATATTAAGAAGGTGTTCCTAATGTTTTGAAAACTCAGTGTATGCCTCTGTTGAATGTACAGCATTTGAAGTAATACCACGGCCATAGTTTATCCTTTGTAGCTCAGTTGGTAGAGCATGGTACTTGTAACAGGGTAGTTAGTTTGATTACCGTGAACCCCCATACGTAAAATGTCTGCACGCATGACACACTAGTTATTTTGTGGTACTTTCAAAGTCAATTAAAAGACACCCAAGCCCAGGTGTGTCCCAATTCGCTGACGAGCCACCCAGCTCCGCCTACCGACATCCTATTAAAGAAAACAAGAGCAGAGAGAAATAATTTGGCAGACAGAGTGGGAGGGTCATCACACTTTACAGTTGCTGATGTTGCACGCCTGCTAACAAGTTACAAATGGGAGGTGTGGCGCATAACAAGTTAGCAGGCGCCAGGCTAACCAGCTAACCAACTAACGTTTGTTGGTAAACCTAGGTTTATGTGGCTGGTTGTAGCTTGCTGTTTAGTAGCTAGCCATATCATATCATAATCCAGGTAGAATCAGGAATTCCCAGGGCAGCTGTCTAGGGCCATTACTTTTTTCAATCTTTACTAATAACATGCCACTGGCTTTGAGTAAAGCCAGAGTTTCTATGTATGCGGATGATTCAACTCTATACATGTCACGTACTACAGCGACTGAAATGAATTCGTTTCAGAGTGGGTGGGAAGGAATAAGTTAGTCCTAAATATTTCTAGAACTAAAAGCATTATATTTGGGACAAATCATGCACTAAACCCTACACCTCAACTAAAACGTGTAATAAATAATGTGAAAATTGAGAAAGTTGAGGTGACTAAACTGCTTGGAGTAACCCTGCATTGTAAACTGTCATTGTTAAAACATGTTGATACAACAGTAGCTAAGATGGGGAGAAGTAGATCAATAATAAAGCACTGCTCTACCTTCTTAACAGCACTATCAATGACTACTGTTCAGTCCTCTTGTCAGGTGCCACAAAAAATACTCAGGAAAATTGCAATTGGCTCAGAACAGGGCAGCATGGCTGGCCCGTGGATGTACACAGAGAGCTAAAATCAATAATATGCATGTCAATCTCTCATAGCTCAAAGTGGAGGAGAGATTTACTTCATCACTACCTGTTTTTATGAGAGGTATTGACATGCTGAATGCACCGAGCTGTCTGTCTAAACTACTGGCACACAGCACGGACACCCATGCATACCCCACAAGACATGCCACAAGAGGTCTCGTCCAAGTCTAGAACAGACTTTAGGAGGCGCACAGTGCTACATAGAGCCATGACTACATGGAACTCTATTCCACATCAAGTAACTGATGCAAGTAGTAACATTTGATTTAAAAAAATGATAAAAATACACCTTATGGAACAGCGGTGACTGTGAAGCAACACAAACATAGCCACGGACACATGCATACACACACGCACACATACACATGTATTTTGTACTGTAGATATGTGGTAATGGTGGAGTAGGGGCCTGATGGCACACAGTGTGTTGTGGAATCTGTGAATGTATTGTTATGTTTTTAAAATTGTATGAACTGCCTTAATTTTGCTGGACCCCAGGAAGAGTAGCTGCCAAGGCAGCCTTGGCAACAGCTAATGGGGATCCATAATAAATACAAATACAAATATCTATGACTAAAAAGAGAAGAGGTTTTACAATCAAGATACAAAAGATTTTCGATTGTGAAACCTCTTCTATTTTTAGTCTTATTGCTCTATCGAACATGGACAACCATATCTACACCCATAAAAATGTATTGTGTGATTAGCATAACATAGAGCCTTCGCGAAATGCCACAAAGCAGAACTATATGTATTTTTAGATCTTGCTCCCCTCCATCAATACACTGGACGCCGCCATAAGGTGCACGAAACCCTGACCTGCCTTCCTCCTGGGTAATTATGTGTGAAACACAATTCACTGTCCTAGAAATGCCTTAGACATGATAAAAACAAGCCCAGATTTCCCCAGGGTGAAATTCCCCTTTTAAAAGAACATGGTCATCTTCTGTCCATCTGCCTTGTTGACTACAGAACAAAACGTTTTCACACAAGAATGCATGCTACTCCCACATGTATACACACACACACACACACACACACACACACACACACACACACACACACACACACACACACACACACACACACACACACACACACACACACACACACACACACACACACACACACACACACACACACACACACACACACACACACAGGATTGCATCAGTAAGTCAGGTGTGTGACTTTGGCCAGAGCTCATCTTTGAAGGTGACTGCTTGAAAGCCTTGAGAAATAAAAGCACGTTGAGACACATGTTCACCCATTGTTCTTACTTACTGGTGCAAGACTGGTGTCTCTCTGTGTGGAAGACATAGTTATTAAACATTTGCCTGCAAGGAATGCTCAGACACCTGTACATTGGTCTTCCCTATCTGATTTTATAAGATCTGTGCAGATGAGGTAGACTAGAGGAGGAGGAGAAAGGAGAGGTGAGAAGTAGGAAGATAGAGGACAGGAAGCCATTTTAGACTATTGAGATACACCCTGGCAGTTGCTCCCTCTCTGTTTAAGTGGGTCAGTGCTGTTCTCTCTCTCTCTCTCTCTCTCTCTCTCTCTCTCTCTCTCTCTCTCTCTCTCTCTCTCTCTCTCTCTCTCTCTCTCTCTCTCTCTCTCTCTCTCTCTCTCTCTCTCTCTCTCTCTCTCTCTCTCTCTGTGATCTCTCCTTCATTTGGTATTCCCTGTGAGTATGGGCTCGTTACGGCATTCCTGGGGAGTATGCTGCAGTTTGACAGGGATACAGAATACTGTAATGACTGTCTCATGTGTCAACTGCCTCACATGCCAACAGCCATACACACTGGCATCATAGATACATAACCTACTGCTACTGCTCTTTCGCTCTCTTTCAATTAAATTCAAAGGGCTTTATTGGCATGGGAGACGTGTTTACATTGCCAAAACAAGTGGAATAGACAATAATCAAAAGAGGGATATAACAATCAGAAATTAACATTAAATATGTGTGGTTTTTGTGCTCCACTGGTTGCCCAGGTCACAAATCTTGCTGCTGTGGTGGCACACTGTGGTATTTCACCAAATAGATATTAACGTTTATCAGAATTGGATTTGTTTTCAAATTCTTTGTGGGTCTGTGTAATCTGAGGGAAATATGTCTCTAATATGGTCATACATTTGGCAGGAGGTTAGGAAGTGCAGCTCCCACCTCATTTTGTAGGCAGTGGGCAGATAGCCTGTCTTCTCTTGAGAGCCAGGTCTGCCGATGGTGGCCTCTGAATAGCTAGGCTATGCTCACTGATTCTGTACATAGTCAAAGCTTTCCTTAATTTTGGGTCAGTCACAGTGGTCAGGAATTCTGCTTCTGTGTACTCTCTTTTTAGGGCCGAATAACATTGCAGTTTGCTCAGTTTTTTTGTTGATTCTTTCCAATGTTTCAAGTAATTATCTTTTTGTTTTCTCGTGATTTGATTGGGTCTAATTGTGTTGCTGTCCTGGGACTCTGTGGGATCTGTTTGTGTTTGTGAACAGAGTCCCCATACCAGCTGGCTGAGTGGACTTTCCTCCAGGTTCACCTCTCTGTAGGTAAGGGCTTTGTTATGGAATGTTTGAGAATCACTTATTTTTAGGTAGTTGACTTCAGAGTCTAGTAGGGTGAGGCTGGGTGCTGCTGTAGACAAAAAATACACCTTGAAATCCTGTAGAGAGGTAAAGCTGTAGACACGCTCCAGAGCTCACTGTTAAATCAATGAAACAACATTATTCTTTATATTAAAAGCATACCACAGTGTGTTTTTGTGCTCTCGCTCTCTCTCTCTCTCTCTCTCTCTCTCCGTCTCTCTCTTGCTCTGTCTCTGTGTCTGCGCTCAGCCCTGGTGTTTGTATAGAGAGGTTAGAGTGACAAGATCTGAGTAATTAATTAAGCAGAACACATGTGTCTGTGTGACTGTCTGCTCTCCCAGCTAGCCAGCCACACCCTTAACAACCCTCTTCATCACCTCTCTAAATACTGGAGTCTCTCTCTCAAGCTGTCTGTAAACAATTGCTGGAAAAATGACTTGTCATGCACAAAGTAGATGTCCAAACCGACTTGCCAAAACTATAGTTTGTTAACAAGAAATTTGTGGAGTGGTTGAAAAACGAGTTTTAATGACTCCAACCTAAGTGTATGTAAACTTCCGACTTCAACTGTATGTTATTCTTTAGCTTTAACCATCTCTGTTATATACTGTATGTATAGTCTCTCTCTCGTTCATTCTCTCTCTATCTCTCTCTCTCTCTATCTCTCAAACTGTATGGCTGTGATAGACAAATGTGATCATTTGGTTCCTTATGTAATATGAATATGATTACGGCCTGCCATACAAGTAGGGGTGTGTGTGTGTATTTGTGTGTCCCCGTTTGTCTGTGTATGTGACATCTGACATGTTTGGGTTCTGCAGCTCTGCTTCAGTCGGTATAGAGAATGGAGATGAGTTCCGTAGAAGAGAGTCTGAGATAAGGCAGAGCAGTGTAATAAGGGCTTAAGAGGTCTAGGATACAAAACTCAAATCCCTGTCCCGCCATTCTGGAATGAAGCAATCATACCTGAAATCCTGGGAATAATTTAGCAGGATACATGTATATGTCAAGGTCAAGGTAGAACTGAATGTAATCACATCAATACTCATTTTACTGGGCAGCGCTAGCAGTTTATGGTCCCACTCATATAAGATTTGTGCTGCTCCAATTGCAGTACTGTGTGTGTGTGTGATATACAGTCTGACCAGTAACTGGCCCAGTTATGCAGGCCACAGAGAGGAGACATTGATTCTCTCTCCAAGCCTCTCGTTTCTCTCTCCTCTCGTCCAGTCGGAAGGACAGAGAGAACATTCCTCAGTGAGTTATCTCTGTGTTCTGTTCTAATTCATTTGAAACAATTTCAGTGTTTGTTTTTCAATTGCTCTATTTCTATTTCTAATCTCGGATGGTTGCCAGACCGTTCTGCCAAAATGCGCAAAGAGTCTGGTGGACCAACAAGTCAAACTTGGCCTTTGTTAGCAAATACAGCGCATAGGCATTGGCTTAATCGGCTTAATCTACCAACAAATCCACTCCCACAACACCTCCCCCTTAACCCTCCCCCGTACACTAGCACAGCACAAGCAGAGAGCCACACCTCACAGCCGTGTGATTCACAAAAATTCAATGATGATAAATATACTGAACAAAAATATAAATGCAACATCCAACAATTTCAACGATTTTACTGAGTTACAGTTCATAAAAGAAAATCTGTCAATTTAAATGAATTCATTAGGCCTTAATATATGGATTGCAGCCATGGGGTGCAGCCACTGGTGAGCCAGGCCTAGCTAATAAGAATGAGTTTTTCCCCACAAAAGGGCTTTATTACAGACAGAAATACTACTATTGCCAAATTCTCTAAAACGACGTTGAAGAATTCTCTGGCAACAACTCTGGTGGACATTCCTGCTGTCAGCATGCCAATTGCACACTCCCTCAAAACTTGAGACATCTGTGGCATTGTGTTGTGTGACAAAACTGCACATTTTAGAGTGGCATTGTATTGTCCCCAGCACAAGGTGCACCTGTGTAATGAACATGCTGTTTAATCAGCTTCTTGATATGCTACACCTGTCAGGTGGAGGGATTATCTTGGCAAAGAAAAAATGCTCACTAACAGGGATGTAAACAAATTTGTGGACAAAATAAGCTTTTTGTGTGTATGGATTTTATGGTCACTCCAACTAAGGCCAACTTTGAATGGTTGATATCCCTGGCTTTTATGCGCTGTGCACAATAGCCTGAGGACGAGGTTAGAGGGGACTAAATAGCACAAAGCCAATTTGGACTGTTGCCAAATTTGCTACTTTGGATTATTGAGATCAGAGCATTGGGTGTTAAAACTATAATTCCCTATCAACATTGTACCAGCTTTTCTCCTTACTTTTTACATGACTGCAATTTTCACCCTTCATGCCCATACTGTATAATGTTAGTATTGTTCCTTTAGTTTGGAGATGCAGAGCTAGAAGTGTAGGCCATGACCACCCTGGTGGGATTCTAGGAGTGAACAACTTCCCCAGTCTATATTAGTGGGATGCACTTTAACCCTTATGTTCAGTAGCGGTAGCCTATGCTAGATATTAGCAAGCTATATTAGCCTTAGCATTAGCCAGGGGTGTTATATATAGTGTGGGGCTAAGATGGGCAGATGGACAACCATGATCCTATTACCTCTTTATTCACTGTACTACAGTACCAACACCATATGGACAACAGTGCCATCACATACAGAGTTGTCATAACAGAGACCAGGAAAAGAGGTGGACACTTGGGCTAGTATTTTATTTGGATCCCCATTAGCTGCTGCCAAGGCTGCTACCCTGGGGTCCACACAGGCTAGCAGACAAGAGTCTGAGGTATGTTGGAAATATGTTTCTATGTCTCTGTCTGTGTGTTGTTACTGCAAACCTGTGGTGTTGTGGTAGGACTATATCCACTGATGTCAGAAAGCAGGCTTCAGTGTGTGTTTGTTTATGTGTGTGTGTGCACGTCTGCCTTCTCCTTGCAAATCCCTTTTGAATGCTCGACAGAAAGGAAGCATGATTCTATGATATCATGTGCAATGAGAGCCAAATCGAACTGGTCCCAGTAGCTGAATGAGACGATCAGAAGAGTTGTCTCTCCATGTGTAGCCTACTTCCTGCTCTCTGTTATGGCATCATCTGTGTCTGATCCTAATTACCTCATTGCAGTTCATTTATTTGTATTTTTTAAATTGAAGCTTTATTCAACTAGGCAAGTCAGTTATGAACAAATTCTTATTTCCAATGACGGCATACCAAAAGGCATCCTGCAGGGACGAGGGCTGGGATTCAAAATAATTAAACAAAAATATAGGACAAAACACACATCACGACAAGAGAGACGACACAATACTACATAAAGAGAGACCTAAGACAACAACATAGCATGGCAGCAACACATGACAACACAGCATGGTAGCAACACAACATGGCAACAGCACAACATGGTAGCAGCACAAAACATGGTACAAACATTGTTGGGCACAGACAACAGCACAAAGGGCAAGAAGGTAGAGACAACAATACATCACACAAAGCAGCCACAACTGTCAGTAAGAGTGTCCATGATTGAGTCTTTGAATGTAGAGATTGAGATAAAACTGTCCAGTTTGAGTGTTTGTTGCAGCTCGTTCCAGTCACTAGCTGCAGCAAACTGAAAAGGCGAGCGACCCAGGGATGTGTGTGCTTTGGGGACCTTTAACAGAATGTGACTGGCAGAACGGGTGTTGTATGTGGAGGATGAGGGCTGTAGTATGTATCTCAGATAGGGGGGAGTGAGGTCTAAGAGGGTTTTATAAATAAGCATCAACCAGTGGGTCTTGCGACAGGTATACAGAGATGACCAGTTTACAGAGGAGTATAGAGTGCAGTGATGTGTCCTATAAGGAGCATTGGTGGCAAATCTGATGGTCGAATGGTAAAGAACATCTAGCCGCTCGAGAGCACCCTTACCTGCCGATCTATAAATTATGTCTCCGTAATCTATCATGGGTAGGATGGTCATCTGAATCAGGGTTAGTTTGGCAGCTGGGGTGAAAGAGGAGCGATTACGATAGAGGAAACCAAGTCAAGATTTATCTTTCGCCTGCAGCTTTTGATATGTGCTGAGAGAAGGACAGTGTACCATCTAGCCATACTCCCAAGTACTTGTATGAGGTGACTACCTCAAGCTCTAAACCCTCGGAGGTAATAATCACACCGGTGGGGAGAGGGGCATTCTTCTTACCAAACCACATGACCTTTGTTTTGGAGGTGTTCAGAACAAGGATAAGGGCAGAGAAAGCTTGTTGAACACTAAAAAAGCTTTGTTGTAGAACGTTTAACACAAAATCTGGGGAGCGGCCAGTTGAGTATAAGACTGTATCATCTGCATATAAATGGCTGAGTGTCACAATCGTCGTCGTGGAAATGACCGGACCAAGGTGCAGCGTGGTGAGCGTACATTTTCCTTTATTTATGTAAATGTCGCCAACAAAACAAGAAACAAAGAAACGACCGTGAAGCTTACTAGGGCTATAGTGCCACTAACAAAGATAACTACCCACACCATACAAAGGAAAAAAGGCTGCCTAAGTATGATTCCCAATCAGGGACAACGATAGACAGCTGTCCCTGATTGAGAACCATACCCGGCCAAAACATAGAAACAAACAACATAGAATGCCCACCCCTAATCACACCCCGACCTAACCAAATAGAGAAATAAAACGGCTCTCTAAGGTCAGGGCGTGACAATGAGAGAGCTTCCTACTGCCTGAGCTATAGTTCAGACGGATGTGTTTGTGTCTGGGGTGGTGGTGAGTAGGGATGGGCATTTGAAATAATTTCACTATTCGAATACATGTATTGTTTTTTTTCATACATTTTTTACCTAAGCTGGTTCTACAGCAGGGGGTGGGGGAGCTAGCTAGGTTATTGAGGCTACAATATGCTGCGCTCCTCGTCCTTATCAACAAATAACAACAGCATTCAGAGTGAACAACAGCCTACCTGTTGGTTGTTCGTTGTAGCCCACTCCTTCTCATTTAGCTAACTTTTAATTCCATAATTGTAATAACATTTTGCATTGGTTAGAGATCTCTCACTTCACTTGCTACACATGGAAACTCTGACTGTAGTACAGCTTTGATTGGCCGACAAACACAAGCAGCTACGCTCATGAAACTTGTAGACCACCGGTATGTATTTTTTGTGTTGCGCACGGCATAAAAACAACATTTTAAAGTTTGTTGTTTTATTTAATTAAGAGATTAAAATGTCTTGGTATACTGAGTAGAGGTGCTGAGTAGAGCCATTTAAGGTTCTTTGGTTTTTCCCTGTAGAGGAACCCTTTTTGGTGATAGGTAGAACAATTTGCAGATGGTTCTAATTAGAACCCTCTATGTAGGGTTCTCCATCCAACCCCTTGTACATGGTACTACCTAGAACCCTCTATGAAGGGTTCTTCCTAGAACCCTTTATAAATGGTTATACCAAGATCCCTTTTCTCATCTAAAGGTTCTTCCCAGAACCCTCTATGAAAGGTTCTACCGATAACCCTTTTATCTTTGAAGGTTTCTTCCTAGAACCATCTATGAATGGTTCCACCAGCCTTACTTGATTTTAAATTAAACTCTTTATGACAATACGTTACCTACAGTACATCATAAGGCCTTTTTTTGATGGCCTAGCTATAACCGTAACACAGTGGTGTTAGGAAACTCCTGGTTTACAGGCCACATCAGGCCTGCAAGTCACATTATGCTGGCTTGCAAAGTGATGTGTAATACCTATTGGAATCCAACAATTGGAACTTTGAATCACCCACAGCCTGCATTCAGATTGACTGCCAGGGTAAGGTAGGGAAGATTGATAAATTAGACAACCTAAACAATCGAAACTGGAACAACCATCTCATTAATGGGTACAATAAGTTCAACTACTTGCAGATTTGATTAGTTTAGAAAAATGTATGCTCTTTTTTTGTAGCATAAGCTCAATCAATCAATGTTCAACAAAAAAAACTGATAAATCAACCTGCCATAGAGCATACTGGGAAATATGATAATGAGGGCGTGGTTTTAATTGATTGCTTTTCTCTACACAGAGTAAAAATGACACAACCACACTCACCTCTGGTTATTAACACCAACACTGGGGTTATTTTACTGTGTAGCATACTGGCTACTTTTACCCCTAATTTAGACAACTTTATGCTTATAATTTCCAACATTTGGTAGGCCATATTATAATTGTAGACATGGTAGGCAATTTGTTTGTCAACTATAGTTAGAGTGCATTCGGATGGTATTCAGACCCCTTGACTTTTTCCACATTTTGTTACGTTACAGCCTTATTCTAAAATGTTTTAAATTGTTGTTTTCCCTCATCAATCTACACACAATACCCAATAATTACAAAGCAAAAACAGGTTTTTAGAAATATCACATTTACATAAGTATACAGACCCTTTATTCAGTACTTTATTGAAGCACCTTTGGCAGTGATTACAGCCTTGAGTCTTCTTGGGTATGACACTACAAGCTTGGCACACCTGTATTTGGTGAGGATCTCCCATTCTTCTCTGCAGATCCTCTCAAGCTCTGTCAGGTTAGATCAGGACCTCACTGCACAGCTATTTTTAGTTCTGTCCAAAGATGTTAGATCAGGTTCAAGTCTGGGCTCTGGCTGGGCCAGTCAAGAACATTCAGAGACTTGTCCCGAAGCCACTCCTGCGTTGTCTTGGCTGTGTGCTTAGGGTTGTTGTCCTGTTGGTAGGTGAACCTTCGGCCCCAGTCTGAGTTCCTGAGCACTCTGGTGCAGGTTTTCATCAAGGATATCTCTGTACTTTGCTTCGTTCATCTTTCTCTCGATCTTGACTAGTCTCCAGGTCCCTGCTGCTGGAAAACATCCCCACAGCATGATGCTGCCACCACCATGCTTTACCGTAGGGATGGTGCCAGGTTTCCTCCAGACGTGACGCTTGGCATTCAGGCCAAAGAGTTCAATCTTGGTTTCATCAGATCAGAGAATCTTGTTTCTCATGGTCTGAGAGTTTTTAGGTGCCTTTTGGCAAACTCCAAGCGGGCTGTCATGTGCCTTTTACTGAGGAGTGGCTTCCGTCTGGCCAATCTACCATAAAGACCTGCTTGGTGGAGTGCTGTAGAGATGGTTGTCCTTCTTAAAGGTTCTCCCACAGAGGAACTCTGGAGCTCTGTCAGAGTGACTATCGGGTTCTTGGTCACCTCCTTGAGTAAGGCCCTTCTCTCCCGATTTCTCAGTTTGACCACGTAGCCAGCTCTAGGAAGAGTTTTGGTGGTTCCAAACTTCTTCCATTTAAGAATTATGGAGGCCACTGTGTTGTTGGGGACCTTCAATGCTGCAGAAATGTTTTGGTATCCTTCCCCAGATCTGTGCCTCGACATAATCCTGTCTCGGAGCTCTACGGATAATTCCTTCGACCTAATGGCTTGGTCTTTGCTCTGACATGCACTGTCAACTGTGGGGTGTTATATAGACAGATGTATGCCTTTCCAAATGTCTAATGAATTGAATTTACCACAGGTGGACTCCAGTCAAGTTGTAAAAACATCTCAAGAGAGATCAAGGGAAACACGATGCATCTGAGCTCAATTTTTAGTCTCATAGCAAAGGATCTGAATACTTTTGTAAATAAGTAAAAAATTATAATAAATATTATACATTTGCAAAAAATTAATAAAACCCGTTTTTGCTTTGTCATTATGGATTATTGTGTGTAGAGTGTTGAGGGGGAAAAAAAGAGACAAAATGTACATATGTTGTATAATTTAACTGCAAGAAATACATAATTTTGCAGGAATTAATATGATATTATTCTACATGTGAAAGGTTATAGGCCTACAGTCAGTGTCCACATTTAAGTTACTGTTCCATTTAACCCATATGAACTTCAATTGGGAATATTCAGTTAATTCACAGATACAGGGATAGTTTTGAATGGGATATCAATGGTGCTTGTAAACAGCTTATACCGAATAAGACTTTAAGTGGGATATGACCTACTATCTGGAATACTGTGCGCATGTAAACACGGTCAATATCACATAGACAATTGAATACATTTTTGACAAAGCTTTTTCATTGTTAAAATAGGCCTATCATTTATTTTCAAAAAAATTATTACTCACACAAGTAATTGAATACTAACGTCCGTGGTGGTGAGACTATGCTTTGGGATCACACAGTCCTTAGAGTTGTGTTATTAGATAGGCAGACTAATGGTGATCAGCTACAGGTATTTGATAGACCATTGTAGCTGATACACCAAGATGATCAGTGATCTTTTCCCTTGGTTACGTCATCCTGTTGGTTTCCTCTCCATTAATCCTCCCTACCTCAATAGGGACAATTGTTCTAGACCAGTGGTCACCAACCTTTTCTGAATCAAGATAACATTATGAGTCAAAATGCAAGCCGAAATCTACTGCTCAGACATCAGTTAAAAACGTAAGCCTTTGCGTTCTGTAGCAATGAACAGCAATGTGCAGTAGGCTACAGCCCCAATACATTATTACTTGCTTGAATTGTCAGTATGTTTCTTCTCAGATCATTTAAACGGTATAGGTATATGATCACACTAGCTGTATATGTATATGTTGTATATATATATATATATGTATATGTTGTATATGTTGTATTACTTGTGAGGCACAGATAAGTGAGCATAATCATCTGCTTATTTTTTTTTACTGGACTGATGGCCTGCATTTTATGGTCAGTCTGAGGAAAGTGAGGGAGTAGCGAGGAGGTTGCCTCTCACCCGACTCACTGCCCTTCCGCTTTCCCTCACTCTGCTAAGATAAAACGACAGTCTTCCAGCAGATGGTGAAACTTAAGTCGCACTGCATTATTTCTGCCTCATGCACCAATTCATGTTGTTACTCTTATGACCAGAGAAAGTGGAATGCTTCTCTATATATAAAATACACAAGCCACTAATAATAACAGAGCAAAATTATCGGAACACCTTGATGTTGATTGCAGCTGCAGCAGTGGAAGATGGGAGAAGCGCATTTTATTGCTTATAAAAGTGTAGAACAAAGTGTTGATAGTGTTGAATAACAACTTACTCATAAAAAGTAAGTAAAACATTTTTTTTTGCTGTTCTTTGCTGTATTTCTTGAGTCTCTCTATAGTCATGGTTATTAAAGGTTAGAAATATCACAGTATCGACTTTGCTGTGCGTTCAAGCCTCTTTTTTACAGTCTATGGCTAGAGAAAATTGTGCAGAAACGGTGATCTGAGCTATCTGATTGGCCAGCGGTAGGCTTATAGGTGTACTTAATTTGCTCTCTTGGCCTGCCGGGTAGGCAGGGTTCTACCTTCAGACACATGACATGATTCAAAATTGGAACACTTTCCTTCACGGCGCAAGATATGCTGAATCAAGTGCACCTACGCCAACAGAGTGAAACGAATAAAAAACAAAGGAACGCAAGGCTTTATGACTGGGTTTTTTACAGAAATGTTTGGTGATCGACTAGGAATTTCTTTGAGATCGACGGTAGCCCTATTTGGTAAAAGACCAAGTCCATATTATGGCAAGAACAGCTCAAATAGTGGCTCCTGAGTGGCGCAGCGTTCTAACAGGCTGACTACACCGCTCGCCAACACCGCTCGCATTGCAAAATTAATGTAGAAATCTATGTTATTGAATTATTGACAAGCGTCTGTGTTGCCAATGGCTAAAATAGAAATCAGTTATATTTCTGACGCAGATCGTGCTGCAAGTCCTGCCTCTCCCATCTCCTCATTGGTTTATAGAAGCAGGTATCCACATACCATCTCCTCATTGGTTATACCCACTTGGGTGACTGAAAGACGAACAAGGTCAGTGGCGGTAATGCACCTAATTTATGAAAGTTGCCATTCGCAATATAAAGTCAAGAGAAGAAAAAGCCTGGAAGGAAGAGAGATAACTAGAAATGATTCCGTGTGGATCAATTGGCAGAGTAGAGGACCTTGTGCATTTCAGGTAAAATAACAACTCAATGTTTATATCCCAGTACAAATTAGCTAGCAACAGCAAGCTAGCTAAATAGGACAAATTAGCTAGCAAATGCAAGCTAACTAGCTAAATTGCCATAAATGTTTAATGCTTTTCGACCTGTCCCCAAATTAATATAATTGGTTCAGTTTGTTTTGATATTTTAACCTGCGTGTCGTGATCGCGTTTGGTGTGGGTGGACAAAATACATTTATGCACGATGAAGCACACGCGCAGCCGGTTTGGGTTCCGTGTAAGGCACTGCATCTCAGTGCTAGAGGTGTCACTATAGACCCTGGTTCGATTGCAGTCTGTATCACAACCGGCCATGATTGGGAGTCCCATAGGGTGGCGCACAAATGGCCCAGCGTCGCCCTGGTTAGGGTTTGGCCGGGGTAGGCCGTCATTGTAAATAAGAATTTGTTCTTAACTGACTTGCCTAGTTGAATAAAGGTTAAATTAAAATAAAAAATACAATTGGCTCAAACGCATTAAGAATGAAAGAATTTCCACAAATTACCTTTGAACAAGGCACACTAATTTGATTTGTTTAACACTTTTTTGGTTACTACTGTCACGTTCTGACCTTAGTTCCTTTTTTATGTCTTTATTTTAGTTTGGTCAGGGGGTGAGTTGGGGTGGGCATTCTATGTTGTTTTTCTCTGTTTTGTTCTGTATATTATATTTCTATGTGTTTGGCCTAGTATGGTTCTCAATCAGAGGCAGGTGTCAGTCGTTGTCTCTGATTGGGAGCCATATTTAGGTAGCCTGTTTTCTATTGTGTTTTGTGGGTGGTTGTTTCAGTTTCAGTGTTTGCACCATTCGGGACTGTATCGGTTTTCATTTGATTCTCTTGTTCTTTTTTTGTATTCATTCTCGATTAAACATTTATTATGGATACGTACCACGCTGCATTTTGGTCCTCCTCTCCTTCCACCAACGAAAGCCGTTACAACTACATGATTCCATATCTGTTATTTCATAGTTTTGCTGTCTTCACTATTATTCTATGAGGTAGAAAATAATAAAAATAAAGAACCCTTGAATGAGGAGGTGTGTCCAAACTTTTGACTGGTGCCGTTTTAATATAAACTCAGCAAAAAAAGAAACGTTCTCTCACTGTCAACTGCGTTTATTTTCATCAAACTTAGCATGTGTAAATATGTGTATGAACATAACAATATTCAACAACTGAGACATAAACTGAACAAGTTACACAGACATGTGACTAACAGAAATTGAATAATGTGTCCCTGAACAAAGGGGGGGTCAAAATCAAAAGTAACAGTGAGTATCTGGTGTTGCCACCAGCTGCATTTAGTACTGCAGTGCATCTCCTCCTCATGGACTGCACTAGCTTTGCCAGTTCTTATTGTGAGATGTTACCCCACTCTTCCATCAAGGCACCTGCAAATCCCTGGGTATTTCTGGGGGGAATGGCCCTAGCCCTCACCCTCCGATCCAACAGGTCTCAGACGTGCTCAATGGGATTGAGATCCGGGCTCTTTGCAGGCCATGGCAGAAAACTGACATTCCTGTCTTGCAGGAAATCACTCACAGAACGAGCAGTATGGCTGGTGGCATTGACATGCTGGAGGGTCAAGTCAGGATGAGCCTGCAGGAAGGGTACCACATGAGGGAGGAGGATGTCTTCCCTGTAACGCACAGTGTTGAAATTGCCTGCAATGACAACAAGCTCAGTCCGATGATGCTGTGACACACCGCCCCAGACCATGACGGACCCTCCACCTCCAAATCGATCCCCCTCCAGAGTTCAGGTCTCGGTGTAACGCTCATTCGCGAATCCGACCATCACCCCATGTGAGATAAAACCGCGACTCGTCAGTGAAGAGCACTTTTTGCCAGTCCTGTCTGGTCCAGCGGCGGTGGGTTTGTGCCCATAGGCGACGTTGTTGCAGGTGATGTCTGGTGAGGACCTGCCTTACAACAGGCCTACAAGCCCTCAGTCCAGCCTCTCTCACCCTATTATGGACATTCTAAGCACTGATGGAGGGATTGTGCATTCCTGGTGTAACTCGGGCAGTTGTTGTTGCCATCCTGTACCTGTCCCACAGGTGTGATGTTCCTGTGTACCGATCCTGTGCAGGTGTTACACGTGGTCTGCCACTGTGAGGACGATCAGCTGTCCGTCCTGTCTCCCTGTAGCGCTGTCTTAGGCGTCTCACAGCATGGACATTGCAATTTATTGCCCTGTCCACATCTGCAGTTCTCATGCCTCCTTGCAGCATGCCTAAGGCGCGTTCACGCAGATGAGCAGGGACGTTGAGCATCTTTCTTTTGGGGTTTTTCAGAGTCAGTAGAAAGGCCTCTTTAGTGTTCTAAGTTTTCATAACTGTGACCTTAATTGCCTACCGTCTGTAAGCTTTTAGTGTCTTAACGACTGTTCCACAGGTGTGTGTTCATTAATTGTTTATGATTCATTGAACAAGCATGGGAAACAGTGTTTAAACCATTTACAATGAAGATCTGTGACGTTATTTGGATTTTTACGAATTATCTTTGAAAGACAGAGTCCTGAAAAAGGGATGTTTCTTTTTTTGCTGAGTTCATATATATAAACAGGGGTTCTCAATCTTTTCTTGTCCATGGCACCGGGCCCGGCCCAGGCAAACCGGCGACCTGATATGTTAGCAAAAATTAAATTAAATCTCGTCTTGTCTTATCAGGTGAATGATAATGGCAAGTAGGTTAATCAACATTTTAAAATGAATAGATTTGGTAGATGGTTTCATTATTTTGAACTCCCCACAGGAAGTGTAAACTCTAACATAGTCTATTAGCTACAAAGGTATCTTGGCGGCGTAGATAAAATGCTGTTGTAAAGCAAATTTTCTGCAATTCTACACATTTTTCCATTGATCTGAGAGAAAATGTTGCAGTTTTAAAGCTAATTTCCACCAATTGTAAACTGTTTGGAATGGAGCTGAGAGACAATTTTGCAGTTTTAAAGCTTATATTTCCTGCAATTCTATGCAAAGTCAATGGGGGTGTGCCCTGAATGCCCAGTATTTGGTATTTTAGATTCTCCCGGACTGTCTGGCTTTTATTCAATTGTTAGTTCTCAAAGATTATATTATAAACAAATGTATAGTTCAATATCTTTACCGGCATCTTTTTGGTCGTTTAAGTTGACACAAACTGTTTTTTCATCCACAAAATATTGTGTAATTAGCTCCAATGACTGTAATTTCCTCCTTATTAAAGGGATAGTTTGAGATTTTGACAATGAAGCCATTTATCTACTTCCCCAGAGTCGGATGAACAGGAACAGCTAGCCTGCTAACTGTTCCTGTACACTTCCAGGCATTGTGCTAATGCTCGTTCGCATTGGCTCGTGAAACTACCTCTAACTTCCTTCATACTGGACACAGCAACATAAAAATGGTTTTCACAATGGTATTCTGTTGCTGCTAGCGATATTCATAAAATAATAATTGTTCACTTTAAAAAATTCCACCAATCAGGGCTGTGCATGTAAATATATTTGCACTTGTATCAACATGCCCATACCGCCAGACTGAGTATTTCTAGGGCAAAAGGAAATATTTGTTATTTTCACCGGGTCGGACCCCCTTTTGCCTCCAGAACAGGCTGAATTTTATTCTAACGTTGCTCAGTTGAAAACATTCCCCACACCATTACACCACCACCAAATCAAATCAAATCAAGTTTATTTTATATAGCCCTTCGTACATCAGCTAATATCTCGAAGTGCTGTACAGACACCCAGCCTAAAACCCCAAACAGCAAACAATGCAGGTGTAGAAGCACGGTGGCTAGGAAAAACTCCCTAGAAAGGCCAAAACCTAGGAAGAAACCTAGAGAGGAACCAGGCTATGAGGGGTGGCCAGTCCTCTTCTGGCTGTGCTGGGTGGAGATTATAACAGAACTATGCCAAGATGTTCAAAATGTTCATAAGTGACAAGCATGGTCAAATAATAATCATGAATAATTTTCAGTTGGCTTTTCATAGCCGATCATCAAGAGTTGAAAATAGCAGGTCCGGGACAGGTGGCGGTTCCATAACCGCAGGCAGAACAGCTGAAACTGGAATAGCAGCAAGGCCAGGTGGACTGGGGACAGCAAGGAGCCATCACGCCCGGCATCCCCGACGCACGGTCCCAGGGCTCAGGTCCTCCGAGAGAGAGAAAGAGAGAGAGAAGGAGAGAATTAGAGAGAGCCAAGATTTTCAAAATGTTCATAAATGACAAGCATGGTCAAATAATAATCAGGAATAAATGTCAGTTGGCTTTTCATAGCCGATCATTAAGAATTGAAAACAGCAGGTCTGGGACAGGTAGGGGTTCCATAACCGCAGGCAGAACAGTTGAAACTGGAATAGCAGCAGGGCCAGGCGGACTGGGGACAGCAAGGAGTTATCATGCCCGGTAGTCCTGACGTATGGTCCTAGGGCTCCGGTCCTCCGAGAGAGAGAAAGAAAGAGAGAAGGAGAGAATTAGAGAGAGCCAAGATTTTCAAAATGTTCATAAATGACAAGCATGGTCAAATAATAATCAGGAATAAAAGTCAGTTGGCTTTTCATAGCCGATCATTAAGAGTTGAACAGGTAGGGGTTCCATAACAGCAGGCAGAACAGTTGAAACTGGAACAGCAGCAAGGCCAGGTGGACTGGGGACAGCAAGGAGTCATCATGCCCGGTTTGCCGTGACGTATGGTCCTAGGGCTCAGGTTCTCCGAGAGAGAGAAAGAAAGAGAGAACGAGAGAATTAGAGAGAGCATACTTAAATTCACACAGGACACTGGATAAGATAGGAGAAGTACTCCAGGTATAACCAACTGACCCTAGCCCCCCGACACATAAACTACTGCAGCATAAATACTGGAGGCTGAGACAGGAGGGGTCAGGAGACAGCCTGTACTGTTGACACCAGGCAGAATGGGACCATGGACTACTGCTGCTTACGCCAAATCCTGACTCTGCCATCAGCATGACGCAACATGAACCGGGATTTGTCAGACCAGGCAATGTTTTTCCACTCCTCAATTATCCAGTGTTGGTGATTGCGTGCCCACTGGAGTCGCTTCTTCTTGTTTTTAGTTGATAGGAGTGGAACCCGGTGTGGTGGCCTGCTGCAATAGCCCATCCGTAACAAGGACTATCGAGTTGTGTGTTCCGAAATGCCATTCTGCACACCACTGTTGTACTGCACCGTTATTAGCCTGTTTGTGGCCCGCCTGTTAGTTTGCACGATTCTTGCCATTCTCCTTTGACCTCTCATCAATTAGCTGTTTTCATCCACAGGAATGCCGCTGGCAGGATGTTTTTTGTTTGTTGCACCATTCTCAGTGAACCCTGGACACTGTCGTGCGTGAAAAGCCCAGGAGGCCGGCCTCTTCTGAGATACTGTAACCGGCACGCCTGGCACCGACAATCATACCATGCTCAAAGTCACTTAGGTCACTCGTTTTGTCCATTCTAGCATTCAATCAAACAGTAACTAAATACCTTGATGCCTGTCTGTCTGCTTTATATAACAAGCCACATGACTCACTGTCTGTAGGAGTGAACCATTTTCGTGAACAGGGTACCTAATAAACTGTCCACTGGGTGTATAAGTGTGTGTGCTTGCGCGCGTGTGTGTGTGTGTGTGTGTGTTTGCATATGTGTGTGTATGCAAGAGAGAGAGAAGCTGATAGGATAAAGGCCTATACAGCCAGTCTAGCCAAGCCCTAAGCCTCCTCTAATTAAGAGCTTCTGGCATTATCAAACTCATCAGGAATATTGGTGTTACTTCCTACTAACCCACCACATGGCATTTAGATTCAATAGTTAGACTGAAAGTCACTCTCATTGGGTGAAGAGTAGGATAATGTGGGAGAGCGAGAGCAGGGAGGGGAAATAGAGAGAGAGGAAGGGAGGTAGCCAGATACAAGAGAGTGAGCAAGCGAGAGAGAAAGGGAGGTAGGGACAGAGAAGAGAGAAAGGGAGGTAGGGACAGAGAAGAGAGAAAGTGAGGTAGGGACAGAGAAGAGAGAAAGGGAGGTAGGGACAGAGAAGAGAGAAAGGGATGTAGGGACAGAGAAGAGAGAAAGGGAGGTAGCGACAGAGAAGAGAGAAAGGGAGGTAGGGACAGAGAAGAGAGAAAGGGAGGTAGGGACAGAGAAGAGAGAAAGGGAGGTAAGGACAGAGAAGAGAGAAAGGGAGGTAGCGACAGAGAAGAGAGAAAGGGAGGTAGGGACGGAGAAGAGAGAAAGGGAGGTAGGGACAGAGAAGAGAGAAAGGGAGGTAGGGACAGAGAAGAGAGAAAGAGAGGTAGGGACAGAGAAGAGAGAAAGGGAGGTAGGCACAGAGAAGAGAGAAAGGGAGGTAGGGACAGAGAAGAGAGAAGCGAGGGGGAGCCAGAGATAGAATGAGAGTGGGGAGAGCATGAAAGAGATGAATGGTGTTTAAATTGAAGTGTTTTATTGTACTGGAGAACAACACTCCATTATTATCTGTGTTGCTTCAAAGCTGTAATTTGCATTAATAAAGGAAATGGATGGAATGATTAGTGAGAGCCAAAGACCTTGTGTATGTGTGTGTGCGTGTGTGCGTGCAAGTGTGAAGGTACTGCGTCCCTTCAAGTGCTAGAAGTCTGAGATATAGGGAGCAGAATGTTAAGCCCTGGATGTGAATGTTAAGTAATCACACCACATACTGTTATTACACAAGTTACACACACCCTAAGTAAGTCCTGCAGTTATGTTTAGATAGTTCAGACTATAAAACTTTTATAAAAGAAAAACAACAGATTAGGCCTATTTCTGTCAAATAGTGAACTGGAGAGTGGTCTCCTTCCCATCCTGTTCCTTCCGCTCTTTGTGTCCCTAGCTGGTTTCAAGGCAAAGTGCTGCAATTTAATGTTTAAAAGGGTGTAAATCTTCACTGGGGCCTCAGTAAAATCACAGTCTGGCTGTGTGCCTGCTGCTCAGAGCTCAGAGAGCTGTCAGATACTGAACCACAGAGAATTAACACAGACAGACACGCTGGCTCCTATGGACTCACTCTGTTTTCAAGCACTGTTTAAATGCGGACAATAATTGGATACGTTGAACACAAAAGTTGTGCTGGTTAGTTGCTGAAGCTGCAAAAAAGCAACAACAAAATAACCTTCACAAACATTATCATGCTGTTATGATGTGATCAAATGCTATGACATTATTACTGTACCATATCACACTGGTTATTACATTTTCTTCAAAAGGTATTTGTTAGTCTGGTGTTCACGTCATGGTAAATTGAAGGACTTCATCTAAATTAAACATCTGTTTTAGCCTGTTTCACTCATAGGTGTGTGTGTTCATGTCCTAGGAGAGGATGAGGAAACTGTTTTTACAAAACAATGTAAATGTCTGACGGAAATTAAGGAAATCTCTATATCAAACACAGGAGTTAGGGGTTTCTACACACACACACACGCACAAACACACACACACACACACACAGTTGGAAATCTCAATATCAAACAGGACATTTGCAACTCAATGTGCTAATTGTTCAGCCTCAGAGGAAGGGATTAGCATTAGCAACGTAGCATAATGGAGAAAACACGCTACAACTCCTCTGCTAATTGAGTCACATGAATCTCTTACTCCTCACTTCGCTTCTCTCTCTCTCAATTCAATTCAATTCAAGGGGCTTTATTGGCATGGGAAACATATGTTTACATTGCCAAAGCAAGTGAAGTAGATAATATACAAAAGTGAAATAAACTATAAAAATGAACAGTAAACATTACACTCACAGAAGTTCCAAAATAATGAAGACATTGCAAATGCCATATTATGTATATATACAGTGTTGTAACGATGTACAAATGGTTAAAGTCAAAAGGGAAAATAAATAAGCATAAATATGGGTGGTATTTACAATGGTGTTTGTTCTTCACTGGTTGATCTTTTCTTGTGGCAACAGGTCACAAATCTTGCTGCTGTGATGGCACACTGGTATTTCACCCAGTAGATATGGGAGTTTATCAAAATCGGGTTTGTTTTCGAATTCTTTGTGGATCTGTGTAATCTGAGGGAAATATGTGTCTCTAATATGGTCATACATTGGGCAGGAGGTTAGGAAGTGCATCTCAGTTTCCACCTCATTTTGTGGGCAGTGTGCACATAGCCTGTCTTCTCTTGATAGCCAGGTCTGCCTACGGCGACCTTTCTCAATAGCAAGACTGTGCTCACTGAGTATGTACATAGTCAAAGCTTTCCTTAAGTTTGAGTCAGTCACAGTGGTCAGGTATTCTGCCACTGTGTACTCTCTGTTTAGGGCCAAATAGCATTGTAGTTTGCTCAGTTTTTTTGTTAATTCTTTCCAATTTCCAATAATTATCTTTTTGTTTCCTCATTATTTTGTTGGGTCTAATTGTGTTTCTGCCCTGGGGCTCTGTGGGGTGTGTTTGTGAACAGAGCCCTAGGAAGATTTTGGAATCGCTTCCTTTTAGGTGGTTGTAGAATTTTTTTTCATTTTTTTTTCTGGATTTTGACAATTAACAGTTATCGGCCTATTTCTGGTCTGCATGCATTATTTGATGTTTTACGTTGTACACTGGGGATGTTTTTGCAGAATTCTGCATGCGGAGTCTTAATTTGGTGTTTGTCCCATTTTGTGAATTCTTGGTTAGTGAGTGGACCCCAGACCTCACAACCATAAAGGGCAATGATTCAAGTATTTTTAGCCAGATCCTAATTGGTATGTCGATTTTTCTGTTCCTTTCTTGCCTTGTCTCTCAGATTGTTCACAGCTTTGTGGAAGTTACCTGTGGCGCTGATGTTTAGGCCAAGGTACGTATCATTTTTTGTGTGCTCTAGGGCAACGGTGTCTAGATGGAATTTGGGGTCCTGGCGACTGTTCCTTTTATGGAACACCATTATTTTGGTCTTACTGAGATTTACTGTCAGGGCCCAGGTCTGGCAGAATCTTTGCAGAAAATTTAGGTGCTGCTGTTGGCCCTCCTTGGTTGGTGACAGAAGCACCAGATCATCAGCAAACAGTAGACATTTGACTTCAGATTCTAGTAGGGTGCTGCATACTTTTCTATTGCCCTCGCCAATTCATTGATATATATGTTGAAGAGGGTGGGGCTTAAGCTGCATCCCTGTCTCACCCCACGGCCCTGTGGGAAGAAATGTGTGTGTTTTTTGCCTATTTTAACCGTACACTTGTTGTTTGTGTACATCGATTTAATAATGTCGTATGTTTTTCCCCCAACACCACTTTCCACCAATTTGTATAGCAGACCCTCATGCCAAATTGAGTCAAAGGCTTTTTTGAAATCAACAAAGCAGGAGAAGACTTTGCCTTTGTTTTGGTTTGTTTGTTTGTCAATTAGGGTGTGCAGGGTGAATAGGTGGTCTGTCGTACGATAATTTGGTAAAAAGCCAATTTTAAATGTGCTCAGTACATTGTTTTCACTGAGGAAATGTATGAGTCTGCTGTTGATGATAATGCAGAGGATTGTCCCAAGGTTGCTGTTGACGCATATCCCATGGTAGTTATTGGGGTCAAATTTGTCTCCACTTTTGTTAATTGGAGTGATCAGTCCTTGGTTCCAAATATTGGGGAAGATGCCAGAGCTAAGGAGGATGTTAAAGAGTTTTAGTATAGCCAATTGGAATTTTTTTGTCTGTATATTTGATAATTTCATTGAGGATACCATCAACACCACAGGCCTTTTTGGGTTGGAGGGTTTTTATTTTGTACTGTAGTTCATTCAAGTTCATTCGAGTTCTGCTAGTCTTTAATAGTTGATTCTAAGATTTGTATTTGATCATGTATATGTTTTTGTTGTTTGTTCTTTGTTCTTTGATTGGAGAAGTGGTTTACCCATACATCTCCATTTTGGATAGATAATTATGTTTGTTTAGTGTTTTCCAATTTTCCCAGAAGTGGTTAGAGTCTATGGATTCTTCAATTACATTGAGCTGATTTCTGACGTGTTCCTTCTTTTTTCCGTAGTGTATTTCTGTATTGTTTTAGGGATTCACCATAGTGAAGGCGTAGACTCGGGTTTTCCAGTCTTTATATTTTTGGTTTGACAGGTTTCTCAATTTCTTTCTTAGATTTTTGCATTCCTCATCAAACCATTTGTCATTGTTGTTCATTTTCTTTGGTTTTCTATTTGAGATTTTTAAATTTGATATGGAAGCTGAGAGGTCAAATATACTATTAAGATTTTCTACTGCCAAGTTTACACCTTCACTATTACAGTGGAACGTCTTGTCCAGGAAGTTGTCTAAAAGGGATAGAATTTGTTGTTGCCTAATAGTTTTTTGGTAGGTTTCCAAACTACATTCCTTCCATCTATAGCATTTCTTAATATTACTCAGTTCCTTTGGCTTTGATGCCTTATGATGGAGTATTGCTCTGTTCAAGTAGACTATGATTTTGCTGTGGTCTGATAAGGGTGTCAGTGGGCTGACTGTGAACGCTCTGAGAGACTCAGTACTACTGCCAAGAGATGAGCTATAGGTGTACCTACCATAGGAGTCCCCTCGAAGCCTACCATTGACTATGTACATACCCAGCGTGTGACAGAGCTGCAGGAGTTGTGACCCGTTTTGTTGGTTATGTTGTCATAGTTGTGCATATGGGGGGGGGGAATGCTGTCACCTCCAGGCAGGTGTTTGTCCCCCTGTGTGCTGGCGGTGTCAGGTTCTTGTCCGGTTCTGGCATTTAGGTCGCCACAGACTAGTACATGTCCCTGGGCCTGGAAATGATTGATTTCCCCCTCCAGGATGGAGAAGCTGTCTTCATTAAAGTATGGTGATTCTAGTGGGGGGATATAGGTATATAGGAGGACTTTTTTCTCTGTTAAGATCATTTCCTTTTGAATTTCTAGCCAAATGTAAAATTTTCCTTTTTTGATTAATTTAATTGAGTGAGTTAGGTCTGCTCTATATCAAATTAGCATACCCCCTGACTCCCTTCCCTGTTTCACACCTGGTAGTTTGGTGGATGGGACTACCAGATCTCTGTAACCTAGAGGGCAACCAGTAGGTCCGTCTTCTCTATACCAGGTTTCTTGTTTAATTTTTTTTTTTTAATATTTCACCTTTATTTAACCAGGTAGGCCAGTTGAGAACAAGTTCTCATTTACAACTGCGACCTGGCCAAGATAAAGCAAAGCAGTGCGACAATAAACAACAACACAGAGTTACACATGGAATAAACAAATGTACAGTCAATAACACAATAGAAAAATCTATATTCAATGTGTGCAAATGGAGTAAGGAGGTAAGGCAATAAATAGGCCATAGTAGCGAAGTAATTACAATTTAGCAAATTAACACTGGAGTGATAGATGTGCAGATGATGATGTGCAAGTAGAAATACTGGTGTGCAAAAGAGCAAAAAAAAGTTAATAAAAACAATATGGGGATGAGGTAGGTAGTTGGTTGGGTGGGCTATTTACAGATGGGTTGTGTACAGCTGCAGTGATCGGTAAGCTGCTCTGACAGCTGACGCTTAAAGTTAGTGAGGGAGATATAAGTCTCCAACTTCAGTGATTTTTGCAATTTGTTCCAGTCATTGGCAGCAGAGAACTGGAAGGAAAAGCGGCCAAACGAGGTGTTGGCATTGGGGATGACCAGTGAAATATACCTGCTGGAGCGCGTGCTACGGGTGGGTGTTGCTATGGTGACCAGTGAGCTGAGATAAGGCGGAGCTTTACCTAGCAAAGACCTATAGATGACCTGGAGCCAGTGGTTCTGGCGACGAATATGTAGCGAGGGGAGCATACAGGTTGCAGTGGTGGGTAGTATATGGGGCTTTGGTGACAAATCGGATGGCACTGCGATAGACTGCATCCAGTTTGCTGAGTAGAGTTTTGGAGGCTATTTTGTAAGGAGGATTGTCAGTTTTACGAGGGTATGTTTGGCAGCTTGAGTGAAGGAGGCTTTGTTGCGAAATAAGAAGCCGATTCTAGATTTAATTTTGGATTGGAGATGCTTAATATGAGTCTGGAAGGAGAGTTTAAAGTCTAGCCAGCCACCTAGGTATTTGTAGTTGTCTACATATTCTAAGTCAGAACCGTCCAGAGTAGTAATGCTAGTCGGGCGGGCGGGTGCGGGCAGCGATCGGTTGAAGAGCATGCGTTATTTTTACTTGCGTTTAAGAGCAGTTGGAGGCCACGGAAGGAGTGTTGTATGGCATTGAAGCTCGTTTGGAGGTTTGTTAACACAGTGTCCAAAGAAGGGCCAGAAGTATACAGAATGGTGTCGTCTGCATAGAGGTGGATTAAGGAATCACCAAGAGCGACATCATTGATAAATACAGGATGACAAGGTCTGTATTTCCGAATTCTTTGATGAAGTCCAGGTTCCTGCTCTTTAGGCCAAAGACAGATGACCTCAGGCTTTGGATATTCCAGGATGAGATAGTGAAGGCTTTGTGTTCCATAAAGTGTCCAATGTTGTTGGTCGTGTGGTTTGGCCTCAGCCTAGTAAGTGTGAGCAGAGCTTCCTGAGCATCTGGTACATGCCATTGGCTTGGGCTAGTGTAAGAGTGGGGGTTGGGCCTGTTTGCCCGCTCACAGCCTGGGCATATGTGTGACTTCCATGTTGAGGCCCTCTTTGCGGAGGTGGGATGCTTGGGGTGGGCAGGAGGGGCATAGGTCTGATTTTTGGGGGCCTAAATGGGGTGTAGGCATGGTTGACTTGGGGGGGTGTTGATTGGTTGGGGGTGTGTATGTGGCTGGTGGTGTTGTGGTCTGGATGTAGGTCTGCGAAGGTGGGCACTGCTGCCTTGTATAGGTGGACCTGGTCATAGAGGCTGTTCAAGTCCAGGGTGGAGTGGTGGGCCAGGAAAACATTTGGTTTTGAGGCACAGTCATGGGAAATACTTGCGTTTACCCACTGTATGGTAGCAGGGTGGAAGTCTTTTCGTGGTAGCAGGGTGGAGATAATTATCCACTTGTGCATTGGGGAAAGTAGAATAAGCTTTTTAAATCACTTCCCTTCAGTGCTGTTGCCACCCTTTCCTGCTGTGTTCTCAGGTCGTTTGTGCCTGTGTGTATTATTATATGGCTAGGTGAACCTAGTTGGTCCTCAGACAGAAGATCAAGGGCACACTGGGTGTTTGCACACCAAAGTTTAGACACACTGTGTTTGGGAAAATGTTTATTTTCTTTTATATTTTTCCCATATGAGTCCATAAGGAGTACAATCTGAGATCCCCTGGGCTTGGGGTTCTTCATTTGTATGTTCTGCTGTGATTTTAACGCTATGGTCAGGGTCTGATGTGGACTGTTCTGCTGTGGTGTCGAGACTTTTGTTCGGGAACTGAGGTGGGCTTTTCCGCTGGCTTCTCTGCGTCCCCTGTCTAGTATCCTGAGTTTTCACCCCTCGTTAACACCCCCCCCCCCCTCTTAACAGAGGGGTAGTGTGCTAATATAGCACTGTGCCATGCCAGGGGAGGATCTGGTTAATATAGCACTGTGCCATGCCAGGGGATGGTCTGGTTAATATAGCACTGTGCCATGCCAGGGGATGGTTTGTGTGGAAGATGAGGTTGCTGACGTTCCCATTTTTATAATAGTCAGCAAAAAGTGTCTCTTGATTTTCCATAAGCTTCATTTTGTGATCTTTACTTGCCTTATCATGCTTTACATACCCAGGGTACTGAATTTTAATTACCTCTGAACAGCAAGAGGCAGCTTCTAAGGCCTCTCCATTTGGTTGGAGTAGACTGTTGGGACTCTCCTGCCATTGTTTGGCTAAAGGGCTTTGACACCTCTCACTTGACACGTCAGTGGTAATTGAAGTTGTATCAAGCTTAGCAGCCTTAATTAGCATTCAGTCCGTATAAAGTAATGTAATGTATTTTTCTTATTGGCTTTTGGAAATAAAATATAGCTTTTCTCTCTCTCTCTCTGTCTCTCTCTGTCTCACTACAACCCCCCTCCCTCACCTTTCTCTCTCCCTCCCTCTCTCTCACTACATCCCTCTCTCTCTCCTGATGTTGCTTTGCCAGCCCTCCTCTCGGTTGATTTAAATGAGCGATAAGTGAAAGATTGTTTACATGTTTAACAAAATGCCTCAACCCTCATTTCTATGAATGCCAGTAGGGGGATATAGTATTGTACAAAATCATCTCTGAGAAGAAAACTACGATATGACATTTCCTGATTTGCTAAGTGTCCCAAGGGGCTGCCGTGTCTCTCTCCACGCTGGTTTTAAGGACTCAGCCAACAGCTGATTTGCCAAACACTGTGTTAATTATGATAGTGGGAGTATCAAGACTGAACTGAACAGACCAATGCCATTATATTAGCCAGATTTGAGGCTGTTGTCCCACGTTAGATGATGTAGCCTAGATGTCTTGAATAGTGTGACTTCTTCTTCAGGTCACCAGTCTAACTGTCTGGCTTTGGGTCATTTAACTGAATGGTGGTGAAATAGTAATTGCTATGAAGATCGGTATTTCCACTTCGATCTCCCTCTGAATCACATCATACTGGGTAGCTACCTAAGTCCTCAATGGGGTTAATTTCCAACAACAGAGAGGGGCAGAGAGAGTAGGGGAGAGGGAGGGTGTGCGAGTTTGGGCAATAGAGCTTGACTGAGACTGTATCTGTCTTCGCCTCCCCCCTCGGTTGTGGATATGAACACCATTGAGAACTAAGTCTCTGTCTTCTCCAGACTAGATGGCAGTCCTGTGTTAGCTGTGTTAGCTGCACCACTGCTTTCTGTGTTTAGCCGTCAGAACAGCAGACCGCCTGCAGGCAAACAGCAGCCAGCTGCTCACAGCAACAGAGTACAGTTTACACTAACATCTCTAGGCTCAATATGGGGGTTTAACTCTCAATATGGAAATTATACTTCATGTTGTACATGTAGATATCTGTTATATCAGACTTCATTACAGCATACATCAGCTTTGTATAACTACCAGTTACAACTTTCTACACAGTGTAAATACCTGGGTAACTTGATGTAGAGTGCTGCCTTGATCACTCTCTATTGGATTTGGACCACTTTTCCACATCGGTCCACATGGTGTGTTCAGTGGAGCAGTTATTAAAAGTCAGGGACTGGACTTGAAGTGTTTCTCAGCAGGAGTGGCTGTAGTTTAGTACTGATGGAAGAATAGAGAACTGAGGCAGTCCCTGGACCATGGTGGAAGAGAGGGCCTGTTCCATATTAGGAATACACACACACACGCACACGCACACACACACATACACAGAATCACACACACACACCAGCTCCCATAGGTGTAGGGGCAGAAAGTAATTAGAGAGAATACTTCAGTGGAGCCTCTCCTCTCATCCTCCTTAGTGATCATTACCCTCAACCAATGTTAATTACTTACCCCTCGCTGGGACTGAGGACCGTCTCAATGTGTGTGTGTGTTGCTCAGTACTGTACAAATGGGAACAGGTAGTGCAGCTGTTCCTCTGGCAAAAAAGTCACCTTGAAATCCTGTAGAGAGGTAAAGCTGTAGACACGCTCCAGAGCTCACTGTTAAATCAATTAAACAACATTATTCTTTATATTTCTCTCCCTGTCTCTCTCTTGCTCTGTCTGCGCTCAGCCCTGGTGTTTGTATAGAGAGGTTAGAGTGCTAAGATCTGAGTAATTAATTACTGACTGTCTGCTCCCCCAGCCCCACCCTTAATCTCATTCACTCACTCACTCACTCACTCACTCACTCACTCACTCACTCACTCACTCACTCACTCACTCACTCACTCACTCACCACCATTCACTCACATACTCACTCACTCACTCACTCACTCACTCACTCACTCACTCACTCACACACTGCCTAACCTGGGTTTCCATAACAACCCCACCACCAGGGTGTACGTACATGTGGAACAGAATTATATAAGATGAGGGAGAGGGGATGAAAGTGTGTGTGCAGTTACCTGTGGGTGTACGTGCGTGCATGTGTGGTGTGTACATTCGTATGTGCGTGTTTGTGAGTGAGGCAGTGGAGATGAAAGGGAGACAGTCTCAACATCTGTGTGTTGTACTGGGAGTGGAGCCTGCAGCGTCTCTCTCTCATAGATGTAGTGATCTCTGCCACAATTAATCCCTGCTTCACTATCCAGAAGAACATGGCGCCATACTGGATGGCCACCGTTTTACAAGCTTCGACCCAACTTTGCTATTTTGTGATTCTTTTGTTGTTTATCTTTACTTTCTTTTCACAAAATGTATCCGCTGTCATTTCTTTCAACCGACAAGAACTTTTGAACATGAGATTGGCAGTTACTTATCTCAAAATTCGACTCATCTGCCCTGTGCTCTTTCTGTAATTGTGAGAGGGGGGATCCTGGTGAGATTAAGGCAAATGGAGAACCGGCCACCTCTTCCCTCCATTCTACTGGCCAAGTCACTTGATAATAAAATGGATGACCTCTGATCGCGGATTTGCTAACAAAGGGACTCTCGAAACTGCAGTATTCTCTGCTTATCTGAAACATGGCTCTCGGACAAGATACCCCTCATGGCTATCTAACTCGATGACCTCTCCATTCACCATGCGGACAGGACAGTGGAGTTGGGGAAATGGAGGGGGGAGGGGTTTGCCTCTTCATCAACATCAACTGTTGTCCTGACTTGAGCGTGGTGAAAGTGTCGACCCATTGTTCACCCACCTTGGAATACCTGATGGTCAAATGCCGACCCTTCTACCTCCCGAGGGGGTTTTCAGGACAAGAAAAATAAGCTGGAACTTATCGTACGAGGCTATAAACAAGCAGGAAAACGTACATCCAGGGGCTGCTTTTCTGGTTGCCAGAAGAGACGTGATGCTCAACTTCCATCAACACGTCTCCCTTGTCACTAGGTGCGATAAAGTCCTACAGTGTCTTGCGAAATAATTCAACCCCCTTGGCATTTTTACTATTTTGTTGCCTTACAACCTGGAATTAAAAGGGATTTTTTTGGGAAGATGCAAAATATTTTTTATTGTGAAAAAAACAAAAAAATAAGACAAAAAAACTGAAAACTTGAGCGTGCATAACTATTCACCCCCCAAAGTTAATACTTTGTAGAGCCACCTTTTGCAGCAATTACATTTGCAAGTCTCTTGGGCTATGTCTCTATAAGCTTGGCACATCTAGCCACTGGGATTTTTGCCCATTCTTCAAGGCAAAACTGCTCCAGCTCCTTCAAGTTGGATGGGTTCCGCTGGTGTACAGCAATCTTTAAGTCATACCACAGATTCTCAATTGGATTGTGGTCTGGGCTTTGATTATGCCATTCCAAGACATTTACATTTTTCCCTTTAAACCACTTGAGTGTTGCTTTAGCAGTATGTTTAGGGTCATTGTCCCGCTGGAAGGTGAACCTCCGTCCCAGTCTCAAATCTCTGGAAGACTGAAAGAGGTTTCCCTCAAGAATTTCCCTGTATTTAGCGCCATCCATCGTTCCTTCAATTCTGACCAGTTTCCCAGTCCCTGCCAATGAAAAACATCCCCACAGCATGATGCTGCCACCACCATGCTTCACTGTGTGGATGATGTTCTCGGGGTGATGAGAGGTGTTGGATTTGTGCCAGACATAGCGTTTTCCTTGATGGCCAAAAAGCTCTCATCACCCCGAGTACTTTCTTCCATATGTTTGGAGAGTCTCCCACATGCCTTTTGGCGAACACCAAACATGTTTGCTTATTTTTTTCTTTAACCTCTCTAGGGTACGTGGGACGGTAGCATCCCACCTCTTCAACAGCCAGTGAAACTGCAGGGCGCCAAATTCAAAACAACAGAAATCCCATAATTAAAATTCCTCAAACATTCCTCAAACATGTATTTTACACCATTTTAAAAATACACTTTGTCACGTTCCTGACCTGTTTTCTGTTGTTTTTGTATGTGTTAGTCGGTCAGGGCGTGAGTGTGGGTGGGCATTCTATGTTATGTGTTTCTATGTTGGTTAATGGGTGACCTGATATGGTTCTCAATTAGAGGCAGGTGGTTTTCATCTCCTCTGATTGAGAACCATATTAACGTAGGTGGTTTCACATTGTTTGTTGTGGGTGGTTGTCTTCCGTGTCTGTGTCTGTTTGCACCACACGGGACTGTTTCGTTTTGTTCGTTCGGTTTTTGTGTAGTCTATTTTCCTGTTCGTGCGTTCTTCGTGTTATGTAAGTTCGTTTGTTCAGGTCTGTTGACTCCGTTTATTATTTTGTAAATTCTCAAGTGTTTTTCGTATTTGTCTTTATTCTTTAATAAATATAATGTCAAATTACCACGCTGCGTTTTGGTCATCCGATCCTTCTCGCCTCTCCTCGTCTGATGAGGAGGACGAAGTAGAAGAGCGTTACACACTTGTTGTAAATCAAGCCACAGTGTCCGATTTCAAAAAGGCTTTACGACGAAAGCAAACCAAAAGATTATGCCTATTCACAGAATAACACAGCCATTTTTCCAGCCAAAGAGAGGATTAACAAAAAGCAGAAATATAGATACAATTAATCACTAAATGTAGTAACCTGGTATATTTATGTTTACCAATAGATGGCAGTATTGACTCAAGACGGGGGTTTGCTTTCCGCTATCCGTAGCTATTTCCTATGTCTGCCTATTTAACTATGATTAAGAAAGCTTCAGGTAGTTTAAGCCAGGTGCATAAGATAATGTAAAATCTAAGTTACAATTAAATACTAAACCGTACGTAAGTCTCATGAGTCGTAATTCTAAGAAGCCTTTAAGGATACTACATATTTGGCGATGAGGATAACTATGGAGAACTGCGTTGGATTTTTTTTGCCACGAAGTTAACGGAGTGTTTGGCGTGCGACGCGGGAGGTGAGACTCAAGTGAACGGTGGAAGATTCTGAAGGCTTGATTCCCTGAATACGGGTAGGACAAATTATTGACTGTGTGAGGGGAGAAACAATCGGAAAAGATGGCTTTGGCAACAATAGGCTCGCTACCACCATTTGATCCTAAAAATCAGGAATGGGAGGAGTACTGTGAAATAATGGAACATTTCTTTGCTGCTAATGAAATAACTGATGCCGCTAAACAGAAATCCATACTCATAAGCGTTGTCGGTGCACAGACGTACAGCTTAATGAGAAACCTGTTGAGCCCAGATAAACCAGGAGAAAAGTCATTCATAGATTTAGTCGAACTATTAAAAAATCACTTCAACCCCAAACCCAGTGAAATAGTACAAAGATTCAAGTTTGATTCACGCATGAGAAAACCTATCGAATCAGTGGGGGAATATGTGGCTGAGTTGAGAAAACTAGCATTGGACTGTAACTATGGGAATACATTATCGCAAATGCTACGCGATCGGCTGGTGTGTGGGATTAAGGATGACAGGATACAAATACGATTGCTATCAGAGCCTAATCTCCAGATGGTTCAATCAGATTATGCGGTGACTATAAGCTGACTGTAAATAGAGTTTCCTCTCTGGAGCAGTACCCCATACCCAAAGTGGAGGATTTGCTTTCAACGTTAACCGGAGGGCAACAGTTTACAAAACTGGACATGAGTCACGCATATCAGCAAGTGCTAATGGATAAAGCTTCACAGAAGTACCTGACCATAAACACCCACAGAGGGATGTTTACCTATAAATGCTTACCTTTCGGGGTGTCTTCTGCACCAGCTATCTTCCAAAGAACTATGGAGGGAATTCTGCAGGGGATACCCAAGGTAGCAGTTTACCTCGACGACATTCTTGTCACGGGAGTCACGAAGGAGGAACATCTCAGAAACTTAGGTGAAGTTTTGAGGAGGATGGAGGACGCCGGTCTCCGGCTGAAGAGGAGCAAGTGTACACTGTTAGCTGATGAAGTGCAGTACCTGGGTCACAAGGTGGATGCCAAGGGGGTACACACTGTCAAAGCTAAAGTGAGGGCTGTTGTGGAAGCTCCAGCTCCGACAAACGTTACAGAGCTGAAAGCCTATCTAGGCTTACTGAATTATTATAATCGCTTCCTCCCGAACCTCTCTACCCTCTTAGCTCCTCTACATCAACTGCTAAGGAAGGATGTGGCCTGGAAATGGTCAGAAAGACAGGAAGAAGCTTTTGCAAAGTCAAAGGTGTTACTGCAATCAGCTGAAGTGCTAGTGCACTACTCAGCAGACAGAGATCTTATCTTATCGTGTGATGCCTCAGCGTATGGTGTGGGGGCGGTGCTATCCCACCGGATGGAGAATGGTGCAGAGAAACCTATCGGGTTCATGTCAAGAACGTTGTCGCCAGCGGAGAAAAAGTACTCTCAGCTGGACAAGGAAGGACTGGCTGTCATATTCGGAATACAGAGATTCCACAAGTACTTGTACGGGAGAACATTCACTATTGTGACGGATCATAAACCTCTGATCTCGCTGTTCCATGAACAAAAGCCAGTACCACAAATGGTCTCTCCAAGAGTTCAACGTTGGAATGTGTGGCTCAGGGCCTACGAGTACAGAATCATTTACAAACCAGGTAGATACCATGGGAATGCTGATGCTCTGAGTAGGCTGCCTGTTCCAGAAATCATCAGTCAGGAAGAAGAAAATGACCAGGTTTTGATGATCGACGTGTTGGATGATGCACCAGTGAACACAGCACAAATCAGGCAATGGACTTCAAAGGATGTGACGTTATCACAAGTGCATGAATTTATCCTGAAAGGATGGCCTACAGTGACAGAGCCTCAGATCATGCCTTACTACACTCGCCGCTTGGCATTGAGTGTTCGAGATGGATGTGTTCTGTGGGGTTCAAGAGTAGTTATCCCACCACAAGGGCGGGGGTTGCTACTGAAGTTGTTGCATCAGTCGCATCCAGGTATGTCGAGAATGAAAGGCCTAGCGAGGTCATATGTCTGGTGGCCAAAGATGGACCACGATGTGGAAAATGAGGTTAGCCGGTGTGAAGATTGTCAGAGTAACAGGAAGTCACCACCCACCGCGCCATTACATCCATGGGAATGGCCAGAAAAACCATGGACACGACTACATGTGGACTACGCTGGACCTTTCCTAGGAAAAATGTTCCTTGTGCTGATTGATTCTCATTCCAAGTGGATGGATGTTTACCCCATGAACACGTCAACATCGTACGCTACGATTGAGAAGTTGAGACAAAGCTTCAGTGTTATGGGATTGCCTCAAATGTTGGTTAGTGACAATGCTACTTGTTTTACAAGCACTGAATTCACAAGTTTCATGAAACAAAATGGAATTCAGCATGTAACGTCGGCCCCTTTTCACCCATCTTCAAACGGATTAGCAGAACGTGCGGTTCAGACCTTGAAGGAGGGGATGAGGAAGATGCAAGGGCCCAGCATTGAAACAAAGGTGTCAAGATTCTTGTTTAGCTACAGGATTACTCCTCAAGCTACGACTGGGTTGTCACCTGCAGAAATGTTGATGTCAAGGAGGTTAAGGTCAACCTTGGATCTCATCAGACCAGACCTGAAAATGAAAATACAACAAAAGCAATGGAATCAAAAATGTAATCATGACACCCGAGCCAAACTCAGAAGTTTCTCACCTGGAGATGATGTCTATACAAGAAACTATGGGTTTGGTCCTAAATGGATTCCAGCTACCATTGAGGATTGCTCAGGACCAGTATCTTATACTGTGATCATCGGAAGTGGACAAAGACTAAGGAGACACGTGGATCAGATCCGAGCTCGAATTCCAGTTCCATCCGGAGATCTGGATCAATTCTTAAACGAGCAGGACAGGACATTGGAACGTTCCCCAGAGTTGCAGTTGGACAAACCACCTGAGACCAACAATGCTCAACTTCCTGAGACCACCAGTCCGGGACGACCTCCTCCTGTGAAGTCTCCACAAAAGGACTTTGTTTCACCATCAAGGGGTGAAGATCTGGTGGCACCAGCTACACCACCTCTGAGACGCTCTATTAGAGAGAGACGTCCACCAGACTTTTTCAGATCCTAAAGGAGATCATTTTTGAAAAAATGTAAATAAGAATATAGCATAGCTCAGAAAGGAATTAAATTGGGTTATTAGCTTTAAAGGGGGGGAATGTAGTAACCTGGTATATTTATGTTTACCAATAGATGGCAGTATTGACTCAAGACGGGGGTTTGCTTTCCGCTATCCGTAGCTATTTCCTATGTCTGCCTATTTAACTATGATTAAGAAAGCTTCAGGTAGTTTAAGCCAGGTGCATAAGATAATGTAAAATCTAAGTTACAATTAAATACTAAACCGTACGTAAGTCTCATGAGTCGTAATTCTAAGAAGCCTTTAAGGATACTACACTAACCTTTGATGATCTTCATCAGATGACACTCATAGGACTTCATGTTACACAATACATGTATGTTTTGTTCGGTAAAGTTCATATTTATATCCAAAAATCTGAGTTTACATTGGCACCTTACGTTCAGAAGTCACAAAACATCCTTTGATTTTGCAGAGAGCCACATCAATATTACAGGAATACTCATAATAAACATTGCTAAAAGATACAACTGTTATGCATGGATTTTTAGATGCACTTCTCCTTAATGCAACCGCTGTGTCAGATTTCAAAAAAGCTTTACGCAAAAAGCAAACCATGCAATAATCTGAGTCGGCGCTCAGAGCCCAATCAAGACACAAATATAGCCGCCATATTATGCAGTCAACAGAAGTCAGAAGTAACATTATAAACATTCACTTACCTTTGATGAACTTCATCAGAATGCACTCCCAGGAATCCCAGTTCCACAATAAATGTTTGTTCGATAATGTCCATCATTTATGTCCAAATTCCTCCTTGTTGTTCTAGCGTTCAGTACACTTTCCAAACTCACGACGCGCAGACAGGTCCAGCGGAAAGTACGGGCGAAAAGTTTAAAAAGTTATATTACAGTCCGTAAAAACATGACAAACGAAGTGTTGAATCAATCTTTAGGATGTTTTTAACATAATTCTTCAATAATGTTCCAACCGGAGTATTCCTGTGTCTTCAGAATTGCGATGGAACAGAGCTCGCTCTCACGTGAACGCGCATGGTCAGAGCATGGTCACTTCATGGCAGACCTGACTCATTCCTCTCTCCTTCGGCCCCACTAAACAGTAGAGGCATCAGACAAGGTTCTAACGACTGTTGACATCTAGTGGAAGCCTTAGGAAGTGCAACATTACCAATATCCCATTGTATCTTCAATAGGAGCTGAGTTGAAAATCGACCAATCTCAGATTTCCCACTTCCTGGTTGGATTTTTTCTCAGGTTTTTGCCTGCCCGATGAGTTCTGTTATACTCACAGACATCATTCAAACAGTTTTAGAAACTTCAGAGTGGTTTCTATCCAAATCGACTAATAATATGCATATTCTAGCTTTTATGGCTTTGTAGCAGGCCGTTTACTCTGGGCATGCTCTTCATCTGGACGTGAAAATACTGCCCCCTACCCCAAAGAAGTTAAGCAATGGCTTTCTACTGGACGCTCTTCCATAAAGCCCAGCTGTGTGGAGTGTACTGCTTAAAGTGGTCCTGTGAACAGATACTCCAATCTCCGCTGTGGAGCTTTGCAGCTCCTTCAGGGTTATCTTTGGTCTCTTTGTTGCCTCTTTGATTAATGCCCTCCTTGCCTGGTCCGTGAGTTTTGGTGGCTGGCCTTCTCTTGGCAGGTTTGTTGTGGTGCCATATTCTTTCCATGTTTTAATAATGGATTTAATGGTGCTCTGTGGGATGTTCAAAGCTTGGGATATTTTTTTATAACCCAACCCTGATCGGTACTTCTCCACAACTTTGTCCCTGACCTGTTTGGAGAGCTCCTTGGTCTTTGTGGTGCCGCTTGCTTGGTGGTGCCCTTTGCTTAGTGGTGTTCAGACTCTGGGGCCTTACAGAACAGGTGTATATATACTGAGATCATGTGACAGATCATGTGACACTTAGATTGCACACAGGTGGACTTTATTTAACTATGTACCAGATCTTATTTAGGGGCTTCAAATCAAAGGGGGTGAATACATATGCACGCACCACTTTACCGTTTAAAAAAATATGTATATATTCATTTCACTTCACCAATTTGGACTATTTTGTGTATGTTCATTACATGAAATCCAAATAAAAATCCATTTAAATTACAGGTTGTAATACAACAAAATAGGAAAAACGCCAAGGGGGATGAATACTTTTGCAAGGCACTGCAGACCACTGTTATTCTACCCGCAAGCAAGCATACAAGGCCCTCCCTCGTTCGCCATTCGGGAAATCAGATCATGACTCCATACTCCTGCTTCCTGTTTACAAGCAGAAGCTCAAACGGGAATTACCGTGACTTGCTCCATTGAAGAATGGTCACCAGAATCAGAGATTATGCTACAGGACTGCTTTGTTAGCACTGATTGGAATATGTTTAGAGACTCTGCTGATAACATCGACGAGCTAACCGCCTCCGTCACCGGCTTCATTATGCCATGCTTTGGCGATGTTGTCCCCACAGTTAACACTGAGGTTGGAGCTAAACTAAAGGATAGCACATACAGGGCTATCCTAGACAACCCTGAGGTTACGGCTGAGGACAGGAACAAGTACAAGAAGTCCCGCTATGACCTCCGCAGAGTCATCAAATGAGCAAAAGGACAATATAGGAATAAGGTGGACTCATATTACACAGGCGGCGATGCCCGCCACATGTGGCAGGGGCTACAGTCCATTACAGATTACAAAGGAATAGCCAGATGAGATCAGCCCAACGATCTCTCTTTTAATCAAATAAAATCAAACTTTATTTGTCACATGCCCCGAATACAACAAGTGTAGACCCTACCGTGAAATGCTTACTTACAAGCCCTTAACCAACAGTGCAGTTCAAGAGATAAGAAAATATTTACCAAATAAACTAAAGTAAAAAATCATAAAGTAATACAATATCAGACAAACTCAATACATTTTATGCACGCTTTGACAATAACAACATCGTGTCGGGTGTGATGGCCACCACCGACTCAGAAGATTGGGTGATCTCACTGTCTGAGGCAGAAGGAGTAAAGTCTTTAATCAGGTAAACACAAGCAAGGCTGCGGGGCCCGATGGTATTCCAGTGCGCGTCCTCAGAGCATGCGCAGAACAGTTGGCAGGCATATTCACAGTAATTTTTAACTCGTCCCAGTCTGTAATCCCCACACATTTTAAGATGACCACCATAATTCCTGTTCCCAAGAACTCTAAGGCTTCATGCCACAATGACTACCGCCCTGTAGCACTCACTTCTGTAATCATGAAGTTCTTTGAGAGCCTGGTCATGGCCCATATCAACTCCATCTCAGACACCTTAGACCCACTCCAATTTGCATACCGCCCCAACAGATCCGTAAACGATGGAATCTCAATTGCAAGCCACACTACCCTCACCCACCTAGATAAGAGGAATGCCTATGTGAGAATTCTGTTCATTGACTACAGCTCAGCGTTCAACACCATTGTCCCCTCCAAGCTCATCGCCAAGCTTAGGACCCTGGGACTGAACACCTCCCTCTGCAACTGGATCCTGGACTTCCTGACGGGCTGATCCCAGGTGGTGAGGGTAGACAAAATCACCTCCCCAATGCTGACCCTCAACACGGGTCCCCACAGGGGTGTGTGCTACGCCCCTCCTGTACTCCCTGTTCACCCACGACTGTGTGGCCAATTTTGCTGCAGACACGACTGTAGTAGGCTTGATCACCGGCGACAATGAGACAGCCTACAGGTTGTTGGTGCCGCATCAACAACCTCTCCCTAGAAGTCAGTAAGACCAAGGAGCTGATCGTGGACTACAGGAATTGGGGGGGGGGGGGGGCATGCTACCTCGACGATGCTACCTCTTAATTCACACCTCTGGGAAAGTGGAGGAATTGTGTTTAGAAAAAAATCTCTCTCTCTCTCTCTCACACTCTCTCACACACACGCACATACTCACTTACTCACAGACGCATGCTGAGCGAGGTACCTCAGCTGCAGCTCGGCCAATCAATAGCCTCTGGAGAGTTGGAGATTAAGTTTTCATTTCTCTAAAGCTACTATAATGGCCTAATACCTCCGCCTCACGGCCCACTGAGAAATGTGTGTGTGAGTGTGTATATCTTTGCAAGGATGTTATACTTTCGCCTCACAGCCCGGAAAGAAATGTTTGTGTGTTTGTGCCTGCGTGTGTGTTTTGTGTTTAGGTAACGGTGGCGTCTGGGGAAATGTCATAAATGAATTGAAAGCAAGGAGGAACACGATAATGAAGAAAATGTTTCTGATGGACTACTTACTATGACAACTTCACAGGGGAATTAGGTTTTTGCATGCCTATCTCCTACTGTAGTTGTGTGTGGACTGTGGAGCAGTTTTTTTCTCTCCCTTAGACACACAGATTATGTTTTTGTGCTTATTGTCCCTGGTGTTGATTTATATTGATGCACCCCCCCCCCCCCCACCTCTCTTTCTCTGGGTTGTTTTTATATGCTGGAGAAGATCAGCTTTTGATTTCTTACAGAGAAATGACAGTCCATCATTACTTTAAGACATGAAGGTCAGTCAATACGGAACATTTCTAGAACTTTGAAAGTTTCTTCAAGTGCAGTCGCAAAAATCATCAAGCGCTATGATGAAACTGTCTCTCATGAGGACCGCCACAGGAAAGGAAGACCCAGGGTTACCTCTGCTGCAGAAGATAAGTACATTAGAGTTACCAGCCTCAGAAATTGCAGGCCAGATAAATGCTTCACAGAGTTCAAGTAACAGCCACATTTCAAATCAACTGTTCAGAGGAGACTGTGTGAATCAGACCTTCATGGTCGAATTGCTTTAAAGAAACAATTACTAAAGAACACCAATAAGAAGAAGCGATTTGCTTGGGCCAAGAAACACGGGCAATGGACATTAGACCGGTGAAAATCTGTACTTTGGTCTGATGAATCCAAATTTGAGATTTTTGGTTCCAACTGCCATGTCTTTGTGAGACGCATAGTAGGTGAACGGATGATCTCCACATGTGTGGTTCCCACCGTAAAGCATGGAGGAGAGGGTCTGATGGTGTGGGGGTGCTTTGCTGTTGACATTGTCTGGGATTTATTAAGAATTCAAGGCACACTTAACCAGCATGGCTACCACAGCATTTTGCAGCGATATGCCATCCCATCTGGTTTGCGCTTAGTCCCACTATCATTTGTTCAACAGGACAATGACCAAGAAGGAGAGTGATGGGGTGCTGCATCAGATGACCTGGCCTCCACAATCACCCAACCTCGACCCAATTGAGATGGTTTGGGAAGAGTTGGACGGCAGAGTGAGGAACTCCTTCAAGACTGTTGGAAAAGCATTTCAGGTAAAGCTGGTTGAGAGAATGCCAAGAGTGTGCAAAGCTGTCATGCAAAGCTGTCATCAAGGCAAAGGGTGGCTACTTTAAAAATCTCAAATATATATATATTTTTTATTTGTTTCACACTTTTTTGGTTACTACGTGATTCCATATGTTATTTGATAGTTTTGATGTCTTCACTATTATTATACAATGTATAAAATAGTAAACAAAAAGAATAACCCTTGAATGAGTAGGTGTGTCCACACTTTTGACTGGTACTGTATGTTTTCCATAAATGCAAATAGCCATGTCTACGAAGTAATACCTAGAGCCCGGTTTCCTGATGGTGATGGAACTTAAGCTTCCGAGCATTTAAAGATGAATCGTTTATATTTGTCACAAGAAATCAATATACCTAAATAGTTTTGCAATGCCCATTGCATGCATTGTAAGGTAGCTAGCTAGCTGTGTGACAGTTTCCCAAAGTTTGACGTTGGCTTTGAACCTGCTTTGAACCTATTTAGCTAGCTATCTATGTTTTGTGGAAGAATGTAGCTACGATATATTATCAACATTGAGTTGTGGTACAGTCTTGTTGGGGTAACGTTGGCTACCTAACTAGCTAGTTTGGTAAGCAATGCATCGCATTGATTGTTAGCTAGCACTAGCAATGCAAATGAACGTGATCAGCATGGTAATACCATATACCCCCAGTACAGAAACTGTATGAAGGTATGAAAATTGGGATATCATCCAACCCTAGTGTGCACTAATGTTGGGATTAGTTACTTGAAAAAGTAATATTAATTATTACTTGTTACATTTAACAAAAGTAACACGTTACTATACAATGGTCCCTCTATTGATTTCTATGGACAGCAGCTGTCATGACATTTTTCCAAACAGCCTCTCGCCGGTCGCTCAAGAACTAAATGAGGAAACAAGTCGAGGTTGGATCATTGAAACACGCGCCTGGTAGAGATATGATTCTGGAAGTAATGCACGTTTGACAATGTAATGTTGTTTGACAAAGTAACTGTAATAATATTACCCAATTAGAAAAAGTTGTGTGTTACTTTACGCTTTACGATAGTTAAATCTGATTACATAACACATTACTTTTGTAACACTTTACCCCCAACACTGGTGTGCACGATACATACGGTATGTATGCTTGTTTGTTTGTCTGTGTGTGTGTCTTGTAGCCCTGCAGAGGCATGGCTGATCTTCTGCTCTTCTCTCCCAGAGCTTTAATTGCTGCACTTGGCAGACAGTCACGACACCTGGTGATGGGGGGAGTTTAAAGGGAGAGAGAGGTTGGTGAGAAGAGAGGCAGAAAGAGAGAGTGTGTGTACATGTGTGTGTATGTGCGCATGCATGTGTGGGCGTGTGCGTTAGCAGATCATTAGCTAAGTCTCTGTTTGGTAGCATGATGACCCGAGAACCAGTAGCCCAGAGAACCAAAGCAGGACTTAACTAACATGTCAACAGACACACACACAAATGCTGACCTTCCCAAAAAACACACACAACCGCCTCACACACAGGCTAAGCATCTGACACACACGTGTTCCTTGGCCCATGGGATGTATCAGAGATCATCTATGACATCATTGCACACTGATGCTATAGATGTGAGCCATCTAAGCCAAAGTGTGGAGGTACTGATACTGATAGACGCCAGCTAATAGGCAGGAGTCAGAGATGCATGCTGACATATCTGCAGGATAACGTAATGTAATGTCTGACCCAGATCTGCTTTTCCCACTGACGGTAGAGGAGATCAATAGTCATGAAGGCTGTGTGTGGATGAGTAAAGCTGGACTGTGTTAGCCTGGCTCTTATTTCCCACGTTGATGAAAAGAAAGTGGGTCAATACACTGCTCGTCTGCCCACACACACACACACGCTCATACATGCATACATACTGTACATACATACATACATACATACACACAGACACAGACTTTGTGTCTCTCTTATGCACATTAATGCCTATTGTTTAACAGAATACCCTTCTTTCCTATCTTATTTTCAGTCCACTCTCTCAAACTTACCTCTCTCTCCCTCTCTCATTGCTCTGCTGTGTTGTGCTCAGTGATCCAGCTCTGAGGGCTTGAAGGCCAGTGTTGGAGTAAACACAGTGAAATATTAATGAGTGTTCACAGAACACCAGGCCACAGCTCCAACAATGTAATAGGAGCAGGAAATGAACAGCTGTACGATACAGATACATTAACCTCCCAGATTCACATTATACCCTGCAATCCTGCAGAGAAACACACACACAATCAAATCAAATCAAATTGTATTAGTCATATGCGCTGAATACAACAGGTGTAGACCTTACAGTGAATGCTTACTTACGAGCCCCTAACCAACAATGCAGTTTAAAAAAAATATGGATAAGAATAAGAGATAAAAGTAACAAGTAATTAAAGAGCAGCAGTAAATAACAATAGTGAGACTATATACAGGGGGGTACCGGTACAGAGTCAATGTGCAGGGACACCGGTTAGTTGAGGTAGAATGTACATGTAGGTAGAGTTATTGAAGTTACTATGCATAGATGACAACAGAGAGTAGCAGTGGTGTAAAGAGGGTGTGTGTCTATGTGTGTGTATGTAGTTCAGTTCTAAACTATGTCTATTTAGACTCAGTTGGCACTTTGTTTAGGTGGGCAAAGTTTGTGGTGTAAAGACCACGAAATTAACCTGAATCAGGGCTGCTCACCCTTTACATCACACACACATGCAAGCATACATCAATTTCTACACAATGACATCTGAGTTCTTACCCTTACCTCTCACTCACTCACTCACTCACTCACTCACTCACTCACTCACTCACTCACTCACTCACTCACTCACTCACTCACTCACTCACTCACTCACTCACTCACTCACTCACTCATTCACTCACTCACTCACTCACTCACTCACTCACTCACTCACTCACTCACTCAGACAGGAAATACACAATCTGTATCCTCCATGGATCAGCTGCACCTTGGTTGAGAGCTTTTTGAAGCAAGACTAAGTTTTGTTAGTGATCTCGAAGAAGTCTTCAACATAAGAGTTAATAAAATATTTACTAAATAAACTTAAGTTGAATAGAAAGTAACACGGCTATATACAGGGTCAATGTGTGGGGGTACAGGTTAGTCGAGGCACATTTGACATGTAGGTAGGGGTAAAGTGACTATGTATAGATAATAAACAGCAAGTAGCAGCAGAGTAAAAAAATATGAGGTGGGGGTCAATTCTAATAGTCTGTGTAGCCATTTGATGAGCTGTTCAGCAGTCTTATGACTTGGGGGTAGAAGCTGTTCAGCAGTCTTATGGCTTGGGGGTAGAAGCTGTTCAGCAGTCTTATGGCTTGGGGATAGAAGCAGTCTTATGGCTTGGGGGTAGAAGCTGTTCAGCAGTCTTATGGCTTGGGGGTAGAAGCTGTTCAGCAGTCTTATGGCTTGGGGGTAGAAGCTGTTCAGCAGTCTTATGGCTTGGGGGTAGAAGCTGTTCAGGAGCCTTTTGGACCAAATCACATTTTATTTGTCACATGCTTTGTAAAAAAATAGGTGTAGACTAACAGTGAAATGCTTACCCAACAATAAATATATATTAAAATATAAATAATAGACAAATATAAGAAGAAAAAAAATAACACGAAGAATAAATGCACAATGAGTAACGCAAACTTTTCTCTATACATGGGGTACCAGTACTGAGTTGATGTGCAGGGGGACGAGGTAATTGAGGTAGCTTTATGTACATATAGGTCGGGATAATGTGGCTAGGCAACAGGATAGATAATTATCAGTAACAGCAGCGTATGTGATGATTCAAAACGGTTAGTGCAAAAATAGTCTGGATAGCTATTGGTTAACTATTTAACTATCTATATAGCAGTCTTGGGGGTAGAAGCTGTTCAGGGTGCTGTTTTTTCCAGACTTGGTGCATTGGTACAGCTTGCCATGAGGTAGCAAAGAGAACAATCTATGACTTGGATGGCTGGAGTACCGAATGGTGTAGAGGTCCTGGATGGCAGGGAGCTCAGCCCCAGTGATGTACTGGGCCGTACGCAATACCCTCTGTAGTGCCTTGCGGTTGGATGCCAAGCAGTTGCCATACCAAGCAGTGATGCAGCCAGTCAAGATGCTCTTAATGCAGCTGATCCCAATTGTAGCCGGTGGTATTAACGGACCTTGCAGGGCTGTGCTTTAATACTATGGACACGTATCCTGTCAATATGAAGTATTGTGCAAGTGGAGGGATGGAGGGTAAGAGAGATGGAGAGATGCGGTGTGAAGCGGGGTCTAAATTGTCTGGCTTTGTGGAAAGCCCTCCTGGGAGAGCCATTGATTATTAATAGGCAGCAGGCTGCATCAAAGACACTGGTACACTGGATATACAGTAGATACAGCTACAGATACTGCTACTGCTATACTGCACATTGACTTGTAATGGGGTGGGACCATGTTTACAAACGTTTCTGCCTTCTCTAAGGCCAGCAAACCATTGTGCAATAGCGAGCAATAGTTTTCCCACGGTCTAGCTAGCTTTTTTGTAGGATAGTTTGCAGCGGCTGTAGCAGGTGCTATCGAAGAAGATGTTGTTGCTAATTTGTTAGCTTGGCCCTTTTCAAGATTAACTTTCAATAAGTTTCAAATGATCATCATCTGGTGAGTGGAACTGTTTTTAAAAAAAATCTTCAGCTCGCATGCTGTTAGCAATCTCTGAAAATAACTTATGTGTGAGAAACGTTGTTGCATTCAAACTTTAGATCACTGTTACCTTGTGAGCTACTGTAAATGTGAAACGTTTTTTTGCAATGGGAAGTAATAGTTGTACATTTCAATTGGGAAATGCGTAGCCTAATGGTTGTACGCACTTCCGGGTTGGAGCGAGTAGTCGCATTCCGCTTCGCTCCACAGGTAGTATTTCATTTCATTACAGTACAACGGTTTGATTTGTCTGATCTTAGCTAGCTACATAGCCGTCTTTGTATCAAAGATAATTGTGTAGTTTAGAGTAATTATCGAGGTTCGCTAGCCAGCTAGCTAGCTATTTTCGTCCTTCTAACGTAACGTAACGTAGTCAACACTGCTAGCTAGCCAGCTAGCCAGCTAGCCACCGAATAGCAGCACTGTAGAAACTATTACATTATAACGGAACAACGGAACGACTTGATTAGTGTAGTGTTAGCTAGCTACATAGTTGTCTTTGCTGTCTTTGTATCTAAGATAATTGTGTAGTTTAGAGTAATTATCGAGGTTAGCTAGCCAGCTATTTTCGTCCACCGCGCTGCCGTTCTCCTACCTAGTCAACACTGCTAGCTAGCCAACTTCTACCGAATAGCAGCACTGTAGAAACTATTACATTACAACGGAACGACTTGATTAGCGTAGTGTTAGCTAGCTACATAGTTGTCTTTGCTGTCTTTGTATCCAAGATAATTGTGTAGTTTAGAGTAATTATCGAGGTTACCTAGCCAGCTACACTTTCAAACAAAGTCAACAACGCAGCCACTGCTAGCTAGCCTACTTCACCAGCCAGCAGTACTATATCATTTTAGTCAATAACGTAAGCTTAACTTTCTGAACATTCGAGACGTGTAGTCCACTTGTCATTCCAATCTCCTTTGCATTAGCGTAGCCTCTTCTGTAGCCTGTCAACTATGTGTCTGTCTATCCCTCTTCTCTCCTCTCTGTACAGACCATACAAACGCTTCACACCGCGTGGCCGCTACCACCTGGTGGTCCCAGCGCGCACGACCCACGTGGAGTTCCAGGTCTCCGGCAGCCTCTGGAACTGCCGATCTGCGGCCAACAAGGCAGAGTTCATCTCAGCCTATGCTTCCCTCCAGTCCCTCGACTTCTTGGCACTGACGGAAACATGGATTACCACTGATAACACTGCTACTCCTACTGCTCTCTCTTCGTCTGCCCACGTGTTCTCGCACACCCCGAGAGCTTCTGGTCAGCGGGGTGGTGGCACTGGGATCCTCATCTCTCCCAAGTGGACATTCTCTCTTTCTCCCCTGACCCATCTGTCTATCGCCTCCTTTGAATTCCATGCTGTCACAGTTACCAGCCCTTTCAAGCTTAACATCCTTATCATTTATCGCCCTCCAGGTTCCCTTGGAGAGTTAAATCAATGAGCTTGACGCCCTGATAAGTTCCTTTCCTGAGGATGGCTCACCTCTCACAGTTCTGGGTTACTTTAACCTCCCCACGTCTACCTTTGACTCATTCCTCTCTGCCTCCTTCTTTCCACTCCTCTCCTCTTTTGACCTCACCCTCTCACCTTCCCCCCCTACTCACAAGGCAGACAATACGCTTGACCTCATCTTTACTAGATGCTGTTCTTCCACTAATCTCATTGCAACTCCCCTCCAAGTCTCCGACCACTACCTTGTATCCTTTTCCCTCTCGCTCTCATCCAACACTTCCCACACTGCCCCTACTCGGATGGTATCGCGCCGTCCCAACCTTCGCTCTCTCTCCCCCGCTACTCTCTCCTCTTCCATCCTATCATCTCTTCCCTCTGCTCAAACCTTCTCCAACCTATCTCCTGATTCTGCCTCCTCAACCCTCCTCTCCTCCCTTTCTGCATCCTTTGACTCTCTATGTCCCCTATCCTCCAGGCCGGCTCGGTCCTCCCCTCCTGCTCCGTGGCTCGACGACTCATTGCGAGCTCACAGAACAGGGCTCCGGGCAGCCGAGCGGAAATGGAGGAAAACTCGCCTCCCTGCGGACCTGGCATCCTTTCACTCCCTCCTCTCTACATTCTCATCTTCTGTCTCTGCTGCTAAAGCCACTTTCTACCACTCTAAATTCCAAGCATCTGCCTCTAACCCTAGGAAGCTCTTTGCCACCTTCTCCTCCCTCCTGAATCCTCCTCCCCCTCCTCCCCCCTCCTCCCTCTCTGCGGATGACTTCGTCAACCATTTTGAAAAGAAGGTCGACGACATCCGATCCTCGTTTGCTAAGTCAAACGACACCGCTGGTTCTGCTCACACTGCCCTACCCTGTGCTTTGACCTCTTTCTCCCCTCTCTCTCCAGATGAAATCTAGCGTCTTGTGACGGCCGGCCGCCCAACAACCTGCCCGCTTGACCCTATCCCCTCCTCTCTTCTCCAGACCATTTCCGGAGACCTTCTCCCTTACCTCACCTCGCTCATCAACTCATCCTTGACCGCTGGCTACGTCCCTTCCGTCTTCAAGAGAGCGAGAGTTGCACCCCTTCTGAAAAAACCTACACTCGATCCCTCCGATGTCAACAACTATAGACCAGTATCCCTTCTTTCTTTTCTCTCCAAAACTCTTGAACGTGCTGTCCTTGGCCAGCTCTCCTGCTATCTCTCTCAGAATGACCTTCTTGATCCAAATCAGTCAGGTTTCAAGACTAGTCATTCAACTGAGACTGCTCTTCTCTGTGTCACGGAGGCGCTCCGCACTGCTAAAGCTAACTCTCTCTCCTCTGCTCTCATCCTTCTAGACCTATCGGCTGCCTTTGATACTGTGAACCATCAGATCCTCCTCTCCACCCTCTCCGAGTTGGGCATCTCCGGCGCGGCCCACGCTTGGATTGCGTCCTACCTGACAGGTCGCTCCTACCAGGTGGCGTGGCGAGAATCTGTCTCCGCACCACGTGCTCTCACCACTGGTGTCCCCCAGGGCTCTGTTCTAGGCCCTCTCCTATTCTCGCTATACACCAAGTCACTTGGCTCTGTCATATCCTCACATGGTCTCTCCTATCATTGCTATGCAGATGACACACAATTAATCTTCTCCTTTCCCCCTTCTGATAACCAGGTGGCGAATCGCATCTCTGCATGTCTGGCAGACATATCAGTGTGGATGACGGATCACCACCTCAAGCTGAACCTCGGCAAGACGGAGCTGCTCTTCCTCCCGGGGAAGGACTGCCCGTTCCATGATCTCGCCATCACGGTTGACAACTCCATTGTGTCCTCCTCCCAGAGTGCTAAGAACCTTGGCGTGATCCTGGACAACACCCTGTCGTTCTCAACTAACATCAAGGCGGTGACCCGTTCCTGTAGGTTCATGCTCTACAACATTCGCAGAGTACGACCCTGCCTCACACAGGAAGCGGCGCAGGTCCTAATCCAGGCACTTGTCATCTCCCGTCTGGATTACTGCAACTCGCTGTTGGCTGGGCTCCCTGCCTGTGCCATTAAACCCCTACAACTCATCCAGAACGCCGCAGCCCGTCTGGTGTTCAACCTTCCCAAGTTCTCTCACGTCACCCCGCTCCTCCGCTCTCTCCACTGGCTTCCAGTTGAAGCTCGCATCCGCTACAAGACCATGGTGCTTGCCTACGGAGCTGTGAGGGGAACGGCACCTCCGTACCTTCAGGCTCTGATCAGGCCCTACACCCAAACAAGGCCTGCTCGCCTCCCTACCTCTGAGGAAGTACAGTTCCCGCTCAGCCCAGTCAAAACTGTTCGCTGCTCTGGCACCCCAATGGTGGAACAAACTCCCTCACGACGCCAGGTCAGCGGAGTCAATCACCACCTTCCGGAGACACCTGAAACCCCACCTCTTTAAGGAATACCTAGGATAGGATAAAGTAATCCTTCTAACCCCCCCCCCCTTAAAAGAGTTAGATGCACTATTGTAAAGTGGTTGTTCCACTGGATATCATAAGGTGAATGCACCAATTTGTAAGTCGCTCTGGATAAGAGCGTCTGCTAAATGACTTAAATGTAAATGTCAAATGCTACAGCGTGGTAGTAGGCGTGGCCAATGGCACGGTCTAAGAGGACACGGAGACAACATTTTTCCTGCAATTCTATACATTGGGTCATTTCATGTAATTTCAGCATTCCATGTCACCCACCATCTGAGGTTGTTCTGAAATCGTTTCTGTAGTTAGAAACAGATATGAGTAGCATTCCTGAAACATTATTTAGTTAAATTATCATGTGATCTCTGAGAAATTACGCTAATTGATTACACCTTAATTAGCCATTTTAATTTATAGGATTCATCTAATCTTTCATATACTGTATATAGTACCTAACATCTGATTTGGACCATACATCTTCCTAACAATGAGTAAGACATGAGGAATTTAATAAAACGATCAATATCCCCCCACATACCCCCCCCACACCCGTGCCAATCCCACCCCAACAACCAGTGTATTATGTCTGACAAGTAGTATGGAGTTGCTGCTTGGGAAATTGCTTCCCTGTGAAACGGTGATGGTTTCTTCCCCTGTTCAGAGAAATGTGCCATTTAATTTGCTTGCATTCACAGCCTATTGGAGCAGATGGATATAGAGGACATGCTGTGTCTTTGTTACCACTTGACACACTAGATGGTTAAGGATGAGAATATAAATAAGAATGTTGCCTGTGGTGTACAATAAATCACCTTATCATAGTGCTAGGGATGAACTAAGGATTTAACAATATATACCGCTCAGTAAAATATCACGGTGTAGCCCAGTACAAACAGCCAGTTATCACAGGACTAGTGATGTAGCAGAGCTCAGACAGTATGTGTGAACCATATAGTACATACGATAATATCATTTGACTGTAAATAGCCCAATGTCTTTTCAGATTATACTGGTGCTGTGCTCTTACACAGTTAATCTCATTATGGACATCTTCAGATAGCACTGTATGGTGATCAGCCTCCATTACTACTGTGGCATGTGTATCATGGTATCCTGGCCTATTAGCCTGGGGACAAGCTAACTGTGGTCCAGTGTGTTAATGTAACGCTAGGTGACTGACCTGTCTGTGTGTCTGACTGGCCGTAACATCTGTTGTAGAGCAGAGTGAATCAGGCTTTGAGGGGAGGTGTAAACACATTCACTACAGTCAGTGCACAGGCTAAATGACTGCAGGGCTGTGAAAACAGTCCGTCCCTGTCACAATGTTCTCTTTTACCCTTCTTTCTTTCTGTCTCTCTCTCCTTCTTTATCTATATTTCCCTTCCTCACTCTGTCCTCCTCTTTCACCCCCGTCTTCCCTCCCTCCCCTTTAAAATCTCTCCATGCGAGGCAGCGATAACGTCAGACTACTGTATGATATGGCTGTGTTGGGGCTGTGTTGGGGCTGTGTTGGGATTGTGCTGGGGCTGTGTTAAATTTTGATTACCCTGTTGTTGCAGTACATTACACAGCAGGAAATGCAAACTATTCAATGTTTAAAAAGGCTTCTAAAGTTTGTAATTTACACTTGAACATTTCAAACTGGATTTACCCTAACAAAAAATGTATCAACCCTTACAAAAATGTCAGTTAATTATAGACCACACAATAATTCACATGCCCTGTTTCTGTAGGATTATTTTCCTGCTGTGAGAAACTGGTTAAATTAAGATCCTACATATGTATATAGGTAAGTGTGTGTGTGTGTGTGTGTGTGTGTGTGTGTGTGTGTGTGTGTGTGTGTGTGTGTGTGTGTGTGTGTGTGTGTGTGTGTGTGTGTGTGTGTGTGTGTGTGTGTGTGTGTGTGTGTGTGTGTGTGTGTGTGTGTGTGCACACAAGAGTGTGTGAACGAGTGTGTGGATAGAGACCTGTGAGTGTGCATGGAATCAGTGCAGATGGAGTGAGTGCAGAGAGTCCATGGGTGAGGGTGTGCAGCCATTGGTTAGCTGTTCAACAGTCTTATTGCTCGGAGATAGAAGCTGTCTTCAGGTCCGAGACCTGATGCTCCAGTGCCGCTTGCCAGACGGTAGCAGAGAAAACAGTCCATGTCTGGGGTGGCTGAAGTCTGGCAATTTTCCGGGCCTTTCTCAGACACCGAGACATGGCAAAATTGATGTCAAGAACATCCCCATGGCAACTTCTGTTATAAGCTACTATGACTGGTTATGTCAAGACTGAATTATGTAAAGTGAAGTTTATTGTTACCAAATGAGTGTGTTCTGCTGACGTTTCACACATACTTTGCAAAAACACATCAGCGAATAAACACCATTGATAAAAAGTTCCCTTCCTCAACTCACATCTCTTTCTTTTAAGAAGGTAAACTCCTGGATGAAGTTTCAGCATCTCTTTCCACTTGTTACTAAATTAGGTTAGTTTCCATCCTGCGGTTGCCCCTTCAGTGAGACATCTTCATGGCGCAGCCAGGACCATAGAGCAGCAGCAGGGCTTTCTTTAAACATCTTCTCTTTGAGAAGCTCTCAAGGACAGTTATGGGAAATAATGAGCTGGTGTTTCATTTAATATTAACTTCTCAGGAAATATATTGAGTGATTTCCACAGACTCCTGTACAGGGTTCACATCCAGCAAACATGCAGCAGTTTACTGCAGAGAGGAACCAGAGTGAGCTGAAGAGGGAGAAACATCCTTTGATCAGCTAATACCACTAACCTTCCAAAACACACACAGATAGGAGAGAGCTAATGCTAGATATGGATGCTGAATGTATCAGTGGTTAGAACAGGACCACTGTAGGGCCAGAGAGGTGTTGATGTGAAGACAAGTGGCATCAAGGATCCATGTTCTCATCAGACAAGATGTGAAGTGGTCTTCCAGGTTCGAGTAGTCGTTAGTGTCTGAGGTGAGAGGGGGAAGAATGTTGATGAATGAGATTTTATTGTCCTCCATGGAGGAAATTAATTTCCACATGCTCATACATAGACATAGAAGCCACCAACAGTCATAACATTTACAATACCAAACCAAACTTCCCTACACCCATGACAGCAGATAAAACAGACAGAAGACTAAGACAGAACATAAAAAGTGGAATATAATCCATTAGCTGTTGAGTGTTTATGGCTGTGGGGATGAAACTCCTACTGAACCTGACAGCAAAGGAACCAGTACCTGCAGCCATTTACACTTATTATTTTTTTTAACCTTTATTTAACTAGGCAAGTCAGTTAAGTACAAATTCTTATTTACAATGACAGCTAATGGTTAGGAACAGTGGGTTAACTGCCTTGTTCAGGGGCAGAATGACAGATTTTTACCTTGTCAGCTCAGGGATTCGATCTTGCAACCTTTCGGTTACTAGCCCAACGCTCTAACCACTAAGCTACCTGCTGCTACCTCACACACACAGCCATATACAGCATATAGACACATACTGTTCATGCGTTTACACAACAAGCAAATAAGCACGTACCCACACATTCACTTCCAGAGGTGTGTCAGAAAATGACTGGTCCTATACCACAGCGGATACAGTATGATAATGTTAGCTGGGCTGAGCTGGGCCAGACAAGAGCAGAGCGTTCCAACAGAGAGAGGCAGAGCAGAGGGAGGCGTGAAGGTTAATGCCTACAGGGTACCGCCATCGATCTGTCCCTCAGTGCCCCTGTGACTAACATCACTTCAGTAACTCAGTTCCATTTTGGTTTTGGTTCCCCCCCTCCCTCCCTCCAATGTGACAGACATGGGGAAACTCTTGTGATTTTCTTTCTCTTATGTGATTCTATCCTAACTTTGTGACACTCCATTGGCTGCTGGCGTTGAAAACCTGTGTTTATGGGTATGACAAATAGTTATAGTTTGACCGCAAAATGAGAAGAGGTTAGAGAATTAATCCTGTGTTGATAGGTGAAATGGTCATCACTGCTTTGACGCTTCACTTTCAACTGTATTTCAGTATTCGTCACCTCAGAAACTCCTCTCTCTCTCTATATATATATATATATATTTTTTTTTTTCTCACTCTCTTGTTGGACCTAAAGGTGACTGAAGGATCTTTTCAGAAATAGACCTTTGTACTCAAAAAATAAGAATTGTTTGTTGTGTTGCTTTTAATCTCAATTTCAGAAGTCTGCTTCTTCTCTAATTAATTTATTTCAAAGTATGTATGCCTGTTGGAGATTGTAGGATGTTTCTCTCCTATTAAGTCACACACCATGAAGTGATTATCTATTCCTTTCTGCACTCATGTCTTCATGTCTTCAACTCCTCTCAGTTTGTCACACATCCCCTTGTTACTTACTGTATCTAAATCTTCAAAAAATTATTCCCTCTCTCCCCTCCCCTTTGTCCTCTTATCCTCTGTTGTCCCCCCCTCCCCTTCTCCTCCCCAATCCCTCTTCATCTTTCTCTCCCTCTCTCTTTCTCTCCCAGGCAAGTGATGTGCGGTGCGAGTGGTGTGTGTGTTTAGCGAGAGCGTGAGCCAACGAGTGAGAGCAGTGTGTGTGTGGAGTGAGCGAGTGCAGAGCGAGCCACTCACACGGAGCATGCCTCTGCGTCCTGCAGCCGGCAAACATGAGCCACCCAGCTCTCCACAGCAGGACCAGCACACACACTCACACCCCTACACACACACCAACGGCAGCCAGGGGGCCAGCTCTGACAGCGGCAGCTCACGGGAAGAGGACAGCGGCATTCCCGTTTCTGTCAGTGTTTTCTCTTTCCGTCCCGCTCGGGAGCGGAGCCCCAGTGCAGGAGGAGGCATGGAGGAGCCACAGGGCAACACGCTGGTGATCCGCATCGGAATACCGGACCTGGCACAGACGGTGAGTTACAGCCTCACTTTCATACTGTTGGACTGTTACTGAGGGAGAGAGCTACTGGTGCCTCTCTCCTTCTATACCATTCTGTCGGATCTCGCTCTATTCTCCTATCCTCTCTATCTGTTCCCTATACTCTCTCTGCAGCCTTTACTCTTTGTGTTTCTGTCTTTCTCTCTTTCTCACTCTCGCCTATTCTATTTGCTCATTTGCTCTTCGGATTGTTTGCTTCCTCTTTTTCTCTCCCTGTCTTCTCACTCTCTCTTTCTCTCCCTCTCTATTCTATCTCTCTTTTTCTCTCGCTAATAAATCTCTACCTCTTCATTAGGTCAGCTGCAGCTGACTTTGACAACTGGGCTCTTGACAACTGGGAGAAGGGGAGGGAGGAGTAAACCGATGGATGGAAAAGGGAGGGAGAGAGGGAGGGAAAGGTATAAGGAGACAAGTAAAGGTGTAGAGAAGACCTGTGTGTGGCATTGTTAATTCAGAGAGCAGGGGGAAGAGTTTTCTCTGAACTGTCAAGCTTATATATTCTGTGTGTGTCGTGTGTGCGCGTCATCTGTGTATGTGCATGCATAAGTGATGTGGAGGTGTTTCCCCTGGGGCTTGGGGATGGGGATGTCTCCTGGGATGAAGGTTCACTGTTTCAGGCTTTGACTGATATCCTAGGCCCTGTTCCCCTGTGCTCTGGCTCTCTACCTGCCAGCTGCCTGCTTGCTACCTGCTGTTGGTTGTTGTCTGGCTAAATGACTGCAGAACCCCTGCTCAGATCCCTTCAAGCATTTCTCACACCTCACTATGCATGGATCCCTTCTCTGAGCTACTGTGTGTGTCTGTGCGTGATCATAAATGTGTGCCTGTGTATATGTCCCTGTGTGTGCATGTGTGTGCCTGTGTGTGTGGCAGATGTTGGCAGTAGGTTGCAGAAGGTGGCAGGGGACAGAGCAGATGTCCAGATGCTAATAAGGCTGTGTGTGTTTCAGCCCCCCCCTCTTCTCTTTCTCTCCTCTCTCTCCTTTCACCAGCCAGATGGACTCAGAGCACAGGGCCTGAGTGACAGACTGACAGTTACTAATGAGAGAGAGAGATGGAACGAGGACAGTCAGGACAGGGAATTCCCTTATCGTCATCTCCCTCTCTCCACTGCAGGGCTGTTTGGAGCTGTAGAGGTTGGAGAAGGTTGTACTAAGTTGATTTATGGTTAATGAAATCTATTAGCCTTAACCCACACACATGCTATTGAAATCAAACTGCACTGGACTGGTAGGAAATATGATTTCTGTGTTTGTGAAAAGTCTATAGAGAGCCATGTAAAAGGCATCCCAGCCAGGTTTGATTGTTTTACATGAAATGGTACTCCTATGGCATGTTGTGGCAGGTCATGTGTAATAGCATTCTTAATGGAGGGTGGTGGCCTGGAACTCTATGTAACTACAGTATATACTGTGTACAATGCTGTAATCCCAATGGTATTACAACTGAAGTATACTATTGTATGAGCCTGAGGCCAGAGTGGCTGTTACAATAATCATCATGCTTTATTGCTTCATCTAAACCATTAGGAGGTTTAGGAAACGTCTGACCAGAGGGTCAAGCTGAATCAGTACTTCACCAAAGGGAACAAAGCCTAGTAGGGGAAGTACAATTATGGAAATGTTGTTCCCTACTTGTCCCTCCCACACGCTCACCCATTCACTATGAGGTCTGGGTTCAAACAAAGAAAGAACAAGAAAGAAAAAGCAGAATTGAATCCGTAGTCAGCGGGAAGGAATGGAGTCATGTTATTTATATCAAAGCCCCTGCAGATGATCGTAGATGAGTAATATGACTTATTAAAGTGTGTGATATGAATTCACTGAGGAAGGAATTGACTCAGATGTCTTTCTAAGAATGAATAATAGAGTAATGTGAATGTAATACAGTCCCACAGTCGTCTGGTCAGGGACAGCTAGCTCTGTAGCAGAATCCACTGAGATGGAGGGTGAGGACGCTAAAGTGATACATAGCCCATGTTTCTGTTTATATAGCAACAAGGCAAGGCATTAACTTTTCATTACCGTGGTACAGTACAACGTTACAGTACTGTTGTGTTGCTACTGTCCTGGTTTTGTTTCTACTGCTGGTCAATCTGTTCTAGAAGACACATGAGAGACTGTTTGACTATGTGATCATTATTATGGTTGTGGTATTAAGTCTTGTCATTTGGGCCATTGGCTACCCCTGAATATGTTGATCATATAATGAAAACTCCCTGTTTATAACTCCAGCCATCTTGTTACAATATGTTGTCTTGTTGGCATACTATCTTGCTGTAGGTGTTGGACTAAGAGATGCAAAGTTACGGGTTCGATTCCCATTTGCATCCGCTCCCAAATTCACTGCAATATTATCTGTTTAGATCCTGGGGATATTTTGCACTGAGTGTAGAATGTAGCGTTGGCATCAGTGCTGTAGTGTTTTCCTAGCTGTTGCCTGCCTAGCTGAAGTGATCTAGCCTATTGAAGCTCAGACACTGCATGCCTTATGGTCAGCTGGACTGGGGGGAAAATAATGAAGATGGGAACAGAAAGAGATAGAAAAGAAAGGATAAGAGAAGAATACTCAGAATTCCCAGCGGCCCCTGAGATTCTCTGGCTGTGATAAAAGCCTTACTACACACACTACACAGTATACCAACGGACTGCTCTTAATGTGGTTACACAGAGTCAGAACGAAAAACAAAACACATACAGTAGCCTAAGTAATACACCAACAATTACACACAAAGAAACAGGCAGGTAGACGCGCACACACACACGCGCACGAGCACACGTTTGTACAAACACACACACATACGAAATTAGGTAGCTAACACGCTAATTATGGTACAGTACATGAAGATTACACACACCCTGCTTGTGTGTGAGGGATGAAGAGAAAGAGGCATATTCTTAGGACTGTTTCACAGTTGGAGGTTGGCAACGTGAGCAAGTGTGTGACGTCATTTATAACGTGCAAGCATTTATTGGGTTGCAATGTGGGTATCAAACAGTTGAATCAAATGTTCGAGGTAGGCTGAATCAAAAGCCTGCACACCGTGTGGGTCTTCAGGACCAGTTGGTATCTCTATGAATGTTGTTATCTTGAGTGTAGAGAATCAACGTAACCACCACCATGTACACCTGCTTTCCAATATCTTTGTCAGTCTCCTAAGTGGCGTCTAGTTATAATGCTGTCATCCATCCTATAGACTGTCTGGCTTCGCTTCAAGGACAGACCTGACAGATGACAAGCTTTTAAATTATACATTTAATTGACTTAAAGCTGAGATATATCTGCGTCAGGTGGAACAGCGCCACTGGTTGCCCCAGGCACATTTGTTATCGTTTTAGTTTAGTTTTTGAAACGGGGAAGAGAAGCATCCTGCATCGTAAAAAAAGAAAGCACAGTACATACTATGCTGTTGTATCGCATGTGCAATGATGTTCATTGTTTGAAGTAATGTCTTCGTTGTTGTAATATTGCAACGGCAGTTTCACTGCTACAGATTCCAGCTTTAAGATATGAAACTCCACCAAACCATAATTAGTATGACATGAGTCAGGATGGAACTACTTACAGTATGCATCAACAGCAACGGATACACTCTCCCCCTCCTGCGTCCTTGCTCACTTTATTTTATTTGTATTTATTTCACCTTTATTTAACCAGGTAGGCTAGTTGAGAACAAGTTCTCATTTACAACTGCGACCTGGCCAAGATAAAGCAAAGCAGTTCGACACATACAACAACACAGAGTTACACATGGAATAAACAAACATATAAACATACTTGCCTGTGCTCTATCTGTCTGTATCTTTCTCTATATGTATATATCTCTCTCTGCCTCGTCCCTCGTTCCCTCCCCTTCTCTCTGATAATACCGTATTACTGATGATGATTAATGTAGATAAACTACAATAGCTCTAAACTGACTGCTGTAATTAACCATCATTAATCTATCTCCCTCTGTTTTAACTCTATTATTCTCTATCTTTTTTACTCTCTCTTTCTCCCAGATCTTTTTTCTGCCTCTTTTTGTCCTCGTCTCTTTTCCTCTCTTTTCTTTTCCTATCTATTTTATATCTCCACCCCCCTCTCTCTCTTCTACTTTCTACCACATCCCTCGTTTTTAAGCGCGTCTTGCCCGTTCTTCTGGCTCAAGTGTCTTTTCTTTCTCTACCTTTTCTCTGCACCGTGCATCACTTTTTCTGACGCTCTGTCTAGCCCTCTCCTCCACAGGCTGCTCACGTAGTGTGAGTACACGTACACACACACACACACACACACACACACACACACACACACACACACACACACACACACACACACACACACACACACACACACACACACACACACACACACACACACACACACACACACACACACACACACACACACACACACACACACACACACACACACACACACACAGAAATCTCCTGTCAGTGTGTGTCTCCTCTCTAGTAAGCACCTCACGTTCCCCTGTTGCTATTTTTAGCTTCTTTCACAGTAGCAGTGGCACGAGACAGAGTTTCCATCTCACTCCCAACTCTCTCCTGCGGCCCTTCATCTCCCTCTCTCCCTATACCTCCCAACTCTCCCTTCCTTCATCTCTCTCTCTCCCTATACCTCCCAACTCTCCCTTCCTTCATCTCCCTCTCTCCCTATACCTCCCAACTCTCCCTTCCTTCCTCTCTCTCTCCCCCTATACCTCCCAACTCTCCCTTCCTTCCTCTCTCTCTCTCCATATCCCTCCCAACTCTCCCTCCCTCCCTCTCTCTCTCCATATCCCTCCCTCCCTATCTCTCTCTCGCTCTCTCTCCATATCCCTCCCTACTTAATTGGCAATTTTTTTTATTTATAAAACTACATCTTATGGAACAATGCAGACTGTGAGGAGACTCACACACACACAGGCACACACACATACGCACACACAAGCTAGCACACACACTTTACACACACGTACACTGTGGTATTGTTATATGGTGATATTGTACATATTTTGTTGTGGATAAGTAGTGGTGAAGTAATGTTATATGATGTACTGTTTTATTTTAAATTTATTTTAAACTTGTGCCTTAATGTGTTTGGACCCCAGGAAGAGTAGCTGTTGCCTTGGCAGCAGCTAATGGGGATCCCTAATAAAACCAAAAATACAAATTGTTGTCCAGATAGGGAGGGATGACCCAGCATAGCCCAGCTCCCCTTACTTCTTCCATCTATCTCCCTCCCTCCCTCTGTTTTTCCCTACCCGTCCCTCCCTCCATCTCCCTACCTCCTTCCCCATCTTCCAACACCTGCCTTCATACAAAGAATGATAAATATCACGAGAGTATTAAATAGTGAGAGAGCAGTGGTGGTCAGTGCCATTTAAGATGAGGGAGGATTACATATTTTTTTTCATGAGCATGGCCTTATTTCTATTACAGCATATTGGAAGACTGTCATTCCTATTCCATTCCCCCAGTTCAATGTAACATTGATAGGTTTAGGCTACTACATGATACTCACATTTCCCCTATACCCATCATGAGGTTGCTACAACCTAGCCTATAAAGTTTCCAACGTAGGTGCAGACAGGTCGAGAGAACTTTGAGGTGACAGAAAGTGAATAAAGGACAGCCAGTGACACATTCAATACCGACTTGCACACTCTTGCCTGCATCTAGATGATATAGAGTGTAATCATTAGTACAACAGTTGCAAATGAGAATATTTATTGGACAAATTCAGGTATGTTTATCCTAATTTTGTTCTGTTTGCTTCCGTTTAAGATTTTTTTTTCAACAGAATCGGCAGAATGAATACACCCCTGATCACGTGTAAACACAGTTCACTTTCATTGCAGCCACGTTGTATTCCTTTTCACATCTATGCGCTCTCCTCTTCTCACATTTCCCCTTCACTTGTGGACTACAATGTACAATACATCAGCTGTATGTGACCAGGTGAAAAAACCTTTCCAAGCTCTGACACACACACTTATCCCACCAGACATGCCACCAGGGGTCTTTTCACAGTCCCCAAATCCAGAACAAATTCAAGAAAGCGTACAGTATTGTATAGAGACGAAAAATGCTCAAATAATTTAACAGCTCAAATTAACAGCAAACCTGGTTTCAAAAAACAGATAAAGCAACACTTCACGGTACAACCTCTTTCCCCTATTTGACCTAGATAGTTTGTGTGTATGTATTGAGATGTAGGCTACGTGTGCCTTTTTTAAATTGATGTGGTTCTGTCCTTGAGCTGTTCTTATCTATTTATGTTCTGTATTAAGCCATGTTTGTGTGGACCCCAAGAAGAGTAGATGCTGCTTTTGCAACAGCTAATGGGGATCCTAAAATAATTCTAAATACCAAAAAGCCAAACCATATAATAACCGCTACACACAGCCTACATCATTGCCACCATATTAACTAAAGTAACACCATTGTCAACATAGTTAATAGAACTAACGTGTTAGTAAACCCGCTACAATCATGCAGTGATGTTAGTGTACAGTCAGTAAGCAGTTTAGACTTGCTTCTCCTTCATTTTGGAAGAAATTGATTTGTTAAAAACTATTCAACTATTGTCTGTCTCTCTCTTTGAGTCAAGAATTCAACACATGTTATGCAATGCAATGCTAGCTAGCTGTAGCTTATGCTTTCAGTACTAGATGTTTTCCCCAAGATGGCACAGCAGTAAGACGTATTTGTTTTTGTCCCATGTGAATATTCAGTCTTTTTCAGTTTTTTTTGTATACATTTCATTATATTTCAATATCTTTTTTCCATTTTCGAATGAAATATACCTTCCTGCAACCCGCCTCACCCAATGGGGTACGGATCTGCTATTTTTTAGACCTTATAATTGGAACCTCCATCAGAAGCTAGCTATCAGAAGCTAGCCAGCTAATTAGCTACTAGCTATTTAGTCATTGTTAGCCACTGATGGCGGTCTTTAGCTTTAGCATGGACACCAGCCGCTTTAGCCTGGATAGCCCAGATAAAACCTGCCAGTCTGCACAGCGGGATATCAGACCTGAGCATATCGGACTGCTTTCTTTCCCACTACATCACCGGATTCCTGCCGCAAGCTCTGGACCATTACACCGGATCTTTGTAGCTAGCTATCTGCTACCGAGTGGCTATTGTGGCTAACGCCCTTGTCCAGAGGCATGCACTAGTTAGCCTCGAGCTAGCATCGAGCTAGGCCCATCTCACGGCTAGCAAACGAAGTACACCAACTACAATACCTCTCTTGCCAATTTGTCCTGGACCCTTTGTCGACACGGCGCCCCGATGATCCATCGCGACTGGTCTGCTGATCTGCTGACGTAATTCAGCCGATGTGCTATCCCTGGCCCGCTAGCTTCCTGAACACTGTTCGCCTAGCATAGTAATCGACTATCTATTGCTGCTCATTGGACCCTATGATCACTCGGCTACACAGCTGATGCTTGCTGGACTGTTCATTAACACGGTACTTCATTTTGTTTATCTGTCGGCCCCAGCCTCGAACTCAGGCCCTGTGTGTAGCTAACTGACCCTCTCTGCCCATTTATCGCCATTTACCCACTGTTGTTGTCTTAGACCCGTTGTTGTCTTAGCCCTCCCAATCAACACCTGTGATTGCTTTATGCCTCTCTCTAATGTCAATATGCCTTGTATACTGTTGTTTAGGTCAGCTCTCATTGTTTTATTTTACTGCGGAGCCCCTAGTCCTGCTCATCATGCCTCAGATAGCCCCCTTGTCCCACCCCCCACACATGCGGAGACCGCACCTAGCTTAACTGGCGCCTCCAGAGATGCAACCTCTCTCATCGTAATTCAATGCCTAGGTTTACCCCCACTGTATTCGCACCCTACCATACCCTTGTCTGTACACTATGCCCTGAATCTATCCTACTACGCCCCAGAAATCTGCTCCTTTTATTCTCTGTTCCCAAAGCACTAGACGACCAGTTCTTATAGCCTTCAGCCGTACCCTCATCCTACTCCTCCTCTGTTCCTCTGGTGATGTAGAGGTTAACCCAGGCCCTGTGTGTCCCCAGGCCCTCTCATCTGCTGACTTCTGCAACCGTAAAAGCCTTCATTACTGTTAAAAACGTCTTAGGGCTAGGCGGGACAACTTAACATCAGAAGCCTCCTCCCTAAGTTTGCTTTATTCACTGCTTTAGCACACTCCGCCAACCCTGATGTCCTAGCCATGTCTGAATCCTGGCTTAGGAAGGCCACCAAAAATTCTGAAATTTCCATCCCCAATTACAACATTTTCCGTCAAGACAGAACTGCTAAAGGGGGCAGAATTGCAATCTACTGTAGATATAGCCTGCAGAGTTCTGTCATACTATCCAGGTCTATGCCCAAACAGAGCTTCTACTTTTAAAGATCCACCTCTCCAGAAATAAGTCCCTCGCTGTTGCAGCTTGTTATAGACCCCCCGCCCCTCCCAGCTCCCAGCTGTGCCCTGGACACCATATGTGAATTGATTGCCTCCCATCTATCGTCAGAGTTTGTACTGCTAGGTGACCTAAATTGGGATATGCTTAACACCCCGGCCGTCCTACAATCTAAGCTAGATGCCCTCAATCTCACACAAATTATCAAAGAACCTACCCCAAATCCGTAAAAAAACATGGGCACCTTCATAGATATCATCCTGACCAACTTGCCATCCAAATACACCTCTGCTGTTTTCAACCAGGATCTCAGCGATCACTGCCTCATTGCCTGCGTCCGTTATGGGTCCGCTGTCAAACGGCCACCCCTCATCACTGTCAAACGCTCCCTAAAACACTTCTGCAAGCAGGCCTTTCTAATCAACCTGGCCCAGGTATCCTGGAAGGATATTGACCTCATCCCGTCAGTAGAGGATGCCTGGTTGTTCTTTAAAAGTGCTTTCCTCACCATCTTAAATAAACATGCCCCTTTCAAAAACTGTAGAACTAAGAACAGATATAGCCCTTGGTTCACCCCAGATTTGACTGCCCTTGACCAGCACAAAAACACCCCGTGGCGTACTGCGCTAGCATCGAATAGTCCCCCCTGACTTTTCAGGGAAGTCAGGAACCAATACACACAGTCAGTTAGGAAAGCAAAGGCTAGCTTTTTCAAACAGAAATTTGCATCCTGCAGCACTAATTCCCCAAAAATTTGGGACACTGTAAAGTTCGTGGAGAATAAGAGTACCTCCTCCAAGCTGCCCACTGCACTGAGACTAGGAAACACTGTCACCACAGATAAATCCACGATAATCGAAAATTTCAATGAGCATTTCTCTACGGCTGGCCATGCTTTCCACCTGGCTACCCCAACCCCGGCCAACAGCTCTGCACGCCCCGCAGAAACTGGCCCAAGCCCCCCCCCCGCTTCTCCTTCACCCAAATCCAGAAAGCTGATGTTTTGAAAGAGCGGCAAAATCTGGATCCCTACAAATCAGCTGGGCTAGACAATCTGGACATTCTCTTCCTAAAAGTATCAGCCGCCATTGTTGCAACCTCTATTACTGTTCAACCTCTCTTTCGTATTGTTTGAGATTCCTAAAGATTGGAAAGTGGCCGCGGTCATCCCCCTCTGAAAACACTCTAGACCCAAACTTTTACAGACCTATATCCATCCTGCCCTGCCTTTCTAAAGTCTTTTGAAAGCCAAGTGAACAAACAGATCACCAACCATTTTGATTCCCACCGTACCTTCTCCGCTATGCAATCTGGTTTCCGAGCTGGTCACGGGCGCACCTCAGCCACGCTCAAGGTCCTAAACGATATAATAACCACCATAGATAAAGATAGTAGTGTGCAGCCATCTTTATCGACCTGGCCAAGGCTTTCGACTCTGTCAATCACCGTATTCTTATCGGCAGACTCAATAGCCTTGGTTTCTCAAATGACTGCCTCGCCTGGTTCACCAACTACTTCTCAAATAGAGTTCAGTGTGTCAAACCGGATGGCCTGTTGACCGGACCTCTGGAAGTTTCTATGGGGGTGCCACAGGGTTCAATTCTCGGGCCGACTCTTTTCTCTGTATATATCAATGATGTCGCTCTTGTTGTGGGTGATTCTTTGAGCCACATCTACGCAGACGACACCATTCTGTATACATCTGGCCCTTCTTTGGACACTGTGTTAACAAACCTCCAGACGAGCTTCAATGCCATACAACACTCCTCCCGTGGCCTCCAACTGCTCTTAAACGCAAGTAAAACTCAATGCATGCTCTTCAACCGATCGCTGCCCACACCCGCCCACCCGACTAGCATCACTACTCCGGACGGTTCTGACCTAGAATATGTGGACAACTATAAATACTTAGGTGTTTGGCTAGACTGTAAACTCTCCTTCCAGACTCACATTAAGCATCTCCAATCCAAAGTTAAATCTAGAATCAGCTTCCTATTTCGCAACAAAGCCTCCTTCACTCATGCTACCAAACATACCCTCGTAAAACTGAATATCCTACCGATCCTTGACTTCAGCGATGCCATTTACAAATTTGCCTCCAACACTCTACTCAGCAAATTGGATGCAGTCTATCACAGTGCCATCCGTTTTGTCACCAAAGCCCCATATACCACCCACCACTGCGACCTGTATGCTCTCGTTGGCTGGTCCTCTGAACATATTAGTCGCCAAACCCACTGGCTCCAGGTCGTCTATAAGTCTTTGATAGGTATAGCTCTGCCTTCTCAGCTCACTTGTCACCATAGTGTCGTGTCTTTGGCTATGCCGGATTAAGTGATATGACATGCTATTCTATAAAATCATTTCTCCGTAATTAATATTACCTGATTGAGCTAATCATGTAAATGTAATTAACTAGAGAGGAGGGGCATCATAAAATAATATTTATAGAGCTGTTATCTTCCGAATAATCTCTTAAAGACCTAGTAATATTTTACATCAATAGCAGTCAATATTAATCGTCACCTTATTTCAGTCTCATCTGAAATTTGTAAATTCTTGGTTATCTTCACGAACCCTGGCTAACAAGTTGAATCAGCAATACAAAATTGCTTTTAATTATTTATTTACTAAATACCTAACTAATCACACAGAATTACATATACACAGAATGAATCATACCTTGATTACAAATTACATCATAAAGGAAAACGTCCTTAGCGGGCGGAACAGATATGACAGCTTGTTACACAAAAGAAAAGGGTCTGGGTTTGAGTGAAAGAGCGGGAAGACTGAGGAACAAAGGGCGAAGCTGTGCTATCGTAAAAACAATATCTAATGCATTCTAAATTACCGCCCATTTGGAAAAGAAAAATGCAATAAATATTTACTCTGAGCTGCGCTTCAGTAGGTTGGTGGTAGATGGAAGGCCGTGTTGCCAAACCGAGTCCTTTGTCCTTTGAAGAATGTCTCTGGTGGTCAATTGCATAGTTGTGTGGTAGACGGGATACTCTGTCTGTCCTAATTTACGTTTGCAGCTGCTGTTGCTAACTCAACGTCTAGGAGGTATCACTTCTATAGTGCATAAGAGTTCAAAGTTCATACCATTCGCAACCAAAGCTCACGCTGATGTTGGCTTCGTTCTGTAGTTATTATCTGAACCATTCTGACATCGGACCGTCGTCCTCACATCCTCGGAACAGGAAGTTAAATGTTTGTCAATAGCTTATATAGTGGAGGGAGAAGGGTGTGTCTGAAAAGTTTATAACCCATGTCTCTTCACAGGGACGGGCCACTGGTTGAGCAGAGCCCTAAACTTATGAAAACCCAAATCTCTGATTTGGAAGCTAAAATTACATTTAATCTCTTCACAAATAATTTCATATTCAAACATTTGAATTGAACAACAATTCCAGGTGAGTCCGATACCTCTGATGTGTAGACTTTCCACAGTAGAGTTTATGTCATTCTATCATTGATGAGAATGTGCCAGATGACAACCGAACTGACATAATATACCTTAAGTACCACCGCATATGTTCAGTTGGTCGGATTACCAGAATATAGTTCATTTCCCCCCAACTTCTGATGTTCCCAGAATCTCTATGTTAACCAAAGGGGTTTTCGTTTGTCACATCAGTAGAGTAGGGAGAGGAAAAAGGGGGGAAGAGGTATTTATGACTGTCATAAACCTACCCCCAGGCCAACGTCATGACAATAGCAACACCCACCAGTAGCACGCGCTCCAGCAGGTATATTTCACTGGTCATCCCCAAAGCCAGCATCTGCTTTGGCCGCCTTTCCTTCCAGTTCTCTGCTGCCAATGACTGGAACGAATTGCAAAAATCACTGAAGTTGGAGACTTATATCTCCCTCACTAACTTTAAGCGTCAGCTGTCAGAGCAGCTTACCGATCACTGCAGCTGTACACAGCCCATCTGTAAATAGCCCATCCAACCAACTACCTACCTCATCCCCATATTTGTTTTTGTTTTTCTGCTCTTTTGCCCAGTATTTCTACTTACACATCCTCATCTGCACTTATATCAATCCAGTGTAAATTGCTAAATTGTAATTTGCCACTATTGGCCTATTTATTGCCTTACCTCCTTACTTCATTTGCACACACTGTATACAGATTTTTCTATTATGCTATTGACTGTACGTTTGTTTATCCCGTGTGTAACTCTGTGTTGTTGTTTTTGTCACACTGCTTTGCTTTATCTTGGTCAGGTCGCAGTTGTAAATGAGAACTTGTTCTCAACTGGCCTACCTGGTTAAATAAAGGTGAAATAAATAAATATAAATTATTTGATACTTTGATTGGATGGACATGCTGCAAGAGCTGTGATAACTTCTGGAGGACGTCCTCCAAACTGTCATAATTGCTGTGTAAGTCTATGGAAGGGGGTGAGAACCATGAGCCTCCTAGGTTTTGTATTGAAGTCAATGTACCCAGAGGAGGATGGAAACAAGCTGTCCTCTGGCTACACCATGGTGCTACCCAACAGAGAGTTCTACATGGAACCCAAAATTGTTCTACCTGCAACCAAAAAGGGTTATTCTATGGCAGGCCTTGGAAATTTCAGTCCCCGGGGGCCTGATTGGTGTCACACTATTCTGATTTAAACTAATTGCATTTTTAACTAAAGATCATGATTAGTTGATTATTTAAGTCAGGTGTGTTGGCTGGGGCAAAAGTGTGACACCAATCAGGCCCCCCAGGACTGGAGTTGCCCAGGCCTGTTCTAAGGTAGGCAGCCAAAGAACCCTTTTGGAATGTTTTTGTTCTAAGAGTGTATTGTGATGGCTGATGTTCATTTTCCCCATTCTCCGAATGGTTCTGGCAATTCAGACTCATTCCATTGTACTGTATTCTACAAGCCAATGCCATTCTTGTTAAAAACCAGACCTCCCTATTCTTACTGTGAATGTATTGTATCAGCTATAGTCCATTCTCCTTGCCCTACTCTGTTTGTGGCTGTCTTGGCTAGCAAATGCCCTGTAATCTACGGACCAAAACCCATCAATTCTCAACCTGATGCTGTATTGTGTTTAGAGCCGACCGATACGTCCAACAAGCGCTCACAGTCTCAATGCAGAATTAGACGTTCATCCGCATTCTCCAAATGTCAAATTTCAAAGTTGCTCCAAACTTCACATTTCAAACAGTTTTTGTTGCTCCTGCTGCTCTGTATTGTTCCATTTCTCCTAAGTATAGGCATTCATTCTGAATGGTTCAGGTAAGGGTTCAGGTTTGGAATAGGGTTCAAATCAAAAACAGTGTCCATGACTGGGATTGAACACAAAACCTTCTGATCAAGCCCATTCCCCACCCCGTCCAAAATGCCCTAGCAAAACACAAGCCTGCCATTCAATGTTGTGACACAAAAGTATTGGCAAAATCTATTGCTCATAGAATAAAAAGGTCCTATCGGACATTATTTATCACGATCAGACATCATTCTTAAAAGGAAGATATATTGGAGACAACTATTAGAAATAATGGAAAACTATGAGAACACAAGATAACCAGGTATAATCTTTATAGCAGATTTTGAGAAACCATTTGATTTAGTACGTCTAAAATCTGTTTTGTCTATAAGTTTCTCGCATAAAATGGGTAAACGTAATGTGCAACAATCCTTTATGTAAAACTTCTCTGAGAACTTGTCAAGAGATGTAAAAAAACATTGTCAAAATGTCACCATACCTATTCATTATGACCATTGAATTGTTAGCTATAAACATCTGATAATGACAACATTTAGGGGTTAAAATCCCCTGACAAACAGTCATTAACAACAACCAAAACGAAACGAAACAAGTGGGGTTTTAGGAGCAGTTCTGAAAGACACTCATGGGGTCCACTGAAAGTTGACCAGCAAGAACAACTGTGACCTAAAAGACACCCCAACTTAAGGTGCCCACTAAATTTGCCCAAGAAGAGGCAAACAAAAGAAAAACCTACACCAAACTTAAAGACGGGAAGCAAAGCAAAAAGTGGAGCGAATCGAAAACATGGAAGATCAGGATTGCTTATCTAGAAATCAAATAGGGAGAGCCAACTAAAGGTGTTAACCCTCCACTTCTCTCAAGCCAACTGGAGCTTTTGGGCCAGCCACTCTTAAATATCGGCAGGTAGCCTAGTGGCAGCATGTAGCCTAGTGGTTAGAGCGTTGGACTAGTAACCGAAAAGTTGCAAGATCGAATCCCCGAGCTGACAAGGTCATTCTTCCCCTGAACAAGGCAGTTAACCCACTGTTCCTAGGCTGTCATTGAAAAGAATAATTTGTTCTTAACTGACTTGCCTAGTTAAATAAAGATAAAATATCACCTGGACCAGCACAGGTGAAACACCTTCAGACTAATGAGATGGACAAGCCAGCACAGGTGTAACACATACTGACTAACAAGGTGACACCAATTGATGTGCTAATGTCCAAACTTGTAATCCTCCCTCTCAGTAATATTTAATTACTGCTTATAGATCCCTTTTTCTCTCTCCATCTGTATGTGTGTTCGCTAGTGGTTCCTCTGTTCAGTGTGTGATAACTCAGACACACCTTCTTCCAGTAGGCCATGGGAAACACACCCTGGAAATGTGTGTGTGTGCGTGCGCATGTGTGTGTTCAGCGGATATTAGAAGCTGTATTTGCTCCGGGCTCTCTGTGACTTTGTGCCACATGGTTGAACTCTTTGGGTCACTGATGTGAGTGAGTGTGGGGTGGTTTGGGGTGGGGAACCAGTGATGTGAGTGAGTGTGGGGTGGTGTGAGTAAGTGTGGGGGAGTGATGTGAGTAAGTGTGGGGGACCAGTGATGTGAGTGAGTGTGGGGTGGTTTGGGGTGGGGGACCAGTGATGTGAGTGAGTGTGGGGTGGTTTGGGGTGGGGGACCAGTGATGTGAGTAAGTGTGGGGTGGTTTGGGGTGGGGGACCAGTGATGTGAGTGAGTGTGGGGGGTTTGGGGTGGGGGACCAGTGATGTGAGTGAGTGTGGGGTGGTTTGGGGTGGGGGACCAGTGATGTGAGTGAGTGTGGGGTGGTTTGGGGTGGGGGACCAGTGATGTGAGTAAGTGTGGGGTAGTTTGGGGTGGGGGACCAGTGATGTGAGTGAGTGTGTGTTGGGTGGTTTGGGGTGGGGGACCAGTGATGTGAGTGAGTGTGGGGTGGTTTGGGGTGGGGGACCAGTGATGTGAGTAAGTGTGGGGTGGTTTGGGGTGGGGGACCAGTGATGTGAGTGAGTGTGTGTTGGGTGGTTTGGGGTGGGGGACCAGTGATGTGAGTGAGTGAGTGAGTGTGGGGTGGTTTGGGGTGGGGGACCAGTGATGTGAGTGAGTGTGGGGTGGTTTGGGGTGGGGGACCAGTGCTGTGAGTGAGTGTGGGGTGGTTTGGGGTGGGGGACCAGTGATGTGAGTGAGTGTGGGGTGGTTTGGGGTGGGGGACCAGTGATGTGAGTGAGTGTGGGGTGGTTTGGGGTGGGGGGAACAGTGATGTGAGTGAGTGTGGAGTGGTTTGGGGTGGGGGACCAGTGATGTTAGTGAGTGTGGGGTGGTTTGGGGTGGGGGACCAGTGATGTGAGTGAGTGTGGGGTGGTTTGGGGTGGGGGACCAGTGATGTGAGTGAGTGTGGGGTGGTTTGGGGTGGGGGACCAGTGATGTTAGTGAGTGTGGGGTGGTTTGGGGTGGGGGACCAGTGATGTTAGTGAGTGTGGGGTGGTTTGGGGTGGGGGACCAGTGATGTGAGTGAGTGTGGGGTGGTTTGGGGTGGGGCGACCAGTGATGTGAGTGAGTGTGGGGTGGTTTGGGGTGGGGGACCAGTGATGTGAGTGAGTGTGGGGTGGTTTGGGGTGGGGGACCAGTGATGTTAGTGAGTGTGGGGTGGTTTGGGGTGGGGGACCAGTGATGTGAGTGAGTGTGGGGTGGTTTGGGGTGGGGGACCAGTGATGTTAGTGAGTGTGGGGTGGTTTGGGGTGGGGGACCAGTGATGTTAGTGAGTGTGGGGTGGTTTGGGGTGGGGGACCAGTGATGTGAGTGAGTGTGGGGTGGTTTGGGGTGGGGCGACCAGTGATGTGAGTGAGTGTGGGGTGGTTTGGGGTGGGGGACCAGTGATGTGAGTGAGTGTGGGGTGGTTTGGGGTGGGGGACCAGTGATGTTAGTGAGTGTGGGGTGGTTTGGGGTGGGGGACCAGTGAGTGTGGGGTGGTTTGGGGTGGGGGACCAGTGATGTGAGTGTGGGGTGGTTTGGGGTGGGGGACCAGTGATGTGAGTGAGTGTGGGGTGGTTTGGGGTGGGGGGAACAGTGATGTGAGTGTAAGTTGGGCTGTCCATGGTTGTGTATGAGTGTGCATGTGCATGTGCATGTGATATAGTGAGAGAGTCGGGATAAAGAGAGGGGGGGAGAAAGAGAGGCATTGGGAGAAAAGGAGAGATGTAGTGAGACTGGGACAGGGAAAGAGGGAACAAACTGATTTGTAAGTGCATGAGTGTTTAATTATTTGGTGAAATTGTAATGACTTTGGCAACATTTAACAGCCTTTTACCAACGCTTAGTAAACTTCTGGAAAATATTGTGTTTGACCAGATACAATGTTATTTCACAGTAAACAAATTGACAACAGAATTTCAGCATGCATATGGGGAAGGACACTCAATAAGCACGAGAAATTGATTGATTAAATGATTGTGGGGACTGTCTTGTTAGACTTCAGTGCAGCTTTTGACATTATCGATCATAGTCTGCTTCTAGAAAAACATATGTGTTATGACTTTACACCCCCTGCTATAATGTGGATAAATAGTTACTTGTCTAACAGAACACAGAGGGTGTTCTTTAATGGAAGCCTCTCAAATATAATCCAGTTAGAATCAGGAATTCCCCAGGGTAGCTGTTTAGGCCCCTTGATTTTTTTCAATTTTTACTAACGACATGCCACTAACTTTGAGTAAAGCCAGAGTATCTATTTATGCAGATGACTCAACACTATACATGTCAGCTACTACAGCGACTGAAATGACTGCAACACTAAACAAAGAGCTGCAGTTAGTTTCAGAGTGGGTGGCAAGGAATAAGTTAGCCCTAAATATTTCTACAACTAAAAGCATTGTATTTGGAACAAAACATTCACTAAACTCTAAACCTCAACTAAATCTTGTAATAAATCATGTGAAATTTGAGCAAGTTGAGATGACTAAACTGCTTGGAGTAATCCTAGATTGTAAACTGTCATGGTCAAAACATATTTATGCAGTAGTAGCTAAGATGGGGAGAAGTCTGTCTATAATAAAGAAATGGTCTGCCTTCTCAACATTATCAACAAGCTCAGGTCCTACAGGCCCTAGTTGTCACACCTTGACCACTGTTCATTCGTGTGGTCAGGTGCCACAAACAGGACTTAGTAAATTGCAATTGGCTCAGAACAGGGCAGCACGGCTGACCCTTGGATGTACACAGAGAGCTAATATTAATAATATGCATGTCAATCTCTCCTGGCTGAAAGTGCAGGAGAGATTGGTATCATCACTACTTTTATTTATGAGCGGTATTGGCATGTTGAATGCACCGAGCTGTCTGTCTAAACTACTGGCACACAGCTCGGACACCCATGAACACCCCACAAGACATGCCACAAGAGGTCTCGTCCAAGTCTAGAACAGATTATGGGAGGCGCACAGTGCTACATAGAGCCATGACTACGTGGAACTCTATTCCACATCAAGTAACTGACGCAAGCAGTACAATTTGATTTAAAAAAACGTATAAAAAACACGGTATGGAACAGCGTGGACTGTGAAGCAACACAAACATTGGCACAGACACATGCATACACATACACACACACACGAAAACATACGCACTATACATACACATGAATTTAGTACTGTAGATATGTGGTAGTGGTGGAGTAGGGGCCTGAGGGCACACAGTGTGTTGTGAAATCTGTGAATGTATTGCAATGTTTAATTTTTTTAATAAACTGCCTTAATTTTGCTGGACCCCAGGAAGAGTGCTTTGGCAGCAGCTAATGTGGATCCACAATAATAAACATGTTTGTGCCAATAAAAATTGAATTCAGGAGACCTAGAAAGAGAATGAGGAAAAGATAGGAGAGATGCAGTATAGTCAGTTTGTCAGTTTTCTGTTCAATATTTCAGTAGTATCCTGTACTGGCTGTTCCTCCTTATTCTCTTGGCTATGGGGATTCTTGTCTCCATGACTCCTGGAGATTCCTACTGTAAACTGTGTGTGTGTGTGTGTGTGTGTGTGTGTGTGTGTGTGTGTGTGTGTGTGTGTGTGTGTGTGTGTGTGTGTGTGTGTGTGTGTGTGTGTGTGTGTGTGTGTGTGTGTGTGTGTGTGTGTGTGTGTGTGTGTGTGTGTGTGTGTGTGTGTGTGTTCCTAGATTCTGGAGACCAGGGGATGTTGTCGACCTTCCATCCTGCCAACTCCCCTGTGGCAATGGCGTAGACTAAGATATTCATGGAGCTAGAGGGGGTTGAAGGAGTGTTAAGTAGAATAAGGACTGTGCAGTAGAATGTAGGCTTACTTTATGTTTCCCTTCGGCATTTGTCAATTATGAGCATGTCGCATTTATGTATATACATTTACACATTTATGTTTGGGGGATAAGTGGGTGGATGGGAGGGATAGGCGGGTGGATGGGAGGGATGGGTGGCTGGATGGATGGGAAGGATGGGTGGGTGGATGGGAGTGGTGAGCGGGTGGTGGAATAAGGGGTTGGGGTTGTTGTATTGTTTTTCTTTCTGTTCTCATATCTGAAAATCTATAAATAAAGTACATCATTTTTTTTTTAAACGTGCGCCAAAGTGCCAATTTCAGTATGCGCTTTTGCGGATTTTTAAGACCAACCAAAAACGTGTCTTAGTTGTAACACGTTTGGTTATGGCATGGATTTTGACAACAGAAGCGTTAACTCAAAAAATGAGGGGGTCAGCAATGGTTCTTCTAAGATCCTCAAAGTTATTTGAAGAACCTCATGGTTCTTGGCACTGAAAAATGCCCCCCAAAAGGTACTTCCATGAACCCCATAGGTGGAGTTCATCAAGGAACCTCCTTAGAACTAACTGCCCAACTGAAAAATGTGGATTTGAATTTGAGAAAACAGCAGGTGCAGGCACTTAACTGAACATTTTTAAGATCACCTCAATTTAAGGTAAGGTTGCTCCCTTGTATTATCTAAATAGATATTGTTTTATAATGATACAGTACCATCTATCTTTTTATATTTGTATAAAACAGAAAATGGACACAATTCAATGGATGTCAATCTGCAAAGAGGTTGAATGTTGAATATGTTGAATGCTATAGCTGCTTTGGGCGCAGATGACTGAACTGCCCACTTGTTTGTGTGACGAGGAGGCACACAAAGGTACAAAGGTATGTACAATTGGTATTGCTTTGTCTCATAATTATGCACATCACAATTTTTATAAATGGTTTCTTTAAAACCTTATAGGACAGTCCCAGCAGCCATCCTCCTCCTCCCTGACCTCTTCAATGAAGATCCTAGCGTTCTCTACGTTATGACAAGGTATCTGCATGAAAACCGATGTCAAAAGTGAACAGTTTTTTCATTCACATTTACCAACAAAAACAAGATATGAATACTGTCGTGTGCACAAAAACTTTTTTTTCCAGTTTAATTTGATTAAAAACTAAGCATAGCCTCCCCTCCTTTCAATGAAGGAAGATTTTTTTTTGTGCTGCCCAATGCATTAGCCAAGTAGTCAAAACTATCAGTAGGGTTTGACTCGTGAGACAGCTTTGAAATAAATCTTAATCACCAAAGTTTTATTTGGCAACAGCAAAACAGTGAGCGGACATCCTCTTTTTATATATGTAGGCTGTTACATTATTTTAGTGAGCTCCTGTAAAAAAAAAACATGGAATGAGAGATTCAATAATCTTTAACAAATGCTTGTTTTCAGTTTAGTTTTTGATTAAAAAACAAGTCCTTAGTAGGCTACCTTTACCCTACTATAATGAAAGCTGGTTCAACAGCAATGAGTCTGGTGTCTTTCTTATCCTGGCCATGCATTAGCCAAGTAGCCTAGCCATCAAAGGTTTCTAAATGGTATACTAGTGAGACTTTTGCCGACATGCTTTTGCATTATTCACAATTCACATAGGCCTACCTGCAGTACATAATCCATTCGGCATGTATCCATTCCCATTTCCAAGGAGCGCCTCTCATCTGGTTACCAAAGATGCTCTCCTCCAGACGTATTTCAATTATTCAGTCCTATAATGCAGTATCAACCGTAGGCCTAGGCTATATTTTGCATATTGAAAACGTTCTTCACAAATTTTTTATTTTTTTATTTTAGGAGAAGTGCGATGCATAAAGGCCTGTACTCGTTGAAACCAGTTACAACAATGTTGACTGTCAACACTCCAAACTTGGAGCAAACACTGATACATTTTTTTTTTTTTACTGTTGCTATTACTTGGGAAAGGGGGATACCTAGTCAGTTGTACAACTGAATGCATTCAACTGAAATGTGTCTTCTGCATTTAACCCAACCCCTCTGAATCAGAGAGGTGCGAGGAGCTGCCTTAATCGACATCCACTCATTGGTGCCCAGGCACAGTGGGTTAACTGCCTTGCTCAGTGGCAGAACAACATATTTTTACCTTGTCAGCTCGGGGATTCGATCCAGCAACCTTTTGGTTACTGGCCCAACGCTCCTACCCGTCAGTCTACCAGGTAGCCTATGCTATTTAATCATCAAATCAAATCAAATGTATTTATATAGCCCTTCTTACATCAGCTGATATCTCAAAGTGCTGTACAGAAACCCAGCCTAAAACCCCAAACAGCAAGCAATGCAGGTGTAGAAGCACGGAGAGGTGCGAGGAGCTGCATTAATCGATATCCACTCATTGGTGCCCGGGCACAGTGGGTTAACTGCCTTGCTCAGTGGCAGAACAACATATTTAATAAACTGTAGTATCAATCCACAATGGAATAGGACAGAATGTTCCGTGTCCCCAGACCAATTAGAGTTGATGACAACGCAAAGACTATCAATAACCTACAGAGCTTGAGACGAACACATGCAGTATTAAGCCATGGATCGCCTTGATTGGCCAGTGAGTGGCCAAGCCCTCGTCAAACCTACTTGTTTATTCATCAAAACTCCGCCATTTTGCTCTATCAGCTATTGGGCTCATAATAACAGCTGTGAAAATAGCAAACATATTTCTGACACAACCTCGGACCTATAGCGCTACCGCCAGCATTTAGATTTACCATTGCGTTGTTTGTTAAAATAGATCCCTCTGTCAGATTCCAATCCTTCTGCATTTAAATCAGCATATAAGTCATGTTTGCCTGTAAATCAGTTGAGAGCTGACAAATCCATTATTTTAGGTAGTAAAGCGCAGGTCAACATTACAACCTCCAACCATTAATAAACCATTTAATACACATTTTAAAAAACATTCCGAAGGCCTCTACTAAGAGGTTGGATGTTTGACATTTAACTACGTAGAAAGTTCTTCATCTAAGGGAAGTCAATAATACACACATGTTATGTGTGCGTGCGTGCCTGCATGTGTGTATGTAGGGACAGGGTGTAAGAATACAGGTAGTCCTTGTGTCCTGTCTGCCTTATCCTGGAGGTTTCAGAGATAAGGTCCTACTTGAGAATTCAGGGGAAGTCATTGAGTTTGATTATGGCAGAAGGCGGAGTTTGGCATTAGTCATGTAAATGCCATACTCTGCTTATCTTAATCGGCATAAGGTCATAATCGAAACAAGCATACACTGATTAAAACACCTGATTTTCTGAGCAATCTTTCAAAATATTAGAACATGTAAACAAACACCTTAATTGGATTTCCAGTGGTGTATTTTATCTGCTCTGCAAATGTGCCAGCATCGGGTAGTGCAATCCTCCCTCTTACTGTATGCACAGTAGTGAAGTGAGTATGCATCTTATAAATAGTTTTTGCATACAAACTTTACATGTCCGAACTCAAAATCAACAATTATTTTGATTGACGATTTCCTGCATTTATCAAAGTCCCATCAGGTAGCCTAATTTCATGTGTCCATGTAAACAGGATTATTAGGGGAATCGTTCTTCTTTATGAACATTTTTTAAACAAACTATTATATGTGACCGACCCAACTCGATTCTGTCTTACGTAGCAAAATTTGAAATTGCATTGGATAAAAGTAGAGACTAGAGCTAGAAAAATGTATGTCATACACTGCAGTTGAGGAACAATTGGAAAGTAATTCTGCTTTGAAAGTTGACAAAGAAAATTTCCCTTGAATGTTTTGGTACACTTACTGGAGATATATTCTTTGTCTACACCCATTCAACATCGTTCACACCCTCTTAAGCCGTAGCCCCACCCATCTCTTTAAGGATTCACAAGTGAGGCCATGTGCTAAACAGTGAGTAAGGTAGTGTAGTAAACAATTAAAGATTTCAAGACAAAGTGGTGAAAGTAGCAGCAAAAATACACTTTATCTAGTCCTTGGCCTATATCCTAATCTGACTTTGGTGCAGGTCATGTTGTTCTTCACATTACCGTCTCTGGTAAACACACACTATATCAAATAAAATCTTATTTGTCACATGCACAGGATACAGAAGGCTTAAATGGTACAATGGTTACTTTCATATTTGCATAGTAGCAATATCAAAAATAGAAAGTGTCCAGATAAATATTGTGTAAATGTTTTATTATTATTAGATTATTCTTACCTAGACACAGTTGTCTAAATTGATGGGACATGTGAAATAAATGCTATAACCACCCCCCAGCCACATTTAGCTAGGTGGACTAGTAACTATTGTCTAGACATGTACACGTGTTCATGAAATACAATAGATAACCGTAATCACCACCAGACACACCTTGCTAACATCATGGGTAATCCTCTGGCAAAGAGGAGTATTTTGTCTAGCTGCGTAGCTAGCTAAACAATGAACCTAATGGTGCTTTCAAGACAACTGGGAACTTGGAAGGATACAAGGTCAAATCATGACGCCAGTGACCTTCAGGTCGCAAAGTCGGGGCTCTAGAAAGAGGCCCGAGTTACCAAGTTGAAATTCCAAGTTGGATGACCGTCGGAGCTCATTTTTTTCAGAGTTCCCAGTTGTCTTGAAAGCACTGAAGTCAGAAGACGGAAATTTACGAGTTCCCAGTACCCAGTTGTTTTGAACGAGGCAATAATCCCAACCCATATTACTAGCAATACAAACTGATTGTCAAAGCTAGCCACCATGCATGAATCTGCAGGTAGCTAAAGCTAACCAACTAGGTTCAATGTTAGCTAGCTAGCTAGCTAATATCTGAAAATGTAGCTAGCTAGACTCTTACCCGTATACATGGATGAACACTTCTCTGTCAGAGATGCCATGGTTACCCTTAGTTTGAAGATGTAATCCGGAGACAGGTTTTTTATACAACAGCCTTCTGTGTTCTCTTTTCGACACCCTCCACATATTTGCAATCAAACGGCAGAATTTTCTCCATCTCCTTAGCTATTATACTCTGCTTCCACCAGGCATTCCACTGATTTCAAAACTCGGTCAACTTCTTCCGTGACAACAACACTGTTGATCGCCGTTTCTTCCCCATCATTGTCATCAGAAGACTAATCAGAAGCAACCCTTTTGCAGTTCTTCATATCTTCCCAAAAAGCTGTGGTAAAAATAATGATCTACACATACTGAGCAGCTCATGTTCTAGACAGAAGCATGCTACATGGCAGACCAATCCGAACTCATCTCTCGGCATGTCCAGCCCATCCATTTTCTCAGCCAATCATGGCTAGCTGGAAGGTTCCTGCCTTTTTCCGTGGCTAAAACAACTAGGCTCCTAATTTAGCAATTGTATTCGTGTTTACAGATGGCATACAAGTTTGTTATTAAGGCACATGAAAATTCACACGTTCCAGAAGGCATTTCTGCCAAACAAACGCATTTTGATAAAAGTAGTGACATGCGACATATGCATAGTTTAATGAAACGATTCACATATTAAATACCTGACTATTCACAATAATCATATTATTGTTTCCATGTAACCATGCTCATTATGTTTGTGTGTTGTCTCTCTCTCCCTCCCTCCCTCCCTCCCTCCCTCCCTCCCTCCCTCCCTCCCTCCCTTTCTATCTCTTCTACTCTCTCCATCTCTCTTCTCGCTCCCTCAAAATCACTCATTCCCTCTCTAACTTCCTCTCCCTCTCTGTCTCTCTCCTCCCAGTCTCTATATATCCCTTTATGGCTCTTCTCTCTTTCTTTCTCTCTCTTTCTTCACCTCTCTTTGGTGTGGTTTGTGTGTGTGTCTGTGTGATTGTTTGTGTGTCAGGTCTTTAAGAATACAGGTCCAGGGTGTGCTGCAGGTGAGAGGTTGTGTCTTTCAAGAGGATGCCCCATTAGCTTTCTGCTTGCACCCTCTGATACACATATCTAGTGCTTTATCTCTCTCTCTCTCTCTCTCTCTCTCTCTCTCTCTCTCTCTCTCTCTCTCTCTCTCTCTCTCTCTCTCTCTCTCTCTCTCTCTCTCTCTCTCTCTCTCTCTCTCTCTCTCTCTGTCCTTCATCATCCTTTAAAATGACTATCTTGAGGCTGAGAGATGGGGAGATTGTAACATTACAGAAATAACAACAGGGCATTATTTTATGAGGGGAACTGCTGGCTATGAAAAACATTTCCCTTGTTGCAAAAAATACTGTATGTACAACCTTAATTACATTAACGCATGTACATGCACTGCACGCGTATTGCACTGCACGCGTACACACACACACAGCCCTGTGGAAAATGCTGAGGCTGGACTTTTCCTAATTAAGGACAATGAAGCGTGATGTATACTGTCCGTTTTGATACCTTTAGTTGGTTTTAATTTGTGTTAAAGTGGCTTGGAGGGCCTCCCGGGTGGCGCAGTGGTCTAGGGCACTGCATCGCAGCGCTAGCTGTGCCACCAGAGACTCTGGGTTCGCGCCCAGGCTCTGTCGCAGCCGGCCGCGACCGGGAGGTCCGTGGGGCGGCGCACAATTGGCCTAGCGTCGTCCGGGTTAGGGAGGGTTTGGCCGGTAGGGATATCCTTGTCCCATCGTGCACCAGCGACTCCTGTGGCGGAACGGGCACAGTGCGCGCTAACCAAGGTTGCCAGGTGCACGGTGTTTCCTCCGACACATTGGTGCGGCTGGCTTCCGGGTTGGATGCGCGCTGTGTTAAGAAGCAGTGCGGCTTGGTTGGGTTGTGCTTCGGAGGACGCATGGCTTTCGACCTTCGTCTCTCCCGAGCCCGTACGGGAGTTGTAGCGATGAGACAAGATAGTAATTACTAACAATTGGATACCACGAAATTGGGGAGAAAAAGAGGGGTAAAATCTCAATAAAATAATAATAATGGGGAAAAAAAGTGGCTTGGAGGAAAGGTAAAGTGTAGGTGTGTTTGTGTGTGTGTGTCAGGATTTCGGTTAGGAAATTCGGTGCCGGGCATTTGACCAACAACATTTTATTTGACCTGACATTTAAAAAATGTAATGGACCCATATGCATTGAGTGTGTAACCTGATTAGGGTGTCCAGTAGGGATGGGTATCGTTAATATTTTGATATCGTTATTATTACTACTCTTACCAATACTGCTTATCGATCCGGTACTTTAACGGTATTGTTATCGGTTCTTTTTGTTATCTTTTACAAAAAACGAAACAAATTAAGAACAGAATTACCATAGCATTATTTCTGAAATGTACAATAAATAAAATAAACAATAATTTTCATCAAAAGAAACAGCAATGTTTTGAACAAATCACTATTATAGACTAATGTTGTGATGATGGAAATGTAAAACAAATGAAATAAACAATATTTTCCTGCAAAAGAAAATACAGTGGTATAGAACAACATGGGTGGGGTATGCAGGTAGGCTGCAAAAGTACTAACAGTTCTTAGCAGTTCTTCTGGAGAAAGGTCAACATATTTGCCTTCTCTGGCAGAAGTCGGGACCTCTCCTGGCTTATTGTGTTCCCTCGAAAATACCCTCTCGCTAGGGGTGGAGGAGGCTTGCGCACAGAGGTTGCTCCTGTCACATTGGCCTCAACAGTTGCCTTCCTCAGCCTGTCCCAGGTGGCGTCACTCACAGGCCTCCCTTTATTAAATCTGGGGTCCTTTGCTGTGGCCTCATGCAGGAAGGCTTGAATGTCCTCATCCTGATAGCGCTCGGAGAGGTTCTCCCACATCTTCTCTTTGATGGTTGCCACAAACGTTGTATCTTCATGCTTCACAGTGAAGTGCTCTTCCAGTTTGTGGAGGATGGGTATGATCTGTCCACAGGTGGCATTCTTTTCACATGACACACACAGTGTGGATGTATAGAGGATTCTCATGAGCTGGACAAACTCCTCAGCCTTATGGAAGTCCTCGGTTGTCCTTTGTCATTGCTTTTCGAAGTCGTGGGTCCAAGGCTGCTGCTTGGGGTCGCTGGATACGGCTCCATGAATCTCTCTCTCATTAGATGGTCTTGACATCAAGGATGAGTGAGTGTTGCAGAAGGCCTGAAACAACAACAAAAAACAACATACATTTAATTACCGCACACTTGAATATTGAATTAAATTGTTAAATGTGGGAATTTCAAAATAATACTTTAATAGATTGAACTGGCTTCTTACCAAGGAGCTGCTGCTTTTAATTCAAGACTGTTTTGGACATCGAGGATCTCTTGAACCACATGACCACTGCTCTGATTCGGGCTGCCCATTTATCAATGGAAGTCATTTGTAGATTTTCTGCGCTGCCAGATTCAATGTGTGTGCAAAGCATCCTATTTTTAGGATGTGTAGCTTCTTGATGGCAACATCCATATTGCCAGCATTATCAACAGTCACTGCTACAATATTGCTCGGGCTCTATCTCAAACTCTTTCAGAATGTTTGAGATCTCCTCTGCCACTACTTCGCCCGTTTGGGATTTGTACACTGCCCTGGTGTGGAGGACCTTCTGTTTTACACTGCCCTGGTGTGGAGGACCTTCTGTTTTACACTGCCCTGGTGTGGAGGACCTTCTGTTTTACACTGCCCTGGTGTGGAGGACCTTCTGTTGTACACTGCCCTGGTGTGGAGGACCTTCTGTTGTACACTGCCCTGGTGTGGAGGACCTTCTGTTTTACACTGCCCTGGTGTGGAGGACCTTCTGTTTTACACTGCCCTGGTGTGGAGGACCTTCTGTTTTACACTGCCCTGGTGTGGAAGACCTTCTGCTGTACACTGCCCTGGTGTGGAGGACCTTCTGTTTTACACTGCCCTGGTGTGGAGGACCTTCTGTTGTACACTGCCCTGGTGTGGAGGACCTTCTGTTTTACACTGCCCTGGTGTGGAAGACCTTCTGTTGTACACTGCCCTGGTGTGGAAGACCTTCTGTTTTACACTGCCCTGGTGTGGAGGACCTTCTGTTTTACACTGCCCTGGTGTGGAGGACCTTCTGTTTTACACTGCCCTGGTGTGGAGGACCTTCTGTTTTACACTGCCCTGGTGTGGAAGACCTTCTGTTGTACACTGCTCTGGTGTGGAGGACCTTCTGTTGTACACTGCCCTGGTGTGGAGGACCTTCTGTTTTACACTGCCCTGGTGTGGAGGACCTTCTGTTTTACACTGCCCTGGTGTGGAGGACCTTCTGTTGTACACTGCCCTGGTGTGGAGGACCTTCTGTTTTACACTGCCCTGGTGTGGAGGACCTTCTGTTTTACACTGCCCTGGTGTGGAGGACCTTCTGTTGTACACTGCCCTGGTGTGGAGGACCTTCTGTTTTACACTGCCCTGGTGTGGAAGACCTTCTGTTGTACACTGCCCTGGTGTGGAGGACCTTCTGTTTTACACTGCCCTGGTGTGGAGGACCTTCTGTTGTACACTGCCCTGGTGTGGAAGACCTTCTGTTGTACACTGCCCCTGGTGTGGAGGACCTTCTGTTGTACACTGCCCCGGTGTGGAAGACCTTCTGTTGTACACTGCCCCTGGTGTGGAAGACCTTCTGTTGTACACTGCCCTGGTGTGGAGGACCTTCTGTTGTACACTGCCCTGGTGTGGAGGACCTTCTGTTGTACACTGCCCTGGTGTGGAGGACCTTCTGTTTTACACTGCCCCTGGTGTGGAAGACCTTCTGTTGTACACTGCCCTGGTGTGGAGGACCTTCTGTTGTACACTGCCGTGGTTGGAGGACCTTCTGTTTTACACTGCCGTGGTTGGAGGACCTTCTGTTTTACACTGCCGTGGTTGGAGGACCTTCTGTTTTACACTGCCGTGGCTTGTGTAGTGCACTGTAACAGTGAGATAGTGGTCCTGACAGAGGCTGGTCCACCCGTCTGATGTGATGGCCAGCTTTGGCAAGTCCTTCAGCTCAGTGATCACATTGGCCTTTTCTACCCCATACCAGGTAGGAATGAATGTGTCACTGAGGTAACTCCTGGAGGGAGGGATATATTTGGGGTTGAGTGCTTGCTCATCTCCCTACAGTAAAAAAATATAGTTTTCATGTGTTGAATTATCATCATTGAATTATTGTGTTGTTGTGTATTGTACTGTGGAGTGATGGGACTAACATACAACCCTTTTATACTACTATATCCTAAACATGAATACAACTCAATATATACTGGCAGACTCTTACCTAAAGCCCTTGGACTCCACTGTTGCAAAGGGGTGTAGACCTTTCACTATGAACTTGGTCACGGCTAGGTGGCACTCATTCACCCTCTCCTCAGTCATCCTCCCACTAGCTTCCAGCGTGAAGGGGCTTTGGGCTTGTCTTTGGCTTGGACCAGCGGTATTAGAGGGAGGAGTGGGTTGGTTCATTGTAGCTGCAACTTTAACAAAAAAGTAGCAAAATCTTTAAATGGGTGATTGAATTTATGAACGCACCCATAGCTAAACAATCAGCTGGCTAATGGTTACTTTTGATAATGAACCTATGTTCACATAATTTAGTTAACTCTAGGCTGCTAGCATACATACCTAACGTAGATCAGGCAACGAGAGATGAACTACGAGCTGGGCAGTCAAACTGTGCATTTCTCTGCCTGTACATAATGCACTTTCCATAGATGTTTGGACAGATTGCTCGTATTTGCGCCCTTACAAGCAAAAGTCTTGTTGCACTTGTGGCAACGAGCATTGTCAGCATCGACTCTGGTGAAGTGTAACCACACTTTTGACCGTTTAATACTCTCCGCCATGGTCACTAATTAAGAGCAGGGTCTTTCTGGTGTGTGTGTGTGCTGTAGCGCCAGAGAGAGATCTCTCTTCTGGATTGGGAATAGCGAAAATGCATCATAGAAGAATGTCTTCATCTTATTGCAAATTAGAAACGGTTGGTGAGATAAAATGTGCAAGATAACGTTTATGTAGCAATAATAAACAGGAAATGTATTTTCTTAATTTCTCCAGTACCGAAAACAGAACCGATAACGTTGGGCCTTATCGATACTACGGCCTTTCATAATTTAGCCCAGGGCCCGTTTAATACCGGCTTTTGGTACCCATCCCTAGTGTCCAGCCACGGGGGTCAGATTGACAGAAATCACATTTAGGATATGGTAATTCACATTAACAGAACATGCAAGTCGAGGATGCAATGTTGTGCTGTACTTCTTACCGAATTATAATTGCACTTTGAACGTGTTAGAATAACTGTCCACACTTTTCCTCTGCCAACAAGACGAGTAATGAACAGCAAAATCACTAGCCTATGTCAATCTACTATAGTAGAATAGTTTGGCTACCTATTCTATTGGTCAGCTTGTGGAGAAAGAAATAGCCTATTCCAAACAGACTCTGGGACAGTTGTGGGATGATATATCCTAAAATCATACAACCAGTAGGCCCAGACATCATAATAAAAAATTAAAAAAGCAATGAGCTAGAAAGCTTTGAATGAGATTTTGCTATGTGAATTTCATTGCACCCTGGAAGGGGGACTGGGAAAATTGTACTGTTTTAAAGCTAATTTCCTGCAATTCTACATATTTTGACATGGCTTAGGTGTAACGAGTGCACTGAGAGTCAGTAAGCAAGTTCAGGGAGTGTTTTAATAAATAAAAGAAACAATGACCACGAAACACAAACACCGCACCGACATGAAAACAGAGTCAATAACACCTGAGGAAAGAACCAAGGGGAGTGACAGATATAGGGAAGATAATCAAGGAGGTGATGGAGTCCAGGTGAGTGTCATGAGGCGCAGGTGCGCGAGACAATGGTGACAGGTGTGCGGTATAATCAGCAGCCTGATGACCTAGAGGCCGGAGAGGGAGTATACATGACATTAGGCCTATGAACAGGATGGAAAATAAAACAATAAAAACCACAGGTTAGGTGTATTCAGGATGCTTTCAACATTAAATGAACACTCAAAATTTGGAGTTTGTTACTTTGAGAATTTTGGGGGGTGTGCGGATTTAAAGTATGCTATTCTTTTTTTGTTACATATTTTTTAGGTGGTTTGACACTTCATTCAGACAGTAATGAAATGAGATAGGGAGACAGGCAAATGCTAGAAACAGTGGGCAGGTTGGAAGCAAGGATTGATCCCTGTTCTCAGGTAGAAAGTTGTATGTGACACGTTCCAGGGAGTGTTACCACTACACCAAGGCTCTGCACAGGATTTATTTTTTATAATAATGGTTGATGGTTGATGGCAGATGGTAACCAACTCATAGATTGCAGTCTCCCTGTCCATAGACTTCTTTCAAGGTAAGGACACAAACATCTTGTAATTTGGGTGAACTTTAAAATAGGTCTGGAAGGAAATCCTGCTTGCTCTCCAGGAAGGTTGGCCACCCCTGATCTACAATACCAGTCAGAAGTTTGGACACACCTACTCATCCCAGGGTTTTTACTTTATTTTTTACTCTTTCCCACATCATAGAATAATAGTGAAGACATCAAAACTATGAAATAACACATATGGAATCATATAGTAACCAAAAAAGAGTTGAACAAATCAAAATATATTTTAGATTTTAGATTCTTCAAAGTAGCCATCCTTTGCTTTCATGACAACTTTGCACACAAGATTACATAAATCTGCCCCTAAACCCTAACCAAATTCTTCAATTTGTTTTCCCACTAGAATCAAACGTACACTTTGGGTTCACAATCTATTTGAAAAAATGCTTTTCATAGTTTCAAATCAGGTCACCCTACCAAACTTCTCTGCTAAAACATACTGTAGGTCTGTCTGCTGCCTTTTTGCTGTCACAGCCTAAATGCCAGTGACCAAATGAGGGCACTAATGCAAGTGTGGATTAAATCAGCTTTAGTACATGTTGTCAAAAGGCTGCATTCTGCAATAGATTTATGGAAGGAAGTAACAGCAACCTTATTTTGTTGACAACATTTTACATATAACAGCGCTACCATGCTGCCAGTGGCAATTTTAATTTGCCCCAAATCTTGGTGGGGCAAATTCCCTAAAACATTTTTAGATGCATGCCAGCAAAGCCACTACACTACACAATACAACACTAAACAATACATTAATTGCACTATAACGATGACAAACGGTGCCCACAAACTGTTAGGGACTACATAAAGATGCCCCAACTGCAGAGCTTTCTTTTCAGCACCATGGAGTGAATCCTTACCACTGCTACACCTGGCGAAGTCTTGTCTGGCAGCGAAACAGTTCATTCAGCCATCATTTACTGCCTTTAAAAATACATAGCTGATATTGCTGAATGTGGTTTATACTGACAATTGAGATGTACAAACTATGGCATAAGGGGACGACAAGCGGATAAGAGGCAATCTGTAATTTCCATTAAGACATTAATGAGCGAGCTAGCACGGATGTAGTCAATCTAATTATTTATTCAGCACTTTTGAAATGTACAGCGACAGAATTCAGAACATGGGCCGTTCTTAAAGTATTCTCCCTGTACACCAAGTCAGAACCGTAGGATAAATAAAGGGGGCATATAAGCAGACAATGAAAGCTCTTACAATATTTGATGATTACATTTCTCTAAAACAGGCTATAGGCTACATGTCCACCAACAAGTCAGAACAGTAGGCTAAGTTATGAGGGGAAAAGAGACAAATTATTAGGGTGAGGCACATGGGCTACTAACAGCTTACTACACAACACAAATTTAGCTACAGTATACATATCTCTATTGTGCTGTGCTCACTTGAATAGGAAGGTGGCGCGGCGGTCATCAAAGTCTGGCATTCTCTGGATTTATGGTGCTTTCAAGACTGAGACCTCTGAAAAAAGCAAGGTAGAATCATGACGTCAGTGATCTTCAGGTCGGAGCTTTGAAAAGAGGCCTGAATTCCGAGTTGGATGACCATTCAAAACGTATTATCCCAGTTGGAGTTAGCTTTTTTCCGAGTTCCCAGTTGTCTTGAACTCACTGAAGTCTGAGATTTCCTAGTTCCAAGCTTCCAGTTGTTTTGAACGCGGCAGAAGTCCTGCTGGATTGACAGCATGGCCAATGTATTCAACCTTTTCTAGCCCATGGCATGTGAATGTTTATAATTTTAAGCTTGGAAAGGAGACCCTTAAACCCAGACTTGGACCACACACCCACTCCACTGAAAAGCATGCTAGTGATTGTTTTTGCAATGCTTGCAGTTAGTCACTGATTCCTTCCAAACCACTCATTGTTGAATTTGGGATTTCCAAGTTGTTGTGTAATGTTTATGTTCAATGGCCGATGAGCACCGATACATTTTATCTATCATTTCTCTTCATAATTTCTCTTCATATGACAGGGATTGAAAAGGATTTGCCAGTAGATTGTCGACTTGATTCATGATGATGACTGATGGGGCTTGAGTGACAGAACACTGAGCCAATTACGGCACAAGTAGAGAACATTACCAACCCCTACGCTGTGTATTTTTCACTGGCTGCCCCACATCCCTAGAAAGCACTAGACTAGGCTGAAACACCTGCATTTTGGAGCTGCCTTAGAAAGCAAAAAGGGACCATGTTAGTATGCAGCTTTATTGACTAAATTGTTATTACATTTACATTGTTTGCAAACTGATTTGTGACACCTATTAATGCCAAAATAACATGCAAAACAGGCATGCTGCTCTTTTTACGGTTTTATAAAATCAGCGAATGATCTGTCTCTGCATTCAACTCCACTCTAATCTTGAGGAGTGTTTCTTTAAAACATGCATCCAAACATCCATCCACATAACTAGACCAATCATATGCTTCAATGTGCCATGGTTCACCATGCTGTGGCAAGAGAGGACAATGATAAAGGTTCCACTTATGATGTTGAATTGCAGTTGTGATGCTCTGATTTCAAAACGACTTGGAGCACAGTAGAAAAGTTAGCGCACTAATGGACTAATTTGAAAAATAAAAGCAGTGATTTTCAATGCGTAAGATATAAGAGGTTTGCGTGAGAAGAGGGTAAAATGTGTATATCTCACAGCCAATGCGTGCGAGTTGGCAGCTATGGGAACATTTAGCTTAAAATGTTGATAAACTATTATTTCTTCACATTAGCGCAGCAATGTGCACAAGGCAGTAGGCTACACACGAATGTTCATTCCATAATGCAATTAGCGGAAAACACCGTTGTCAAAAGGACACTGCACATGCCAGCAGTTTCATGTGACAGAGATTACACATTTAGAAAGAGAAGAGATCAAATAGGTTACTTTGAAGTAAGGTAAGACATGTCTCATACCCTACTTAATTGTTTGAAACCTGAACGTTTTAATACATATTGTATGTTTTCAAAATGCATACTGCCTCCAGCTCATTGCAAATTGGTGTGTGACGTGCTGATGAGGAAGCCTGCCTTCCGTTGCCATTTGATGCCACGTTCAAAACAACTGGGAACTCGGAAATCTGACTTTCGACTTCAGTGTGTTCAAGACAACTGGGTAAAAAAATTGCTCTGACTGGGATGTTTATTTTTGAACGGCCATCAAACTCGGGATTTCCAACTCGGGAACTCGGGCCTCTTTTCTAGAGCTCCGATTTTCCAACCTGAAGATCATTGACATCATGATTTGACCTCATATTTTTCACAGTTCCCAGTTGTCTTGAAAGCACCACTATATGTTGCAGTAGCAACTTGTTCTGTCTGACTGATTTTCCTCTCAAAGGCTCTGTATATGTATGCTGTGTGCATGTGATAAATAAGATATAAGATAACGAATATACATAACGAATATACTGTGCTCGTGACAATTTAATTTTACTAAATTATACAAATTAAACTAAAGACCACTAAGCATGACCAGTCAAATATATTTACATTGACTGGTATTTACATCAATGAATAGGCTGAAAAGCATTATTTCGCAGACAATTGGCCTGCACCATTTAATTTATAATATTTTCTATAATAGAGCCAGCTATTATTATCGGCTAATGGAAACCCTGGTGTTTCTGTGTGTTGTAAATTAGTCTTGATTGTAGTCCCTTAACCTGTGTTAATTGAATCAGGGGTGAAACTGTCTTTCTGTGTGTGTGTCTCAGGGGTATGGTTAGTTTAACAGTCTGTGGCCTCCAGGGTGTATGATCATGTCATGGTTTCTGGAACAACTTCAGTAGAGTTGGGCAGTATCCAGATTTTCATATGGTCATACTGCCCTTCTCGCATCCCGGGATTTCTGGTAGAACTGGTTTAAGAAAAAACCTGCAAAAGTAATAGCGAATATCAATGGAGGCTGCTAGATAAATATGCTAATGAGCACAAATGAAAATAAACTAATTGTGGAGACATGCAAACCAGCTCATGAAGTTATACATACACTACATGACCAAAAGTATATGGACACCTGCTTGTCAAACATCGCATTCCAAAATCATGGGCATTAATATGGAGTTGGTCCCCACCTTTGCTGCTATAACAGCCTCCACTCTTCTGGTAAGGCTTTCCACTAGATGTTGGAACATTGCTGTGGGGACTTGCCTCCATTCAGCCACGACCATAAGTGAGGTCGGGCACTGATTTTGGGTAATTAGGCCTGGCTCGCAGTCTGCGTTCAAATTCATCCCAAAGCTGTTCGATGGGGTTGACATAAGGACTCTGTGCAGTCCAGTCAAGTTCTTCCACACCGATCTCGACAAACCATTTCTGTATGGACCTCGCTTTGTGCACGGGGGCATTGTCACGTCAACTCCCGCTCCTCCTCTCGACGTCGCCAGTTTATACATTATTACGCACACCTGCCACCATCGTTACGCGCACCTGCTCCTCATGAGACTCACCTGGACTCCATCACCTTCCTGATTACCTCCCCTATATCTGTCACTCTCTTGGGTTCTTTCCCCATGCATTATAGACTCTGTGTTTCATGTCTGTAAGCTACTCGTGTTTCCTGTTTTGTTCCATGTTCGTATTTTTTTTAAAAATCGCTCCCTGTACTTGCTTCCCGATTATTAGCGTACACGTTACAGAAAAACGTCTCACCTAAGGGAAGCAACAGGGATTTTTTTACTGGTGATGTCGGGTCCAAGGGCGGCTGCCGAAGCAACCGGGGATGCCTCAGCTGTCTCGTCATGCTTCTATGCCTCAGCTGGCTCGACAGGTTCTCAGGCCTCGGTTGGCTCGTCAAGCTTCCATTGCCGAAGCTACCGGGGATGCCTCAGCTAGCTCGTTAGGCTTCCATGCCTTAGCTGGCTCAACAGGTTCTCAAGCCTCGGTTGGCTCATCAGGCTCCCATGCCTCAGCCGGCTCGTCAGGCTCCCATGCCTCAGCCCGCTCGCCAGGCTCCCATGCCTCAGCCGGCTCGTCAGGCTCCCATGCCTGGCGCTCATTGTTCCCTTTGGTTATTTTCCCAGGCATGATTGATTCTGTTCCTGAATTTCTGTTTGTGTTTCATGTCTGTACACTACTCGTGTTTCTTGTTTTGTTCCATGTTCGTTTATTTATTAAATGAATTCCCTGCACTTGCTTCCCAATTGTTTGCATACTCGTTACAGGCATTGTCATGCTGAAACAGGAAAGGGCCTTCCCCAAACTGCTGCCACAAAGTTGGAAGCACAGAATCGTCTAGAACAGGGATTCTTAAACTTTTTTAGCCTGGGACCCAAATTTTAAATTCTGTGTTTTTCCTGGGACTCAGGCTTATGAAAATATGCAACGACGCTGTGTACATATCTGTAAATTTCATTGCCCTTATGACTAAAACAAATGCAATATAGACAAAAACAAATAGCAATGATATGAAATACCCATATAAATAGCTATTTATGTTTATTTTTCCCCATTAAAAACACTCGTACTTATCTGTCTCGGGTGGAACTGTTGCTGTTAAAATAAAATAAATCATTTTCATTCTGAACTGTCACGACTCCTACCGAAGGTGGCTCCCCTTCCTGTTCGGGTGGCGCTCGGCGGTCGTCGTCACCGGCCTACTAGCTGCCACTGATTTTTTCCTCCCCTTGTTTGTTTATTGGTTACACCTGTTTGTAGTTAGGTTGATTAGTGGGGCTTTATTACCCAGTAGACCCGCCTGCTGGGTGTGCGGGATTGTTTTGTGTACTGTTTGTACATGCTTGTACGTCACGGTTTGTGTACGTTATATTTTCGGAACTATTAGTTCCCCTTGTGTGTTGGGGCATTTGGTTGTAGTGGCGTCGTGTTCACCTCTGTGGTGATTAAAATTACGCTACTCTGAACTCTCTGTCTCCTGCGTCTGACTCCTTCCTCCACTACACCCCGGGCATTACATGAACTGGATTAAACTGATTGATCACATCACACACATGTATAACAGAACACACACACACATGCTCAGTTTTTGATAGTGCAACCCTAAGTATCAGTACAGATGAAACATTATCAGACCTACTGTACATTTTACTACAGAAAGTATTGTTGGGGAAAAAAAGTCTAGTTTGGAACTGTTGCTGTTAAAATACAATAAATAGTTTTATTCTGAACTGGAATAAACTGATTGATCATATCACACAGATGTAAACCAGAAAACACACACAGTCCTAATGAGAGGTGTGTGGCTGGTTGAAGTTGACAGTGCAAAACTGAGGTCATGCTCAGCATTGAGTCTGTTTCTGTATTTGTTTTTAAGTATGCCAGAGTTGAGAACCCTGACAAGTATGTGGTGCAAAACTGGATCATGACATCTACTGCTTTCTCAGTCAAGCAGGAGACCACTGCCTGCTGTAGTTGTGTGTGTTTGCTTCAAAAAGCATCTTGCTTAAATCAGTTTTAGTCCAGTTCAGAGTAAAAAGTATATTTTAACAGCAACAGTTCCAACGTAGACTTGTTTTCAACAATAATTTCTACAGTAAAATGTACAGTAGGCCTGATAATTTTGTATCTCCATCTGTACTGTTACTTAGGGTTGCACATCAGTAGCTAGCTAGCTTGCTTTGGCTAATGTTAGCTATTAGCTGTGTACAAGGCCAGGAGATTGTTTGAAAGAGAAACTCACATTTACTTCTATGAGAGACTACCTTATTTCTGATTATCATCACCTGTTATAAATTGACAACAATGCCTTGCTAGTTGACTTACTTTTCCACTGCCGAAGCACTGTTTCCTGAAGCATTCTGCCCTGTTCTGAAAGAACTCCCTGGGCTGACCGTCATGCTATGGATGTTAGGCCAGGACGTGCCGTCTTATTAATTTGTTCGTTTAGAGACTCATTGCTAAGCACTGTGAAGGAAAAATTTAACTAATAGTAATACATTTCTGTTCTATTAAATGCTGTGTTTCTGTAAAGGGATGGTTTCCATTCTAGCTTCCTGCAGTTAGTCTCGGCATGTGGTCAAGGAAAATGGGTTTTACTAGAGATAGCTTGAGCTGACAATGACTTGGTGATACAAACCTAAAGCTGGCATTCCATAGACAAGATGTGGTGTGGGTAACTGAGATAGAGGAGAGCCGGGAAGAGTTTAGAACAGTCCCTTATTGTTCTAATCATCTTGGCATCTGGGAAACTAAGCTGGGTTCAGGTTAAAACGGCATGAACCCAGGATGAACTCCAATCTGCATGGGAGGGGTGGAACCAGCCATGACTAAGCATCTTTAGTGTCAGCTATATACAAACTCTGCATTGTCTGTAAAGGTTAGGCTACTCGGTCCAACAGTCAAAAGTGTTGGGCTGACTAGTATCATTATTGAAATAATAATCGATATTAAATAAAGATTATTGTTTGAAGAAATGACAAAGTCTCTCAGTATGAATTTCCACAACAGCACTTCCCCACACAAAACAAATTGTGGGCTCTCCTCGTTATTTCTCAAAGTTTGTATGAAACCATGCGAGAGAAACCATCGCTGTATTTGCGTTTCATGACAATTGAGCTCAGTCAGAACTTGTGGCTAGCTTGAGTCCATTTGATAACAGAGGTGAGTGATGGCGAGTGGGAATGACAAGTCAGTGGCTGACAGCGCATCATCTGCTGCTGAACGACAGCGCTACAGCGTGTGGGTCGCAGAGTGTCTTCAAGAAAACTGCAGAAAAAATATCTGCTTAACCACAAAGCACACGGGCATCTCCCACTCGCGCAGCTGCCAAACTGAACAGAGACACCGCTGCTAAGCAGAGAGCACACTGAACAGAGAGCGCAGTTGCACTTGGCCAAATCAATTCCAGTAATTAATTAAATAATTATACATTTATTCTGACACATCGCAACCCATCATTAACAGGTCCTCAACCCACTTTCAGTCGCGACCCATACTTTAAGAAAGGCTGGTCTAGAATGTCATCGTATGCTGTAGCGTTAAGATTTCCTTTCACTGGAACTAAGGGGCCTAGCCCGAACCATGAAAAACGGCCCCAGATCGTTATTCCTCCTCCACCAAACTTTACAGTTGATACTATGCATTGGGGCAGGTAGCGTTCTCCTGGCATCCACCAAACTCAGATTCATCCATCGGATTGCAAGATGGCGAAGCATGATTCATCACTCCAGAGAACGCATTTCCTCTGCTCCAGAGTCCAATGGCGGCAAGCTTTACACCACTCCAGCAGACGCTTGGCATTGCGCATGGTGATCTTATGCTTGTGTGCGGGTGCTCGGCCATGGAAACCCATTTCATGAAGCTCCCAACGAACAGTTATTGTGCTGACTCAGTAGTGAGTCGGTAGTGAGTTTTGCAACCGAGGACAGACGATTTCTACACGCTACGTGGTTCAGCAATCGGCAGTCTCGTTCTGTGAGCTTGTGTGGCCTACCACTTCGCGGTTGAGCCGTTGTTGCTGCTAGACGTATCCACTTCACAATAACAGCACTTACAGTTGACCGGGGCAGCCCTAGCAGGGCAGAAATTTGACGAACTGACTTGTTGGAAAGGTGGCATCCTACGACTGTGCCACATTGAAAGTCACTGAGCTCTTCTACTGCCAATGTTTGTCTATGGAGATTGCATGGCTTCGTGCTAGATTTTATATACCTGTCAGCAACGGGTGTGGCTGAAATAGCCATATAATGTAGTTTCAATGGTATTGACGGTATTGAACAACCACCCCGTGGCTTTTTTGAACTACCCCAGTATATAGATAATATGCTGCCCAAGCATAGACTTCAGTAAAAGTCCATAATGTAGACTATCCACATGGATGTAACGTATGCACAGGCACACACACACACACACACACACACACACACACACACACACACACACACACACACACACACACACACACACACACACACACACACACACACACACACACACACACACACACACACACACACACACACACACACACACACACACACTACCTTTCTGTCTCAGCATCTCCAAAATCAAACCATCACAAAATGGCCCATTTAAGAGAGAGCAGCTGTAACTGAAATAGTGGCTCTGTCACTCCTCACCCACTGTCTCTGCACGCAGATGGATAAGGAGGATGATAATAATAATATATTATACAACGGGTGGGTCTAATCCTGAATGCTAATTGGTTAAAAAAGCATTCCAGCCCATGTCATTCCACAAGTTACAACCGGCTAAATCTATGACGTTAAAATGCCCATTTACTCTGTTCCATCTGACTGCACAATCCACTGTCTCATCAACCCAGCCAGACAATTTATAAACTTGATCTCCACTATAAAATCATCTAGACATTATCTCACAGTTATTTTATACTGACATTTAGTTTTCAACAGCGAAGATTTGTATAAACCTTGCTGTCTGTCTCAGACATTTGCAACATCGTTTCAATATTCCCATAGTCCCATAGTAATGAACGTGTCGGGAGCCGGGATGTCTAAAACATATCTAAAAACCTGTTTTTGTTTTATCATTATGGGATAGTGTGTGTAGATTGATGATGAAACAAAACAATTTCATCCATTTTAGAATAAGGCTGTAACGAAACAAAATGTGAATCGGTCTGAATATTTTCCGAATGCACTGTATACAAAGAACTATCAATCGCAAACAGGTAAAATGAAATGGTGTGCAGCTAGTTTGCAGTCTTTTCTGCTGCAGTTGGAAGTGATTGTCTTAGTTATGTTGTTGGCTACAGCTCTCAAACAAAAGTGTCCTGACGAGAGAACATTTTCTATGCCAGCTCATTGTTATGGATATATCCAAATAAATGTCACTAGAAAACAGCTTAAACAAATGCCAATGCAGCTACTTTGTTGTTATTCTGTCTGTACTGTTTGAGGTGACTGTAAGTTAGCCATAGTTGGCTAGCTAGCAAGCAAGGGATTAGAACGTTACCAGTCAGTATAGCAATGGAACATTTAGAACGAACGACGGGGTTGCGTCCATAGATACAGAACCAAAAAACTGAATGACTGGGTCGCGTCTCCGGCAACCGAACTGATAGAACAAATGACCAGCCAGCTTGGGTAGCAACCCTAGATTTGTGTTGGGACTATTTCTTTTGGAAGGATTAAATAGTATGAATAAATTAATCAAAATAACGTTTCTAATGAAAATATGTCCGGAGTTCCGAATTAAGCAGCAGCAGCTGAAAAGATGAGCTCCTACAAATATTGAAATTTAAATGTTTTTTTAGAGTAAAGTACATCGAAAAAAAATCAAAAGAAAACTGCAAACTGAATAGGAGACCAAACAAGCAGCAAACAAAGAAGAAAGGCTTTTGAAAAAGTAACAATTTTTCATAAAATTATACTGTTTTCTTAGCTAGCTAAGTTGTTTACCTGTTGCTAGGCAGTTGCTAGGGACATTCCTGAAAGAAGCTAGCTAGCTAACAAGGAGTGTCTAGTTGGCAGAAGAGAAGAAGGGACAAAGAAGGGACAAAGTGGGACAAAATAAGGACAGAAGAAAAGGGAAAGGGGACATTAAGGTGAAGCAGTCCTCTAAAGACACAAAAGACAATAATACAAGAAACAACACTTCTATTGCCTCTCCCTCTACGATACGCACTTCCGGTTTGGTTTGGAGCGAGTAGTTGCATTCCGCTTTGCTCCACAGGTAGTATTACAGGTAGTATTACATTTCATTTCATTACAGTACAACAGTTTGATTTGTTTGATCTTAGCTGGCTACATAGCCGTCTTTGTATCCAAGATAATTGTGTAGTCTAGAGTAATTGTCGAGGTTACCTAGCCAGTTAGAGGTTACCTAGCCAGCTACACTTTCAAACAAAGTCAACAACGCAGCCACTGCTAGCTAGCCTATTTCACCAGCCAGCAGTACTATATCATTTTAGTCAATAAGATTTTTTGCAACGTAAGCTTAACTTTCTGAACATTCGAGACGTGTAGTCCACTTGTCATTCCAATCTCCTTTGCATTAGCGTAGCCTCTTCTGTAGCCTGTCAACTATGTGTCTGTCTATCCCTGTTCTCTCCTCTCTGCACAGACCATACAAACGCTTCACACCGCGTGGCCGCTGCTACTCTAACCTGGTGGTCCCAGCGCGCACGACCCACGTGGAGTTCCAGGTCTCAGGCAGCCTCTGGAACTGCCGATCTGCGGCCAACAAGGCAGAGTTCATCTCAGCCTATGCTTCCCTCCAGTCCCTCGACTTCTTGGCACTGACGGAAACATGGATTACCACTGATAACACTGCTACTCCTACTGCTCTCTCCTCGTCTGCCCACGTGTTCTCGCACACCCCGAGAGCTTCTGGTCAGCGGGGTGGTGGCACTGGGATCCTCATCTCTCCCAAGTGGACATTCTCTCTTTCTCCCCTGACCCATCTGTCTATCGCCTCCTTTGAATTCCATGCTGTCACAGTTACCAGCCCTTTCAAGCTTAACATCCTTATCATTTATCGCCCTCCAGGTTACCTTGGAGAGTTCATCAATGAGCTTGACGCCCTGATAAGTTCCTTTCCTGAGGATGGCTCACCTCTCACAGTTCTGGGTGACTTTAACCTCCCCACGTCTACCTTTGACTCATTCCTCTCTGCCTCCTTCTTTCCACTCCTCTCCTCTTTTGACCTCACCCTCTCACCTTCCCCCCCTACTCACAAGGCAGGCAATACGCTTGACCTCATCTTTACTAGATGCTGTTCTTCCACTAATCTCATTGCAACTCCCCTCCAAGTCTCCGACCACTACCTTGTATCCTTTTCCCTCTCGCTCTCATCCAACACTTCCCACACTGCCCCTACTCGGATGGTATCGCGCCGTCCCAACCTTCGCTCTCTCTCCCCCGCTACTCTCTCCTCTTCCATCCTATCATCTCTTCCCTCTGCTCAAACCTTCTCCAACCTATCTCCTGATTCTGCCTCCTCAACCCTCCTCTCCTCCCTTTCTGCATCCTTTGACTCTCTATGTCCCCTATCCTCCAGGCCGGCTCGGTCCTCCCCTCCTGCTCCGTGGCTCGACGACTCATTGCGAGCTCACAGAACAGGGCTCCGGGCAGCCGAGCGGAAATGGAGGAAAACTCGCCTCCCTGCGGACCTGGCATCCTTTCACTCCCTCCTCTCTACATTCTCCTCTTCTGTCTCTGCTGCTAAAGCCAATTTCTACCACTCTAAATTCCAAGCATCTGCCTCTAACCCTAGGAAGCTCTTTGCCACCTTCTCCTCCCTCCTGAATCCTCCTCCCCCTCCTCCCCCCTCCTCCCTCTCTGCTGATGACTTCGTCAACCATTTTGAAAAGAAGGTCGACGACATCCGATCCTCGTTTGCTAAGTCAAACGACACCGCTGGTTCTGCTCACACTGCCCTACCCTGTGCTTTGACCTCTTTCTCCCCTCTCTCTCCAGATGAAATCTCGCGTCTTGTGACGGCCGGCCGCCCAACAACCTGCCCGCTTGACCCTATCCCCTCCTCTCTTCTCCAGACCATTTCCGGAGACCTTCTCCCTTACCTCACCTCGCTCATCAACTCATCCTTGACCGCTGGCTACGTCCCTTCCGTCTTCAAGAGAGCGAGAGTTGCACCCCTTCTGAAAAAACCTACACTCGATCCCTCCGATGTCAACAACTACAGACCAGTATCCCTTCTTTCTTTTCTCTCCAAAACTCTTGAACGTGCCGTCCTTGGCCAGCTCTCCTGCTATCTCTCTCAGAATGACCTTCTTGATCCAAATCAGTCAGGTTTCAAGACTAGTCATTCAACTGAGACTGCTCTTCTCTGTGTCACGGAGGCGCTCCGCACTGCTAAAGCTAACTCTCTCTCCTCTGCTCTCATCCTTCTAGACCTATCGGCTGCCTTTGATACTGTGAACCATCAGATCCTCCTCTCCACCCTCTCCGAGCTGGGCATCTCCGGCGCGGCCCACGCTTGGATTGCGTCCTACCTGACAGGTCGCTCCTACCAGGTGGCGTGGCGAGAATCTGTCTCCGCACCACGTGCTCTCACCACTGGTGTCCCCCAGGGCTCTGTTCTAGGCCCTCTCCTATTCTCGCTATACACCAAGTCACTTGGCTCTGTCATATCCTCACATGGTCTCTCCTATCATTGCTATGCAGACGACACACAATTAATCTTCTCCTTTCCCCCCTCTGATAACCAGGTGGTGAATCGCATCTCTGCATGTCTGGCAGACATATCAGTGTGGATGACGGATCACCACCTCAAGCTGAACCTCGGCAAGACGGAGCTGCTCTTCCTCCCGGGGAAGGACTGCCCGTTCCATGATCTCGCCATCACGGTTGACAACTCCATTGTGTCCTCCTCCCAGAGTGCTAAGAACCTTGGCGTGATCCTGGACAACACCCTGTCGTTCTCAACTAACATCAAGGCGGTGACCCGTTCCTGTAGGTTCATGCTCTACAACATTCGCAGAGTACGACCCTGCCTCACGCAGGAAGCGGCGCAGGTCCTAATCCAGGCACTTGTCATCTCCCGTCTGGATTACTGCAACTCGCTGTTGGCTGGGCTCCCTGCCTGTGCCATTAAACCCCTACAACTCATCCAGAACGCCGCAGCCCGTCTGGTGTTCAACTTTCCTAAGTTCTCTCACGTCACCCCGCTCCTCCGCTCTCTCCACTGGCTTCCAGTTGAAGCTCGCATCCGCTACAAGACCATGGTGCTTGCCTACGGAGCTGTGAGGGGAACGGCACCTCCGTACCTTCAGGCTCTGATCAGGCCCTACACCCAAACAAGGGCACTGCGTTCATCCACCTCTGGCCTGCTCGCCTCCCTACCTCTGAGGAAGTACAGTTCCCGCTCAGCCCAGTCAAAACTGTTCGCTGCTCTGGCACCCCAATGGTGGAACAAACTCCCTCACGACGCCAGGTCAGCGGAGTCAATCACCACCTTCCGGAGACACCTGAAACCCCACCTCTTTAAGGAATACCTAGGATAGGATAAAGTAAACCTTCTAACCCCCCCCCCCTTAAAAGAGTTAGATGCACTATTGTAAAGTGGTTGTTCCACTGGATATCATAAGGTGAATGCACCAATTTGTAAGTCGCTCTGGATAAGAGCGTCTGCTAAATGACTTAAATGTAAATGTAAATGTAATGTCAATCATTATTTGAGTATGTTGGTAACCTGTTGTGTAAAAGTGATAATTCCCTCGAAGCCGTTCTTTGGATGATATATTGGCATATATTAACTTCTGGTCACAACCAGTTGTGTCCTCCAGATCTCTACTGCATCAATGGTGCTTTATTTAACCATGTGATGGAACATGAAATGGAATCAATGGGAAAACCAGATAGAGATGGTGTTAGGGATGGCCAAATGTGTCCGGATGTGTTTCCGTGATGTTTTAGAAGTAGCCTGAAAGCCTCAATCCCAAATGAAAAGGAGATATTGGTATCATATAAGAGTTACAGGCAAAGGGGCTATGTAATCTCCCAAATAATCTGTACTGTATTTGCGTACATAAGCCGTGTGTCCGTGTGTGTGTGTGTGTGCTATCTCCACACCCCAGCGAGCGCCCTAACAAACTTTTCCCTAGCTGTAACTTTTAATTACAGGCCCCAAAACGTGACTGATTCTCTGCAGTCTCATTTGTCACTCAGCATGAATAAGTTAGTTAGCGAGACGCTGATTGTTTTCTTCTCACACACTCTTGTCATGAAAATGTCATTAGCATATCTGCCAAGATTGAAGGAATGCTTGGATGCTACTTTACTACTGAACAAAAATACACTGCTCAAAAAAAATAAAGGGAACACTTAAACAACACAATGTAACTCCAAGTCAATCACACTTCTGTGAAATCAAACTGTCCACTTAGGAAGCAACACTGATTGACAATAAATTTCACATGCTGTTGTGCAAATGGAATAGACAAAAGGTGGAAATTATAGGCAATTAGCAAGACACCCCCAATAAAGGAGTGGTTCTGCAGGTGGTGACCACAGACCACTTCTCAGTTCCTATGCTTCCTGGCTGATGTTTTGGTCACTTTTGAATGCTGGCGGTGCTTTCACTCTAGTGGTAGCATGAGACGGAGTCTACAACCCACACAAGTGGCTCAGGTAGTGCAGCTCATCCAGGATGGCACATCAATGCGAGCTGTGGCAAGAAGGTTTGCTGTGTCTGTCAGCGTAGTGTCCAGAGCATGGAGGCGCTACCAGGAGACAGGCCAGTACATCAGGAGACGTGGAGGAGGCCGTAGGAGGGCAACAACCCAGCAGCAGGACCGCTACCTCCGCCTTTGTGCAAGGAGGAGCACTGCCAGAGCCCTGCAAAATGACCTCCAGCAGGCCACAAATGTGCATGTGTCTGCTCAAACGGTCAGAAACAGACTCCATGAGGGTGGTATGAGGGCCCGACGTCCACAGGTGGGGGTTGTGCTTACAGCCCAACACCGTGCAGGACGTTTGGCATTTGCCAGAGAACACCAAGATTGGCAAATTCGCCACTGGCGCCCTGTGCTCTTCACAGATGAAAGCAGGTTCACACGCGCATGTGACAGACGTGACAGAGTCTGGAGACGCCGTGGAGAACGTTCTGCTGCCTGCAACATCCTCCAGCATGACCGGTTTGGCGGTGGGTCAGTCATGGTGTGGGGTGGCATTTCTTTGGGGGGCCATTAGGTACCGAGATGAGATCCTCAGACCCCTTGTGAGACCATATGCTGGTGCGGTTGGCCCTGGGTTCCTCCTAATGCAAGACAATGCTAGACCTCATGTGGCTGGAGTGTGTCAGCAGTTCCTGCAAGAGGAAGGCATTGATGCTATGGACTGGCCCGCCCGTTCCCAGACCTGAATCCAATTGAGCACATCTGGGACATCATGTCTCGCTCCATCCACCAACGCCACGTTGCACCACAGACTGTCCATGAGTTGGCGGATGCTTTAGTCCAGGTCTGGGAGGAGATCCCTCAGGAGACCATCCGCCACCTCATCAGGAGCATGCCCAGGCGTTGTAGCAGGCCACAAATGTGCATGAAAGAAATAAAAGCTGAAATAAATCATTCTCTCTACTATTATTCTGACATTTCACATTGTTAAAATAAAGTGGTGATCCTAACTGACCTAAGACAGGACATTTTTACAAGGATTAAATGTCAGGAATTGTGAAGAACTGAGTTTAAATGTATTTGGCTAAGGTGTATGTAAACTTCCAACTTCAACTGTAGCTAGTGGAATATTTATGTTATTGATTGTATAGCAGTACTGGGTCAAATTCGTATATCAAATTATTTTAAACATTAGAGCTGAGCTATTTTGATCTTGCCAGGTAGCATACAAACAAACCAGTGAAATAGTCCACTAATGCAAACTCCACTGCCATTGTTGTTGTTCGATACAAGCTGTTTTGATAAAGACATGATGCATTGAGTAAATGTATCATTCTATAAAGGATGTCACTTCCATAGAAAGATAGAGAAGTGTTAGTTCATGGCGAATTCATGGCACAAAAATGACTTATCTACTCTGCATGATGCAGAATACTTTATTATATTGTGCATGGCTTACTTTGAGTGTGTGTGTTTTGATGCATAACTGATTGTAGATTTGAGCATTCTTTCCCGTGTGTGAAATTGCATTTCAGCGTCTCTTGTTAAAGCGAGTCTAATGGCACTGATATCATGTTGAATATGACACACTGTGTGTGTGTGTGTGTGTGTGTGTGTGTGTGTGTGTGTGTGTGTGTGTGTGTGTGTGTGTGTGTGTGTGTGTGTGTGTGTGTGTGTGTGTGTGTGTGTGTGTGTGTGTGTGTGTGTGTGTGTGTGTGTGTGTGTCTATCGTGCTGTGTAGCAACCTGGTTTCAGAGCATTTTGTATTATTCTGTACGTAAATCCGAAACACTTGATTTAGTATACAGTACTAGTCAAAAGTTTGGACACACCTAAGCATTCAAGGGTTTTTCTTTGTTTTTACTATTTTCGAAGACACAACTATTAAATAATACATATGGAATCATGTAGTAACCAAAAAAGTGTTAAACAATTCTAAATATATTTTATATTCTTCAAAGTAGCCACCCTTTGCCTTTGACAGTTTTGCACACTCTTGGCATATAGTATATATATATTATATTTGAGATTCTTCAAAATAGCCACTCTTTGCCTTGATGACAGCTTTTGGCATTCTCAGCTTCATGAGGTAGTCACCTGGAATGCATTTCAAGTAACAGGTGTGCCTTGTTAAAAGTTCGTTTGTGGAATTTCTTTCCTACGTAATGCGTTTGAGCCAATCAGTTGTGTTGTGACAAGGTATGGGTGGTATACAGAAGATAGCCCTATTTGGTAAAAGACCAAGAACAGCTCAAATAAGCAAAGAGAAACGACAGTCCATTACTTTAACACATGAAGGTCAGTCAATCCGGAAAATGTCAAGAACTTTGAAAGTTTCTTCAAGTGAAGTCACAAAAACCATCAAGGGCTATGATGAAACTGTCTCTCATGAGGACCGCCACAGGAAAGGAAGACCCAGAGTTACCTCTGCTACAGAAGATAAGTTCATTAGAGTTATCAGCCTCAGAAATTGCAGCATAAATAAATGCTTCAGAGTTCAAGTAACATACACATATCAACATCAACTGTTCAGAGGAGACTGTGTGAATCAGGCCTTCATGGTTGAAATGCTGCAAAGAAACCACTACTAAATAAAGGACACTAATAAGAAGAGACTTGCTTGGGCCAAGAAACGCAAGCAATGGACATTAGACCGCTGGAAATCTGTACTTTGGTCTGATGAGTCCAAATTTGAGATGTTTGGTTCCAACCGCCGTGTCTTTGTGAGACGTGGAGTAGGTGAACGGATGATCTCCGCATGTGTGGCTCCCACCGTGAAGCATGAAGGAGAAGGTCTGATGGTGTGGGGTGCTTTGCTGCTGACACTGTCGTTGATTTATTTTGAATTCAAGGCACACTTAACCAGCATGGCTACCACAGCATTCTGCAGCGATACGCCATCCCACCTGGTTTGCGCTTAGTGGGACTATCGTTTGTTTTTCAACAGGACAATGACCCAACACACCTCCAGGCTGACCCTTACACAGAAAGAGTGATGGAGTGCTGTATCAGATGACCTGGCCTCCACAATCCCCCGACCTTAACCCAATTGAGATGGTTTGGGATGAGTTGGACGGCAGATTGAGGAACTCCTTCAAGACTGTTGGAAAAGCATTCCAGGTAAAGCTGGTTGAGAGAATGCCAAGAGTGTGCAAAGCTGTCATCAAGGCAAAGGGTGGCTACTTTGAAGAATCTTAAATATATTTAGATTTGTTTAACCCTTTTTTGGATACCACATAATTCCATATGTGTTATTTCATTGTTTTGCTGTCTTCACTATTATTATACAATGTAGAAAATAGTAAAAATAAAGAAACACCCTTGAATGAGTAGGTGTGTCCAAACGTTTGACTGGTACTGTATATCTTACATTTTATATGGTATGTATTAATTTATGGTTGTCCATCATCCATTTCTTATGATATGTTACGAATTTGCAAAATCTACAATAAATTACGAATCTGGAAAATGTACAATATCTTACAAATTTGAAAAACGTATGTTCCGAATTTCAATTTGTTGTGGCTAACATTAACTAGGTGGCTAGGAGTTAATGCTAACGTTAGCAAGCTGGCTAATATTAGCTAGGCTAGGGGTTAGGGATTTAGGATTAAGGTTAAGGTTAGGAGTTACGTTAAAATGTTAAGGTTAAGCGAAGGATTAGCTGTGTATTGCATTGATGTCCTTTTGAATATAACAATGTTATTTTCCGCTATGCTCGGTTGCTCTGGTGACAAGACAACCTTTCAGGATGTGCTGTGGTTTTCAAGTCTATAAACTCTTTACAAAAGCATTTTTGTGACTATTCCATTGATTCCAATATGCTGGTAGAGCTAAATCAAGTTTCTTAGTTGTTAGAAAATATATTTTATTTTGAGCCAGGAGAGGTACTCATACTAAATGTATTTCTCACCTTTAGTCATCTCTAGTCTGGCAGCCAGAGCTGTTAATTGGTGTATATGTCATCTGTCTTGACTGTGGGTTGTCTAGGGAGAAACAGACAGTATATCCTCTCTTCTCTCTACCCCATCACCTCTTCTCATTTCTTCCCTGGTCAGGAGAGGGCTACAGTACTACAGTAAGAGCAAAATAATTTTAACAAAATAAAATTATAAAAACCTTAGTGTAACAACAGTTTTAGTAAGTAATACTGAAGTCGTGCACAATTATCAGTTTCTATTTAGGTTTATGTCACCCATTCATTGTCAGTTAGAGACCAAAAGCATAATCCGTGCTCTAACTCCCCCTTGCGCTGGTCTGGAGCAATGAAGTGGTGACGCAGGGCACCGTACTAAACCACAAATGACCTCTAAATCCTGCAGCATAATCACAAAACCTTTAGTGGAGCAACCACTGTATTTCCTCCATCATCTCTCTCTGTCATGCCCTGTGTAAAGAATTCTGGGGTAGGGCCTGGCCCATATATGTCCACTGAGATAAGCTCATCCAATTGTCTCCGTTTTATAATGTCCACAGCATGGCTCACTCATAAGAAGCTTTCAAAGGACCTTTGGACAGTTTCTTGGTATCATTGCGTATAATCTCTCTCAATCGATACACAATACCCCATAATGACAAAGCAAAAGCAGGTTTTTAGAAATGTTTGCAAATGTATTAAAAATAAAACACTGAAAGTCTTAGTGAGATGAATTTATTTGAATTCAGATTCAGATCAGACTCTTTACTCAGTATTTTGTTGAAGCAGCTTTGGCAGCAATTAAAGCCTCGAGTCTTCTTGGGTATGACACTACAAGCTTGGCACGCCTCTATTTGGGGAGTTCCTCCCATTTTTCTCTGCAGATCCTCTCAAGCTCTGTCAGGTTGGATGGGGAGCGTCGCTGGCTGGGCCACTCAAGGGCATTCAGAGACATTCAGAGCCACTCCTGCGTTGTCTTGGCTGTGTGCTTAGGGTTGTTGTCCTGTTAAAAGGTGAACCTTTGCCTCAGTCTGAGGTTCTGAGCGCTCTGGAGCAGGTTTTCATCAAGGATCTCTCTGTACTTTGCTCCGTTCATCTTTCCCTCGATCCTGATTAGTCTCCCGGTCCATGCCGCTGAAAAACATCCCCACAGCATGATGCTGCCACCACTCATGGCTTGGTTTTACCTCATGGCTTTGTTTTTGCTCTGACATGCACTGTCAACTGTGGGACCTTGTGTAGACAGGTGTGTTCCTTTCCAAATCATGTCCAATCATTTGAATTTACCACAGGTGAACTCCAATCAAGTTGTAGAAACATCTCAAGGTCGATCAATGGAAACAGGATGCACCTGAGCTCAATTTAGAGTCTCATAGCAAAGGGTCTGAATACTTATGTAAATAGGGTATTTCTGTTTTTATTTTTAATAAATTTGCACAAAACAAATGTGTATTCTCTTTCTATTATGGGGTGCTGTGTGTAGGTTGATGAGGATTCTTTTTATTTAATCCAATTTAGAAAAAGGCTGTAACGCAACAAAATGTGGAAAAGGTCAAGGGGTCTGAATACTTTCAGAATGTACTGTATCTTTCAGGTCCCTCAGTCGAGCAATGAATTTCAAACACAGATTCTACCACAAAGAGCAGGGAGGTTTTCCAATGCCTTGCAAAGAACACCACCTATTGGTAGTTAGGGAGTTTAATTGCTGTGATAGGAGAAAACTGAGGATGGCTCAACAACATTGTACTTACTGCACAATACGAACCTACTTGTAAAAAGAAGGAAGCATGTACAGAAAAAAAATATTCCAAAGCATGCATCCTGTTTGCAATAAGGCACTAAAGTAAAACTGCTAAAAAATATGTCCTTAATACAAAGCGTTATGTTTGGGGCAAACACATCACATCACTGAGTACCACTCCTCATATTTTCAAGCATGGTGGTAACTGCATCATGTTATGGGTATGCTTGTCATCGGCAGCAACTATGGAGTTTTCTTTAGGATAAAATAAATAAAATAGAGCTAAGCACAGGCAAAATCCTAGAGGAAAACTTGATTCAGTCTACTTTCCAACAGACAGAGTAGACAAATTCACCTTTCAGCAGGACAATAACCTAAAACACTAGGCCAAATATACACTGGAGTTGCTTACCATGACAACGTTGAATGTTCCTGAGTGGCCTAGTTACAGTATTGACTTAAATCGTCTTGAAAATTGATGGCAAGACCTGAAAATGGATGTCTAGCAATGATCAACAACCAACTTGACAGACCTTGAAGTATTTTTTAAGCATAATGTGCAAATATTGTACAATCCAGGTTTGCAAAGCTCTTAGAGACTTACCCAGAAAGACTCAAAGCTGTAATCGCTTCCAAAGATTCTAACATGTATTGACTCAGGGGGATTAATTTTTGTCTAATCAAGATACATTAGTGTTCTATTTTTCATTCCTTTTTTTACAAATGCTAGAATTTTTCTTCCACTTTGACATTAGAGCAGTTTGTGTAGATCGTGGACCAAAACATTGTAATCCATTTTATTCCCACTTTGTAACACAACAAAATGTGGAAAAAGTAAAGGGGTGTCAATTCTTTCTGAAGGTACTGTATGTCCTCTTCTGTTCTCTACTGTCATCTCACCGACTAATCGCTGCTGTAAGTGAAGAAAGTGCTGAGTAAGGATGGTAGTAACTATCTGTCTCTTTTTTGTTCACCTCCTGCTCCTTTTCTCTCTCAGGGGACCGGGCCTCTTTTTCTTTCTTTCTCTTCCATGCATATTCATACTTGTTTACATGTTATCATGTACTTTCTTCTCTACCCCCCCTCTCTTTCTTTCTCTCTCTCTATTCTATCTTGTCAGGCTGACCCTGCACTGCAGTTCATATCGGAAGAAAGGGAGGAGGGAGATATTCTTTAGGGAGAGAGAGGAGGCAAAAGGGGTGGCTGGAGGGAGGGGGAGAAAAGGGAGAAAAGAGGATAATGGAAGAGGAGGGAAAGAGGGTTAGCAGATGGGAGAAGAGGGAGAGAGTGTAAGGATGGAGAGGAGCGAGAGAGGAGTGTTAGCTGCACAAAACAGTGGACAGAGAAGGCAGACTTTACTGGATATGAAGAAGGGAGGAAACAGAAAGGAGAGAGGGAAAATCTATTTGGATGAAAATGAAACTGTAAGAGAAGAAAGGGCGCTGAAGGTCTGTCCAGCCTCAGTGTAGACAACAATGGCACTGAGAATGCTATGGTGTTTCACACCAGACAGTGGGGAGCCTCTTGACTCTACTTATCGGTTTTTATTGATAGCTCTGCCATATTTTTGGACCATAACTTGGTCACAGCATCCATAGAGAGGTTTGTGTTTTCCCCCTCCTGGGGAGATAGATACCCATCTGCAGGATTTTACCCCAGCTCTAGGAAGGATCCTCAAGACCTTGATTAGCTGAATCAGGTCTTAGAATACTCCTTGCTCCAGCCAAACGATACGTCACGCTCAAGGATGTTAGTTTCTTCTCCGCAATGAATCTGGACCTCCCCGAAAATTCTAAAGCGCAAACACATTCTAACCATTCTGATTGGTCCCAAAAAACGATGGGTTGGGCCAGAGCCAAAACACATGTGGATGAAGAAGCATTTTGAAAGAACATCATTGGCTTTGATAGTCTGTTTAGAGATGATTTTGTTTTGTACGACACCCCTCCATTTGACATCACCACAAACAACTTGGCAGTCTCAGACTGAAATACTGTATGTAGCTAACATAGAGCAGTGGAAGAAGTCAGTTTGATTTGTCAGGAAGTATTCCATAGCTGGAGCAGTAAACAATTGTGGAATTTTACGCAGACTAAATGCAGCTGTGGACAATGGCATTTGACAAAATAGGCTATAAAAAAAACTGTTTGAATCAACTAGGCCCTACAGCCAAGTTTAATTGAAGAATATGTTAGGTTGTATAGTTTTCAGGGTAAGATGCTATAGCAGAGCCTTATCACAGCAATCAGCATCATTGGTAAGTTTACTGAAAATGCAACTTTACTAAAGTGAATACAGTGTATGGGTCTGAAGTGAATTAGCTAAAAGAGTATGTGTTCTCTGTTCTATAATATCAAATATCAAATCATCTTTCAAAGGTTGCTTTCTTTATGTGAGGAAGCAGTAGCAGGGAAAAATACTTGAAATGTTTTACCATGAAAAGAACCCTAACTTAAACACTCAACCATTTCCACTATTTCATTTGCAGTTTACTTCACGTTTCCTTTCAGAGCTCTGGAGAAGGGATTTAGAACTATTGTACATTGAATCATTAGTTTAAAAAGTGTAATACAATGTCATTGGTGGAATATGTGCAGAATACCCATTGACAGATAGTGTATAGTATTGGTTACAAACATTAATGTGAATTTGTCTTATCAAAAATCTGACATATCTTTCTCCTAAACTTGTCCCAAGATCACCTTCACTCTTCTCTCTCCTTCATTCTCCTCTCTTCCTCATTTTCTCTCTACTTCCGCTCTGCTGCCCCTGCACCTTGGCTGCAATCCTCTTGGTCTTCAGGAAAGCCTGGTCTATTCTCTTGGTCTTCAGGTTCACAGTGATTACAACACAGACCATCCCCAGCAGAGCACAGGTCATCAGTGGAGTGTGAAGTTGATGCGGAAGTGGTCCCGCAGCTTCCTCTCCCACTGAGCGAGGAAAATCTGTGTAAGAATCCACAAATATAGAATGAGCGGCAAACAATGCTCTCCCTCCATTAGTAAGCACACAAAGTAAGAACCCAGGTCCTCTTTGGTCAAGTTGGTGATGCGGAGAGAGAACCTGTTCTCAGGAAACTCCAATGCTAACTAAACTTCTTTATGACAGGCATGGTGTATCTCTATCTGCTGGTGGCTCACACTCAGTCTCTGCTTCTGTGTTAGTGGTAACACATTCCAGGTGAAGATGGTTGAGAGAATTCCAAGAGTGTGCAAAGCTATCAAGGCAAAGGGTGGCTACTTTGAAGAATCTCAAACATAAAATATATTTTATATTTCTTTAACACTTTTTTGGTTACTACATGATTCCATGTGTGTTATTTTATAGTTTTGATGTCTTCACTATTATTCTACAATGTATAAAATAGTAAAAATAATGAAAAACACATGAATGAGTAGGTGTGTCCAGACTTTTGACTGGTACTGTGTGTGTGTGTGTATGTGTGTGTGTGTGTGTGTGTGTGTGTGTGTGTGTGTGTGTGTGTGTGTGTGTGTGTGTGTGTGTGTGTGTGTGTGTGTGTGTGTGTGTGTGTGTGTGTGTGTGTGTGTGTGTGTGTTTGTGTGTTTGTGTGTGTTTGTGTGTGTGTGTGCGTGCGTGCGTGCGTACCTAGGATATACTTTATTGTCCCCGAGAGGGCATTTCTTTGCCTGGGTGCCAGTCTGTTTCTGCTCTCTGGCCAACTCCCTGTGGAATTGTCATACCAAATTTTTATTTTATTTATTTCACCGTTATTTAACCAGGTAGGCCAGTTGAGAACAAATTCTCACTTGCAACTGCGACCTGGCCAAGATAAAGCAAAGCAGTGCGACACAAACAACACAGAGTTACACATGGGATAAACAAACGTACAGTCAAAAACACAATAGAAAAATATACGTACAGTATGTGCAAATGTAGTAAGGTTAGGGAGGTAAGGCAATAAATAGGCCATAGTGGCGAAATAATTACAATTTAGCATTAACACTGAAGTGATAGATGTGCAGATGATGATGGGCAAGTAGAGATACTGGGGTGCAAAAGAGCAACAACAAAAAAGAATAACAATATGGGGATGAGGTAGTTGGGTGTGCTATTTACAGATGGGCTGTGTACAGGTACAGTGATCGATAAGCTGCTCTGACAGCTAATGCCTAAAGTTAGTGAGGGAGATATAAGTCTTCAGCTTCAATGATTTTTGCAATTCGTTGCAGTCATTGGCAGCAGAGAACTGGATGAAAAGGCAGCCAAAGGAGATGTTGGCTGTGGTATATAGGGCTTTGGTGACAAAACAGATGGCATTGTGATAGACTACAACCAATTTGCTGAGTAGAGTCTTGGAGGCTATTTTGTAAATGATATCGCTGAAGTCAAGGATCGGTAGGCTAGTCAGTTTCACGAAGGTATGTTTGGCAGAAATGAGTGAAGGAGGCTTTGTTGTGAAATAGGAAGCCAATTCTAGATTTCATTTTGGATTGGAGATGCTTAATGTGAGTCTGGAAGGAGAGTTTACAGTCTCACCAGACACCTAGGTATTTATAGTTGTCCACATATTCTAAGTCAGAACCATCCAGAGTAGTGATGCTAGGCGGGAGGGTGGGCGCGGGCAGTGATAGGTTGAAGAGCATGCATTTAGTTTTACTAGCATTTAAGAGCAGTTGGAGGCCACGGAAGGAGTGTTGTATGACATTGAAACTCATTTGGTGGTTTGTTAACACAGTGTCCAAGGAAAGGCCAGATGTATACAGAATGGTGTCGTCTGCATAGAGGTGGATCAGAGAATCACCGCAGCAAGAGCGATATCATTGATATATACAGAGAAAAGAGTGGGCCCGAGAATTGAACCCTGTGGCACCCCCATAGAGACTGCCAGAGGTCCGGACAACAGGCCCTCCGATTTGACACACTGAACTCTATCGGAGAAGTAGTTGGTGAACCAGGCGAGGCAGTTATTTGAGAAACCAAGGCTATTGAGTCTGCCGTTAAGAATGCAATGATTGACAGAGTCGAAAGCGTTGGCCAGGTTGATTAAAACAGCTGCACAGTACTGTCTTTTATCTATGGCGTTTATGATATCGTGTAGGACCTTGAGCGTGACTAAGATGCACCCATGACCAGCTCGGAAACCAGATTGCATAGTGGAGAAGTTACGGTGGGATTCAAAATGGTCGGTGATCTGTTTGTTAACTTGGCCTTCGAAGACTTTAGAAAGGCAGGGCAGGATGGATATAGTTCTGTAACAGTTTGGGTCTACAGTGTCTCCCCCTTTGAAGAGGGGGATGACCGCGGCAGCTTTCCAATCTTTAGGGATCTCAGACGATACAAAAGCGAGGTTGAACAGGCTAGTAATAAGGGTTTCAACAATTTCGGCGGATAATTTTAGAACGAGAGGGTCCAGATTATCTAGCCCAGCTGATTTGTAGGGATCCAGATTTTGCAGCTCTTTCAGAAAATCAGCTATCTGGATTTATGTGGCACAGAGACTGGCACTCAAGCTAGGGACATTTGTCTTGGATGATTATAGGAGTGCATGGATGATATGTGTGTGTGTGTGCACCTGTCTCAACAGTGTGTTGAAAACAACCCCAGCAACCTCCATGACGGCCTCATTTCTCTTAATCTCTCCCTCTCTCTCTCTCGGTTCTCTGGTTGCCTATCTTCCGTCAATGTTTTCTCTCCCTGTGTCCTGTAAAATAAAGTAAACTACAGTCTTTCTCAAAGGTAAGAGGGAGCTGGTTTCAAAGCTCTATTTGATGTCAGTTTTGTAGGGTTTGGAGAAAAACTATTTTCTCTGAGCAAGGAAATAGCAGAAGAGGAGTCCCTGAAGAGGGAATGACAGTGTTTGTGACAAGAACAGTCTCTCTCTCTGTGTGTCTCTCTGTCTGTGTGTCTGTGTGTGTGTGTGTGTGTGTGCGTGTGTGCGTGCGCGTGCACGTGCGTGCGTACGTTGTTTAATTGTACAGTGAAAGACAGAGTAGAGACAGTGGGAGGAGGGTGATGCTGCTGCTATGTGGTTTTGATACTGGTGTCTTATAGTTGAGGTGTTGGTAATATGATGGTGATGTTATCACTGTACACACGGAGCTGTGCTGGCTTTGTTCTATGTTTATGTATTGACATGGGGCTGTGGTTGTGGTGTACTAATGGGAGGTAACAGATGTACTGTGGTTGTGGTGTGCTGATGGAAGGTAACAGATGTACTGTGGTTGTGGTGTACTGATGGGAGGTAACAGATGTACTGTGGTTGTGGTGTACTGATGGGAGGTAACAAATGTACTGTGGTTGTGGTGTACTGATGGGAGGTAACATATGTACTGTGGTTGTGGTGCACTGATGGGAGGTAACAGATGTACTGTGGTTGTGGTGTACTGATGGAAGGTAACAGACGTACTGTGGTTGTGGTGTACTGATGGGAGGTAACAGATGTACTGTGGTTGTGGTGCACTGATGGAAGGTAACAGACGTACTGTGGTTGTGGTGTACTGATGGGAGGTAACAGATGTACTGTGGTTGTGGTGTACTGATGGAAGGTAACAGATGTACTGTGGTTGTGGTGTACTAATGGGAGGTAACAGATGTACTGTGGTTGTGGTGCACTGATGGGAGGTAACATATGTACTGTGGTTGTGGTGTACTAATGGGAGGTAACAGATGTACTGTGGTTGTGGTGCACTGACGGGAGGTAACATATGTACTGTGGTTGTGGTGTACTGATGGAAGGTAACAGATGTACTGTGGTTGTGGTGTACTGATGGAAGGTAACAGATGTACTCTGGTTGTGGTGTACTGATGGGAGGTAACAGATGTACTGTGGTTGTGGTGTACTGATGGGAGGTAACAGATGTACTGTGGTTGTGGTGCACTGATGGCAGGTAACATATGTACTGTGGTTGTGGTGTACTGATGGGAGGTAACAGATGTACTGTGGTTGTGGTGTACTGATGGAAGGTAACAGATGTACTGTGGTTGTGGTGTACTGATGGGAGGTAACAGATGTACTGTGGTTGTGGTGCACTGATGGAAGGTAACAGATGTACTGTGGTTGTGGTGCACTGATGGAAGGTAACATATGTACTGTGGTTGTGGTGTACTGATGGGAGGTAACAGATGTACTGTGGTTGTGGTGTACTGATGGAAGGTAACAGATGTACTGTGGTTGTGGTGTACTGATGGGAGGTAACAGATGTACTGTGGTTGTGGTGCACTGATGGGAGGTAACAGATATACTGTGGTTGTGGTGTACTGATGGGAGGTAACATATGTACTGTGGTTGTGGTGTACTGATGGAAGGTAACATATGTACTGTGGTTGTGGTGTACTAATGGGAGGTAACAGATGTACTGTGGTTGTGGTGCACTGATGGGAGGTAACAGATGTACTGTGGCTGTGGTGTACTGATGGGTGGTAACAGATGTACTGTGGTTGTGGTGTACTGATGGAAGGTAACAGATGTACTGTGATTGTGGTGTACTGATGGGAGGTAACAGATGTACTGTGGTTGTGGTGTACTGATGGGAGGTAACAGATGTACTGTGGTTGTGGTGTACTAATGGGAGGTAACAGATGTACTGTGGTTGTGGTGTACTGATGGGAGGTAACAGATGTACTGTGGTTGTGGTGTACTGATGGGAGGTAACAGACGTACTGTGGTTGTGGTGCACTGATGGAAGGTAACAGACGTACTGTGGTTGTGGTGCACTGATGGAAGGTAACATATGTACTGTGGTTGTGGTGTACTGATGGGAGGTAACAGATGTACTGTGGTTGTGGTGTACTGATGGGAGGTAACAGACGTACTGTGGTTGTGGTGTACTGATGGGAGGTAACAGATGTACTGTGGTTGTGGTGCACTGATGGAAGGTAACATATGTACTGTGGTTGTGGTGCACTGATGGGAGGTAACAGATGTACTGTGGTTGTGGTGTACTGATGGGAGGTAACAGATGTACTGTGGTTGTGGTGTACTGATGGAAGGTAATAGATGTACTGTGGCTGTGGTGTACTGATGGGAGGTAACATATGTACTGTGGTTGTGGTGTACTGATGGAAGGTAACATATGTACTGTGGTTGTGGTGCACTGATGGAAGGTAACAGATGTACTGTGGTTGTGGTGCCCTGATGGGAGGTAACAGATGTACTGTGGCTGTGGTGTACTGATGGGAGGTAACAGATGTACTGTGGTTGTGGTGTACTGATGGAAGGTAACATATGTACTGTGGTTGTGGTGTACTGATGGGAGGTAACAGATGTACTGTGGTTGTGGTGCACTGATGGGAGGTAACAGATGTACTGTGGCTGTGGTGTACTGATGGGAGGTAACAGATGTACTGTGGTTGTGGTGTACTGATGGAAGGTAACAGATGTACTGTGGTTGTGGTGTACTGATGGGAGGTAACAGATGTACTGTGGTTGTGGTGCCGCTGATGGAAGGTAACAGATGTACTGTGGTTGTGGTGCACTGATGGAAGGTAACATATGTACTGTGGTTGTGGTGTACTAATGGGAGGTAACAGATGTACTGTGGTTGTGGTGCACTGATGGGAGGTAAAAGATGTACTGTGGTTGTGGTGTACTAATGGGAGGTAAGAGAAGTACTGTGGTTGTGGTGCACTGAGGGGAGGTAACAGACGTACTGTGGTTGTGGTGCACTGATGGAAGGTAACAGACGTACTGTGGTTGTGGTGCACTGATGGAAGGTAACAGATGTACTGTGGTTGTGGTGTACTGATGGGAGGTAACAGATGTACTGTGGTTGTGGTGTACTGATGGGAGGTAACAGACGTACTGTGGTTGTGGTGTACTGATGGGAGGTAACAGATGTACTGTGGTTGTGGTGCACTGATGGAAGGTAACAGATGTACTGTGGTTGTGGTGCACTGATGGGAGGTAACATATGTACTGTGGTTGTGGTGTACTGATGGAAGGTAACAGATGTACTGTGGTTGTGGTGTACTAATGGGAGCTAACAGATGTACTGTGGTTGTGGTGCACTGATGGAAGGTAACAGATGTACTGTGGTTGTGGTGCACTGATGGAAGGTAACAGATGTACTGTGGTTGTGGTGTACTAATGGGAGGTAACAGATGTACTGTGGTTGTGGTGCACTGATGGGAGGTAACAGATGTACTGTGGTTGTGGTGCACTGATGGGAGGTAACAGACGTACTGTGGTTGTGGTGTACTGATGGGAGGTAACAGATGTACTGTGGTTGTGGTGTACTAATGGGAGGTAACATATGTACTGTGGTTGTGGTGCACTGATGGAAGGTAACAGATGTACTGTGGTTGTGGTGTACTAATGGGAGGTAACAGATGTACTGTGGTTGTGGTGTACTGATGGGAGGTAACAGACGTTCTGTGGTTGTGGTGCACTGATAGAAGGTAACAGATGTACTGTGGTTGTGGTGCACTGATGGAAGGTAACAGATGTACTGTGGTTGTGGTGCACTGATGGAAGGTAACAGATGTACTGTGGTTGTGGTGCACTGATGGAAGGTAACAGATGTACTGTGGTTGTGGTGTACTAATGGGAGGTAACAGATGTACTGTGGTTGTGGTGCACTGATGGGAGGTAACAGACGTACTGTGGTTGTGGTGTACTGATGGGAGGTAACAGATGTACTGTGGTTGTGGTGTACTAATGGGAGGTAACATATGTACTGTGGTTGTGGTGCACTGATGGAAGGTAACAGATGTACTGTGGTTGTGGTGTACTAATGGGAGGTAACAGATGTACTGTGGTTGTGGTGTACTGATGGGAGGTAACAGACGTTCTGTGGTTGTGGTGCACTGATAGAAGGTAACAGATGTACTGTGGTTGTGGTGCACTGATGGAAGGTAACAGATGTACTGTGGTTGTGGTGCACTGATGGAAGGTAACAGATGTACTGTGGTTGTGGTGTACTGATGGAAGGTAACAGATGTACTGTGGTTGTGGTGCACTGATGGAAGGTAACAGATGTACTGTGGTTGTGGTGTACTGATGGAAGGTAACAGATGTACTGTGGTTGTGGTGCACTGATGGAAGGTAACAGATGTACTGTGGTTGTGGTGTACTAATGGGAGGTAACATATGTACTGTGGTTGTGGTGTACTAATGGGAGGTAACAGATGTACTGTGGTTGTGGTGTACTGATGGGAGGTAACAGACGTACTGTGGTTGTGGTGTACTGATGGGAGGTAACAGATGTACTGTGGTTGTGGTGCACTGATGGAAGGTAACAGATGTACTGTGGTTGTGGTGCACTGATGGGAGGTAACATATGTACTGTGGTTGTGGTGTACTGATGGGAGGTAACATATGTACTGTGGTTGTGGTGCACTGATGGGAGGTAACAGACGTACTGTGGTTGTGGTGCACTGATAGAAGGTAACAGATGTACTCTGGTTGTGGTGCACTGATGGGAGGTAACAGATGTACTGTGGTTGTGGTGTACTAATGGGAGGTAACAGATGTACTGTGGTTGTGGTGCACTGATGGAAGGTAACATATGTACTGTGGTTGTGGTGCACTGATGGAAGGTAACAGATGTACTGTGGTTGTGGTGCACTGATGGAAGGTAACAGATGTATTGTGGTTGTGGTGTACTGATGGCAGGTAACATATGTACTGTGGTTGTGGTGCACTGATGGAAGGTAACATATGTACTGTGGTTGTGGTGCACTGATGGAAGGTAACATATGTACTGTGGTTGTGGTGTACTGATGGAAGGTAACAGATGTACTGTGGTTGTGGTGCACTGATGGAAGGTAACAGATGTATTGTGGTTGTGGTGTACTGATGGAAGGTAACATATGTACTGTGGTTGTGGTGTACTGATGGAAGGTAACATATGTACTGTGGTTGGATGCTTGTGTACTGATGTTCCAGTGATGTATTGGATTGATTTACCGCTGGTGGGGTGTGTCCACCTCTTGAAAACAGTGTTTGCTCTCTCACTCCCTCTCTTCTCTCTCCGTTCTCTCCCTTCTCTCTGAATTCTTTCTGTGTTTTCTGTAGAGCTCAGTGCTCCACAATGTGGTAACTAGAAGGAAGTGTTTTACCAACACTGTAGGTATTCCTTAACAGGTTTTACGTTATATACAGTATATAACATGTACGGTTTTAATGTTATAGTATGATTAGGAATAAACCCTATACAATGTGCATGAATAGATGGACTGCTGATCAGATGGTCACTGATGGCCATATCCTGAATACTGTATTGCACAGCTGGCTTCAGTCCTGCTCCTGAGCCAGACACTTAACCTCAATACCTCCGGGTAACATTGAGAGCATGCATCATGATGTATCATTTAAATGTTCAGGTATGCTAGGGGCCTGAGATGGGAGAGCCTATGCCAGCGTTTAATCTGACTTCCTGAGTCTGGTGCTGCAAGCTCTTATCTGGTCAAGGGTTTCTAGCACCACCCTTTTGAGTGTTCTCTATGGCAGGAAATAATTGATCAATGATTTGATAACTGTGTGAATTATTTAGTTCATTATATATGTATGTGCATGATCTCTCTCTCCTTCCTCTCTCCCTTTATCTCTCTCTGTACTGCGGTCTGTAAGGGGGTGTAAGGGTTGCACTGGGATTGTGTTTTCATTTGTTTAGGTATTCACACACTGTATTATTAACCACTCATAACTGTCCCCTGCTCTCTCCTCTCTCCCTTCAGAAATGTATGAAGTTCGATGTGGACGCTCCTATCTGGTTATCTAAGCAGCATATCCTGTGTACTCTGAACCACAGCCTGAAGGACGTGCTGAACTACGGCCTCTTCCAGCCAGCTCACAATGGAAAGGCTGGCAAGTTCCTGGATGAAGAGAGGCAGCTGAAGGAATACCCACTGCCTTCTGTTACACCTGTACCATACCTGGAGGTAGGCCTGCACCCTCTCTCATTAACATCCTATGTTTCTATGTGTGTGTTAAGGTGTATTAATATGTGTTGTATGTGAGTGTGTTAAGGTGTATTAATATGTGTTGTATGTGAGTGTGTTAGGGTGTTAGGGTGTATTATATGTGTTGTATGTGAGTGTGTTAAGGTGTATTAATATGTGTTGTATGTGAGTGTGTTAAGGTGTATTAATATGTGTTGTATGTGAGTGTGTTAAGGTGCATTAATATGTGTTGTATGTGAGTGTGTTAAGGTGTATTAATATGTGTTGTATGTGAGTGTGTTAAGGTGTATTAATATGTGTTGTATGTGAGTGTGTTAAGGTGCATTAATATGTGTTGTATGTGAGTGTGTTAGGGTGTATTAATATGTGTTGTATGTGAGTGTGTTAGGGTGTATTAATATGTGTTGTATGTGAGTGTGTTAAGGTGCATTAATATGTGTTGTATGTGAGTGTGTTAGGGTGTATTAATATGTGTTGTATGTGAGTGTGTTAAGGTGTATTAATATGTGTTGTATGTGAGTGTGTTAGGGTGTATTAATATGTGTTGTATGTGAGTGTGTTAAGGTGCATTAATATGTGTTGTATGTGAGTGTGTTAAGGTGCATTAATATGTGTTGTATGTGAGTGTGTGTTCTCTGTCCTGTTGCTGTCATGGTGTTGTTTTGTTGTTCTAGTTTATTGGGTTCATCAGCTTTAATATTGCAGATAGATTGTGGCTTCCATCAATGTAATTGTCTGCATAATTTCCAATCCCCCATATATTGTTTTGTTTCCCCTAACCCTACCACCCCTCCCCTAATTGGAGTAAACTAATGGACAACAACACTTAGGCTTCTACTTCCAGCTTACACATACTATATACATTTTACAGACATAGTATAATTTACAATATGTATCTTTTGTTTGTTTTTAGTCCCATCCTTCAGCTACCCTCAACCCCTTTCACATATCTCTGAAGACCATTCAGTTTCATTCTATTTGCCATATATTTTTCAACTGTGCTGTGAAGTTTCACAAAAGTTCTGAAACTTTCCATTCTCATAGGTTCAACAGATTGTAAATTAAAGATACAAACATTTTCTAAGAGTATTACTATATCATTGATCGATTGACTATGACTTTTCAAATCACCCAGCAGTGCTATTTGCAGAGTTAGCTGCAGGTAAATGTTACAATTCTTCAGCCCTTCTTGAACCTGTGACCAAAAACAAGCTACATATGGACAGTACCAAAACAAATGATCAAGTGATTCTGTCTCTTTGCAGCAAAATCTATAGAGATGGGATGGTTGTAACCCCATATAAATAACATTCTATTGGTTGCAAGAATTTTGTATAATAATTTAAATTGAAAAAGTTTTGAATCCAGCGTCGTTATGTTTATCAGTTGTTACCATGCGCCATGGAATCGGTACACCGAAAATCTCTTCCCAATTATTCTATATGGCACAGCTGTCAATTTTTTGGTCCTTAAATTAAACTGGTATATGTTTTTATTCATCACAATTTTCTTTAACCAATTTTGGTCTTTAATGCAGGGCGGACAGACAAGTTCCTTACTTTCTCCCCCTTCCACTTTCCTCTTCCATTTTTGCGGTAATGCTGCAATTAGTTGGTTGTAATTTTGGGTAGAGCAGACATTTCCATATATTTTTGTTCGCTACATGTATGATATAACTCCACCAGTCCTATTTATGATATAATTTACAAAGATTATACGTCTTTTTATTTTTTATTTTTTGCATCATGTTTTTTTTTCATCAATTAGTATATTTGAGTTTAACCATAATATTTGTTTTCTGGTGGATTAAACTGAAGTTGAAACCATTTTTTTTTTTAAATAACGATATTTTTAAGATGATTTAATTTTCAAATAACCGTAAATGAGAGGTTGTAATCTGAATAAAGCTAAAAAGGCCATTCTTGAATGTGGGGTGAGAAATTCTTACTAATCTGCTAGAAAATCAGTTCAGATTTAAGTATAACTTTTCTAAACCTTTAGTAAGAGGTCTAATGCTTTAATACTTAATCATTTCTGCCCTCTGAATTAATATTCATTATATAAATAGGCCTGTTTAATTTATTCTGGTTTACTGTTCCAAATAAAATTGATTATTTCTTGCTAATATAATTTTAAAAACAAGTCGGTAGGTAAGGCCATAAGCAAATAGGTAAACTGGGATATGACTAAAGAGTTAATCAGGGTGATTTTTCACAAATAGAAAGGTATTTTCCTTTCCATGGTAGCAAGATCTTATCCATTTTTGCTAACTTTTTATTAAAATGTATTGTATTGAGCCACTTGATATATTTGTTTGATCTGATCTAACATTTGGATGGCCATAATAAATAGATATGCCAATAGTATACAACCTTGTTTTACTCCCCTTGACAGTTTAATACTTTCTGAGAAGAAGCCATTATTTACTGTTTTACACCTAGGGTTACTATACATAACTTTAACCCATTGTATAAGATACAGTGCCTTTGGAAAGTATATAGACCCCTTGACTTTTTTGACATTTTGTTACATAACAACCTTATTCTAAAATTGATTAAATAAAATAAAAATCTCAGTAATCTCCACGCAATACTGACAAAGCAATGACAAAGCAAAAACAGGTTTCTAGACATTTTAGCAAATGTATTAAAAATAAAAACATAAATACCATATTTACTTAAGTATTCAGACCTTTTGCTATGAGACTCGAAATTGAGCTCTGGTTCATCCTTGAGATATTTCTAGAACTTGGATGAATAATATCTGACAACACCATTTAAATTATATGCGCGATGCATTTTGCAATTTTTTTTGCATCACAACACTGTAAGGGGCCTCACGTTTGTTTATGGAGTGGATCTTTATATTTACCACTGGGGTCCTGTTTCAGTAATAATGAAATCAGACCTTCTTGTTGAGTATCTGATAATCTACCATTATTATAGAACTGGTTGAAAAAAGGATTGGTATACCTCAACAGGTATGCCATCCAGCCCGGCAGGTTTCCCAAACTTAATGGCTTTAACTGCATCAAGAAGTTCCTCCTCTGTAATTTGGCCTTCACATGAGTCTTTCTGTACAGCTGTTCATTTTACATTATTCATAGAAAGAAATTCTTACAATTAACTTTGGTTCATTGTGTTGCTGTTCTCCCCTGAGAGAACACTAGGTGCTTGATGTCACCTGTCAATTATTCAATTATCCAGTCTGCTCTGTGAGTAAGATGTATGCATAATATATGTGTGAAACTCAGCAGCGATAATCACACTCTGACAGCAGTGTTCGCAGCTCCCAGCTGTCATCTCTAGCAGTTATTTGTAGCCTGTGTCGATCATGGTTTGTGATCATATAGAAACTCAGCCAATGTGATGTTTTTACAGTCAATAGAGTAAACATCGTTAGATCTCTCTCAAAATTCTGGAGTGAGGGAGAGCTATAAATTGATAGATACATAGCTCACTAGAGTGCACTCCAACCTTCTGCATTGAATGATTCTATAATATCCATTGTTTGATTTATTAATTGTCAGCCGACATTGTTTAAATACAAAATGTTCCTTTCCTGTGGGCTTTGAAAATGTCATAGTTTTCTTGTCAGCAAAGTGCTCTGTTTCTCCCTAAATACAGATTGATTGTTTTCTCCAGGTGTTATGGATGCAGCAACAGTAGATGATGTTGTTATTGCAGGTAGTTGCATCATGTTCAGGTAGCAGAATGTCTGCAGGTAAATCCTTGATGCACGTAGAATAGGACTGAAGTCAGCCTTTTCTCAATTGGATTTGCTCAACTCCTGCGTCCTCTGTCCTCCATCCTCTCTGGACTCCTTTTGATAGAGGTCAGTTGAGGAGGGGAGGCGAAGAGAGTGGAAACTAGACGAAAATGCGCTTGTATGAAATTAGACTCTCCTCCAATCGTGTGCCATCAGGCAAATTATGTTTACAGGGTGGAATCCCCAAATAAATGTATGAAGTGATAAAACAAATGTAGTTAGTTGTGCAAGACATTTTATAGATAAAAGGATAAGTAGTTTATGGTTTTTACAATAGCCGATTCAAAGGGGGTGTGGCAGATTTCTACATTTGTCCGCTAAGGACTCGGGTAGGATACACTTGTACTTCCTCGCCAAAAGGAGGTTATTGAGGAGAGGAGGAACTTCTTCCATTTAACTGCTAAAGAATTGACACTCTCCTCGACCACTTATCGGTTTCCGGGTCACGGAGGAGAGACGACGGAGAAGAGGACACATTGGCCAGAATGATGATGTTTAGAAAGCCCAAGGGATTTACTGTGTCTTAGTAATTAGATATTTGAAGTGTACAATTCCTCCAGGGTAATGTACACCTTCCCAATTTGTAACTCAAACCCTCATGCTACCATGGACTACCAAAAAATGTCCAGCTTCCAAGGGCACTGTGCCCTAAAAATAAGAGATAAGTGGTAACAACATTTCTATAGTAGCTATGTGCCTGTGTGTACTGTATGTCAGGCAGTCATAGTTAAAGCTTAGTTTAACCCTATAGTTCACAGGGACACTATAGGGCTCAGTGCCACATGAGAGGTCTGCACATTTAGACATTCGCTAACAGCCCAGGGCTGTGTGTGTGTGTGTGTGTGTGTGTGTGTGTGTGTGTGTGTGTGTGTGTGTGTGTGTGTGTGTGTGTGTGTGTGTGTGTGTGTGTGTGTGTGTGTGTGTGTGTGTGTGTGTGTGTGTGTGTGTGTGTGTGTGTGTGTGTGTGTGTGTGTGTGTGTACAGTAAGTCAAGGGCCATGCTCTATGTTATTTGTCTCTCAGGAAGCTCCATGTCAGATAGTTTCACAATGTATTGAGTTAGTGTGTGCTCTCTCTCTGGATATCACATACGGAAATTGGGACAGTTTCATATTGCTGTCAAGTCCAACTAAATTCTGTTTTTACTAGGGTGGTTGTTTTCTAAAGTTAGACACAGGGTTAGTCATGGTTACGTGAAGGAAGCATGGAAACATGCAAAAAAGTTAATGCATTTTGAATATGTGTGTGTGTGTGTGTGTGTGTGTGTGTGTGTGTGTGTGTGTGTGTGTGTGTGTGTGTGTGTGTGTGTGTGTGTGTGTGTGTGTGTGTGTGTGTGTGTGTGTGTGTGTGTGTGTGTGTGTGTGTGTGTGTGTGTGTGTGTGTGTGTGTGTGTGTGTATGCTCATTAGGAGTGTAAATCTATGGGTGGGTAGAGGGCCCTTTTACATGAATGCATGTGTAGGTCTGTTCTGTAGTTGTATGAGAGTGGTGTTTACTGCCATCTCTTCAATAACATTGATCAGTCAACAGATCAGTCTCCCTCTCTCAGGGCAGGAGTTTATAGATATGAGTGACAGGTTAGTCCAGCCTCACTACCCTCTGCCCTCCCATAGATGTATACTCCTAAAGCACACACACACACACACACACACACACACACACACACACACACACACACACACACACACACACACACACACACACACACACACACACACACACACACACACACACACACACACACACACACACACACACACACACACACACACAGAGAGCTTTATTTTCATGAAATTTCAGGACTTTTGTACCTAAACCTAACCCATAACCTAATCCTAACATTAACCCCAAAACCCTAACCATAACCCTAATCTTAACCTTAACCCCAAAACTCTAAACTTAACCCTTAAGCTTAAAATAGCATTTTAACAACTTCAGGACATGAAAAAAGTTCTTGTTTTCCTACCGTGTCAGGACATTTAGGTGAATTGTTAGGACATTGGGGTCCTGATATTGTAGGAAAAAATATACACACACACACACACACAATCGCCTCTCCCCCAAGGTTTACATGTTTTAGCTACAGTCTGACAGTGTTCAGTGAGACCTGTCTATCAAATCAGTGGTTTGTAACCGGACTAATAAACATTGCTGTTGACAGATTGAGTATGGCAGGCAGGGGATATCTGACTTTTACTCTAAAATGGTTTTATTTACTAACAAACTAGCAGATGAACTAATATAGTGTTATTCCATTAACCATGTGTTGTCTCTGTGTGTTCCTCTCCCAGTTCCGCTATAAGAGACGTCTCTACACACAGTCCCACCTGGATGACAAGCAGCTCTCCAAACTACACACCAAGGTAAGAACACACACACAAACGCACAACCAAGGTAAGATAATGTTCCACACCCAGGTTTGGTATAGTCGTTCTGAGCTTTTATATATTTGGAGATGTGTGATTTTAATAGAAAAGACACCATACGTGCACATAGGCTCTGGCTGTCTCATTCTGAGGCGGCAGGCTGTATATATAAGAGAGAAAGAGCAGAGAGAACTGCATGCATTGACATCCCCATCAGAGGGCAGGAGATTTACACTGGTGAGAATGGCACATCACCAGCTGATTTCTCCTCACTGTGTGTGTGAGGGACCATGGCCATCTGCAACTGAGCGGTCTCTAATGACATTCACATATTAATGTTGGCTTATTGTTCTGTTTAATATAAATATTCCTGCTGTCATCAATGCTTGCTTTATTGATTAAACAGAATCGGAGCAGGCTGGACAAAGTCGAGCTATGGGACTGTGTGACTGACACATCATTTCTGACAGGCTAGAGCAGGAATGAGCATAGAGACACAGAGACGGAGCGAGAGAGACGGAGCGAGAGAGACACAGAGAGAGATAGATTTAAAGTATGAAAGAGATGGGGAGGGAGGCAGCAAGAACAAAAAAGAAAACGAGTAGAGAGAGAACAAGAGGAAGATTGAGAACGAGAGATAGAAAAAGAAAGAGAGAAAGAGAGAGAAAGAATTGACAAACAGACAAGGATGAGTCATCCTCTCAGACACTCTCTAGACTCTTTACTGTCACTGCAGCCTTAGTCTTTTCTGTCTCTTTCATGTTTAGTAGGGATATAGTGTTTACTGCACACTGACTGTAACTAGCTAGGTGTGGTAGAGATATAGTGTCTTACTGCACACTGACTGTAACTAGCTAGGTGTGGTAGAGATATAGTGTCTTACTGCACACTGACTGTAACTAGCTAGGTGTGGTAGAGATATAGTGTTTACTGCACACTGACTGTAACTAGCTAGGTGTGGTAGAGATATAGTGTCTTACTGCACACTGACTGTAACTAGCTAGGTGTGGTAGGGATATAGTGTCTTACTACACACTGACTGTAACTAGCTAGGTGTGGTAGAGATATAGTGTTTACTGCACACTGACTGTAACTAGCTAGGTGTGGTAGGGATATAGTATCTTACTGCACACTGACTGTAACTAGCTAGGTGTGGTAGGGATATAGTGTCTTACTGCACACTGACTGTAACTAGCTAGGTGTGGTAGAGATATAGTGTCTTACTGCACACTGACTGTAACTAGCTAGGTGTGGTAGGGATATAGTGTCTTACTGCACACTGACTGTAACTAGCTAGGTGTGGTAGGGATATAGTGTCTTACTGCACACTGACTGTAACTAGCTAGGTGTGGTAGGGATATAGTGTCTTACTGCACACTGACTGTAACTAGCTAGGTGTGGTAGGGATATAGTGTCTTACTGCACACTGACTGTAACTAGCTAGGTGTGGTAGAGATATAGTGTCTTACTGCACACTGACTGTAACTAGCTAGGTGTGGTAGGGATATAGTGTCTTACTGCACACTGACTGTAACTAGCTAGGTGTGGTAGGGATATAGTGTTTACTCAGTGGCGTGCCGTGGGCCTGGGGCCTAGGCCTTCAGTGAGGTACTACACAGTCCCACCCGAATTAATCCACCTCTTATTACCATCATTATGCCATGGCTCTAGACACTATACATTTAAACAGAACCAGGCGTTGCGTCACCTTGAAATTGACAAATTGACATTTTTGGGTAAACAGTGTTTAACAGACAACTCAAGTTTGCAAAGCCAGTGTGGCTCCAAACACCAAATCGATCACTTGCAAATAATAGGCATTCCCAGCAGTACAGTTTGCAGTGCTTCTCGGAGCCTGTGAGCCATTGACAGCGCTCGTAGTTGAAACTTTGAAAGTGGCGAGCGAACGAACCCCTTTCCCGCCTGTGACAGGCTTTGTGGCGTCGGGCGACCTCTCCTTACAATGTCTAACTTTTCTTGAAAAGTTCGTCTTGAGAATGGCGTTATAATTATATCCTCGACCAAATCGATATCTTCTCCTCCTTCCGCCATTGTGGGTTGAAAAAACAGCTTAGTAGAACGCGAATTCATTTGTTTATCAAATTCAGTTTCCTAGATCTGCATAGACCTGCCCATAGGACCTGCCTCTCAATATTGGTAATCCAATCAAAAGACGTGGACGCACTACGCCTGCTAGCTGGCTCCTGTGTAACACTGGAGCCAGCCAGCAGGCGTACAATAGCCAACTCTAAAGCTGATTGGTTGACACAAATTTTTTATTTCCATTCCCTTTAAGCTACAAGCGCCCGCACTGTTGATTCTGAAGGCCTGAGGGCAGATTTTAGACCCCTGGCAACACATGATGGCTGAATATGATTGGATAAAAGATCTAACATAAAGACCAGCCCTCCAAATCTCAACCTGGGGCTGGAAGCAGTGCAACCAAGAGGAAAGCTATGAAATGAAGAGTATAACTCTTACTCTGGGGAATAATTTAATACATATTTGTGGGAAAATATATTTAAAAGAAAATTATATTCTGATGATGTTTAGGCCAGCAGAGAAGGCCTTGCAGGCCCTGACGGCCCACCACTGTGTTTACTGCACACTGACTGTAACTAGCTAGGTGTGGTAGGGATATAGTGTCTTACTGCACACTGACTGTAACTAGCTAGGTGTGGTAGAGATATAGTGTTTACTGCACACTGACTGTAACTAGCTAGGTGTGGTAGGGATATAGTGTCTTACTGCACACTGACTGTAACTAGCTAGGTGTGGTAGGGATATAGTGTCTTACTGCACACTGACTGTAACTAGCTAGGTGTGGTAGGGATATAGTGTCTTACTGCACACTGACTGTAACTAGCTAGGTGTGGTAGGGATATAGTGTCTTACTGCACACTGACTGTAACTAGCTAGGTATGGTAGGGATATAGTGTCTTACTGCACACTGACTGTAACTAGCTAGGTGTGGTAGAGATATAGGGTCTTACTGCACACTGACTGTAACTAGCTAGGTGTGGTAGAGATATAGTGTCTTACTGCACACTGACTGTAACTAGCTAGGTATGGTAGGGATATAGTGTCTTACTGCACACTGACTGTAACTAGCTAGGTGTGGTAGGGATATAGTGTCTTACTGCACACTGACTGTAACTAGCTAGGTGTGGTAGAGATATAGTGTCTTACTGCACACTGACTGTAACTAGCTAGGTGTGGTAGAGATATAGTGTCTTACTGCACACTGACTGTAACTAGCTAGGTGTGGTAGGGATATAGTGTCTTACTGCACACTGACTGTAACTAGCTAGGTGTGGTAGGGATATAGTGTCTTACTGCACACTGACTGTAACTAGCTAGGTGTGGTAGATATATAGTGTCTTACTGCACACTGACTGTAACTAGCTAGGTGTGGTAGGGATATAGTGTCTTACTGCACACTGACTGTAACTAGCTAGGTGTGGTAGGGATATAGTGTCTTACTGCACACTGACTGTAACTAGCTAGGTGTGGTATGGATATAGTGTCTTACTGCACACTGACTGTAACTAGCTAGGTGTGGTAGGGATATAGTGTCTTACTGCACACTGACTGTAACTAGCTAGGTGTGGTAGGGATATAGTGTCTTACTGCACACTGACTGTAACTAGCTAGGTGTGGTAGAGATATAGTGTCTTACTGCACACTGACTGTAACTAGCTAGGTGTGGTAGGGATATAGTGTTTACTGCACACTGACTGTAACTAGCTAGGTGTGGTAGGGATATAGTGTCTTACTGCACACTGACTGTAACTAGCTAGGTGTGGTAGAGATATAGTGTCTTACTGCACACTGACTGTAACTAGCTAGGTGTGGTAGAGATATAGGGTCTTACTGCACACTGACTGTAACTAGCTAGGTGTGGTAGGGATATAGTGTCTTACTGCACACTGACTGTAACTAGCTAGGTGTGGTAGAGATATAGTGTCTTACTGCACACTGACTGTAACTAGCTAGGTGTAGTAGGGATATACTGTCTTACTGCACACTGACTGTAACTAGCTAGGTGTGGTAGGGATATAGTGTCTTACTGCAAACTGACTGTAACTAGCTAGGTGTGGTAGAGATATAGTGTCTTACTGCACACTGACTGTAACTAGCTAGGTGTGGTAGGGATATAGTGTCTTACTGCACACTGACTGTAACTAGCTAGGTGTGGTAGGGATATAGCGTCTTACTGCACACTGACTGTAACTAGCTAGGTGTGGTAGAGATATAGTGTTTACTGCACACTGACTGTAACTAGCTAGGTGTGGTAGAGATATAGTGTCTTACTGCACACTGACTGTAACTAGCTAGGTGTGGTAGGGATATAGTGTCTTACTGCACACTGACTGTAACTAGCTAGGTGTGGTAGGGATATAGTGTCTTACTGCACACTGACTGTAACTAGCTAGGTGTGGTAGAGATATAGTGTCTTACTGCACACTGACTGTAACTAGCTAGGTGTGGTAGGGATATAGTGTCTTACTGCACACTGACTGTAACTAGCTAGGTGTGGTAGGGATATAGTTTCTTACTGCACACTGACTGTAATCTACTGTATTCAGATGGAATATTATATTTTCTGGAGTTGCACCTTGTTATAATTCTACAGATATTCCAAAAAGTGGTCATTGGAGTGTTTGGTCTGCTGTTGACTTAAGCCAGCAGATCAAATCAAATCTAATTGTATTAGTCACATGCGCCAAATACAACAGGTGTAGACCTTACAGTGAAATGTTTACTTACGAGCCCTTACCCGACAGTGCAGTTTCCAAAAATACGGATAAGGTCTCTCCAGCACTAGATTACTCTGGGAGGGGGGGGGGGGGGGGGGGGGGTGGTTCCATGATCTCAATTCAATGGTCTCAGTCAAACTAATCCCCCTTTCTCAGTGACCTGCTGGGTAAGTTATTAGCTGTATTGACTGGGTCTGCTGGGGCTAGCTACACCCCATGCCTAACACACACACACACACACACACACACACACACACACACACACACACACACACACACACACACACACACACACACACACACACACACACACACACACACACACACACACACACACACACACACACACACACACACATATGCATGTTCAAACACAGAGAGAAACACACACACATGTTCAAACATTAACCTAATTTATAGACAATGAAAATGTATATGGCATGCTGGCTTCTATGAGTGCCACTCTCACTATCTATATGTCCCACACATGCACTCTCCCACTATCTATATGTCCCACATGTGCACTCTCCCTCTGTCTCTCCCACTATCTATATGTCCCACATGTGCACTCTCCCTCTGTCTCTCCCACTATCTATATGTCCCACATGTGCACTCTCCCTCTGTCTCTCCCACTATCTATATGTCCCACATGTGCACTCTCCCTCTGTCTCTCCCACTATCTATATGTCCCACATGTGCACTATCCCTCTGTCTCTCCCACTATCTATATGTCCCACATGTGCACTCTCCCTCTGTCTCTCCCACTATCTATATGTCCCACATGTGCACTCTCCCTCTGTCTCTCCCACTATCTATATGTCCCACATGTGTACTATCCCTCTGTCTCTCCCACTATCTATATGTCCCACATGTGCACTCTCCCTCTGTCTCTCCCACTATCTATATGTCCCACATGTGCACTCTCCCTCTGTCTCTCCCACTATCTATATGTCCCACATGTGCACTCTCCCTCTGTCTCTCCCACTATCTATATGTCCCACATGTGCACTCTCCCTCTGTCTCTCCCACTATCTATTTGTCCCACATGTGCACTCTCCCTCTGTCTCTCCCACTATCTATATGTCCCACATGTGCACTCTCCCTCTGTCTCTCCCACTATCTATATGTCCCACATGTGCACTCTCCCTCTGTCTCTCCCACTATCTATATGTCCCACATGTGCACTATCCCTCTGTCTCTCCCACTATCTATATGTCCCACATGTGCACTCTCCCTCTGTCTCTCCCACTATCTATATGTCCCACATGTGCACTCTCCCTCTGTCTCTCCCACTATCTATATGTCCCACATGTGCACTCTCCCTCTGTCTCTCTCACTATCTATATGTCCCACATGTGCACTCTCCCTCTGTCTCTCTCACTATCTATATGTCCCACATGTGCACTCTCCCTCTGTCTCTCCCACTATCTATATGTCCCACATGTGCACTCTCCCTCTGTCTCTCCCACTATCTATATGTCCCACATGTGCACTCTCCCTCTGTCTCTCCCACTATCTATATGTCCCACATGTGCACTCTCCCTCTGTCTCTCCCACTATCTATTTGTCCCACATGTGCACTCTCCCTCTGTCTCTCCCACTATCTATATGTCCCACATGTGCACTCTCCCTCTGTCTCTCCCACTATCTATATGTCCCACATGTGCACTCTCCCTCTGTCTCTCCCACTATCTATATGTCCCACATGTGCACTATCCCTCTGTCTCTCCCACTATCTATATGTCCCACATGTGCACTCTCCCTCTGTCTCTCCCACTATCTATATGTCCCACATGTGCACTCTCCCTCTGTCTCTCCCACTATCTATATGTCCCACATGTGCACTCTCCCTCTGTCTCTCTCACTATCTATATGTCCCACATGTGCACTCTCCCTCTGTCTCTCTCACTATCTATATGTCCCACATGTGCACTCTCCCTCTGTCTCTCCCACTATCTATATGTCCCACATGTGCACTCTCCCTCTGTCTCTCCCACTATCTATATGTCCCACATGTGCACTCTCCCTCTGTCTCTCTCACTATCTATATGTCCCACATGTGCACTCTCCCTCTGTCTCTCCCACTATCTATATGTCCCACATGTGCACTCTCCCTCTGTCTCTCTCACTATCTATATGTCCCACATGTGCACTCTCCCTCTGTCTCTCTCACTATCTATATGTCCCACATGTGCACTTTCCCTCTGTCTCTCTCACTATCTATATGTCCCACATGTGCACTCTCCCTCTGTCTCTCTCACTATCTATATGTCCCACACATGCACTCTCCCTCTGTCTCTCCCACTATCTATATGTCCCACATGTGCACTTTCCCTCTGTCTCTCTCACTATCTATATGTCCCACATGTGCACTCTCCCTCTGTCTCTCCCACTATCTATATGTCCCACATGTGCACTCTCCCTCTGTCTCTCCCACTATCTATATGTCCCACATGTGCACTCTCCCTCTGTCTCTCCCACTATCTATATGTCCCACATGTGCACTCTCCCTCTGTCTCTCCCACTATCTATATGTCCCACATGTGCACTCTCCCTCTGTCTCTCCCACTATCTATATGTCCCACATGTCAACTATCCCTCTGTCTCTCCCACTATCTATATGTCCCACATGTGCACTCTCCCTCTGTCTCTCCCACTATCTATATGTCCCACATGTGCACTCTCCCTCTGTCTCTCTCACTATCTATATGTCCCACATGTGCACTATCCCTCTGTCTCTCTCACTATCTATATGTCCCACATGTGCACTATCCCTCGGTCTCTCTTCCTATCTATATGTCCCACACATGCACTCTCCCACTATCTATATGTCCCACATGTGCACTCTCCCTCTGTCTCTCTTCCTATCTATATGTCCCACATGTGCACTCTCCCTCTGTCTCTCCCACTATCTATATGTTCCACATGTGCACTATCCCTCTGTCTCTCTCACTATCTATATGTCCCACATGTGCACTTTCCCTCTGTCTCTCTCACTATCTATATGTCCCACACATGCACTCTCCCACTATCTATATGTCCCACATGTGCACTCTCCCTCTGTCTCTCCCACTATCTATATGTCCCACATGTGCACTCTCCCTCTGTCTCTCCCACTATCTATATGTCCCACATGTGCACTCTCCCTCTGTCTCTCCCACTATCTATATTTTCCACACATGCACTCTTCCTCTGTCTCTCTCACTATCTATATGTCCCACACGTGTACTCTCCCTCTATCTCTCCCTCTTGGTTTTATCTGAAGGCACTGGAGTGTGTGTAGGGGTTTCTCCGGGTAATGGACAGGGCAGTGGAATGGTGCTCTTTCTTCTGGTAGGACAAAGACAACCCAGTGTGAACACCATCTGATACTAATGTAGAAATCAGCTGGGTTTCTGTACTACTGACTGACTGGTTATATGAGACATGGGTTAGTGTGCTACTGACTGACTGGTTATATGAGAGCTGGGTTTGTGGACTACTGACTGACTGGTTATATGAGGCATGGTGTGGATTTACATTAGTCAAATATTTCTACTGAAATCTATCAACATCAGATTTGCAACTTTTCTGTTCACACTAGCCTTGAATGTGTAAAGAGTGTAAACCCTCTCAGAATGGGGTATGTGGTGTAGATGTCCCCCACACTACCTCCGGAGGTAGATCCGTCTCTTTACACTACACAAGTATCTCTCCTGGACCTAGTTTGTGTTGTCAAAGTAGTTGAGTCAGGCCCTATTCCCACTTACTGACAGGTTATATGAGAGCTGAGTCGGGCCCTATTCCCACTTACTGACTGGTTATATGAGAGCTGAGTTAGGCCTTATTCCCACTTACTGACTGGTTATATGAGAGCTGAGTCGGGCCCTATTCCCACTTACTGACTGGTTATATGAAGCTGAGTTAGGCCTTGTTCCCACTTACTGACTGGTTATATGAGAGCTGAGTCGGGCCCTATTCCCACTTACTGACTGGTTATATGAGAGCTGAGTTAGGCCATGTTCCCACTTACTGACTGGTTATATGAGAGCTGAGTCAGGCCCTATTCCCACTTACTGACTGGTTATATGAGAGCTGAGTCGGGCCCTATTTCCACTTACTGACTGGTTATATGAGAGCTGAGTCGGGCCCTATTCCCACTTACTGACTGGTTATATGAGAGCTGAGTCGGGCCCTATTCCCACTTACTGACTGGTTATATGAGAGCTGAGTTAGGCCCTGTTCCCACTTACTGACTGGTTATATGAGAGCTGAGTTAGGCCCTATTTTCACTATGGGATATGAAGTATAGTCTGAGTGAGGTGGAGAAAGAAGGCCAGCATCCCGGAGTCGCCTCTTCACTGTGTTCACTGGTTTTGTTGGTATTTTGTGGGTATTTAATGAAGCTGCCAGTTGAGGACTTGTGAGGCGTCTGTTTTTCAAACTAGACACTCTAATGTACTTGTCCTCTTGCTCAGTTGTGCACCAGGGCCTCCCACTCCTCTTTCTATTCCGGTTAGAGCCAGTTTGCACTGTTCTGTGAAGGGAGTAGTACACAGCGTTGTATGAGATCTTCAGTTTCTTGACAATTTCTCATATGAAATAGCCTTCATTTCTCAGAACAAGAATAGACTGATGAGATTCAGAAGAAAGTACTTTGTTTCTAGCCATTTTGAGCCTGTAATCGTACCCACAAATGCTGATGTTCCAGATACTCAACTAGTCTAAAGAAGGCCAGTTGTATTGCTTCTTTTATCAGAACAAAAGTTTTCAGCTGTGCTAACATAATTGCAAAAGGGTTTTTTAATGATCAATTAGCCTTTTAAAATGATAATCTTGAATTAGCTAACATAACGTGCCATTGGAACACAGGAGTGATGGTTGCTGATAATGGGCCTCTGTACGCCTATGAATATATTCCATAAAAAAATTGAACGTTTCCAGCTACAATAGTCATTTACAACATTAACAATGTCTACACTGTATTTCTGATCAATTTTATGTTATTTTAATGGACAAAAAAATCTTCAAAAACAAGGACATTTCTAGGTGACCCCAAACTTTTGAACAGTAATGTATGTGCAGTCAAAGGATTTATTTTCTATTATGTAGGCTACACTCATTACATTTTAGCTTCAAGACAAAAGCACAGGTTTTCTATAACAGCATGTCTTCATCAAGTAACATTAGCCTATCAAAAATGAACGATTAACCCTCTCGCACAAATATAAAAGTACAGTAGGTCTACTTGCTTACAACATTACAACAAACCGGGCTTCATTTTTATCAGTATCATGCAAATCATTACCTGTGGTAAAAGCAAATTACGACAGAAAGCGTTAAAAAAATTAAATGAAAAAAATTAAATGCCTCATGACTTGTCTACATGCACAGTTAGTCTGCACTTCCGTCTGATTAACTGTAGCCTACTGATAACAACCACAGCTGCAGATAGCTTAGAGCAGCCTATGTCCTCTAATCCCATCTGGTCCTGGCCAGGGGAAACGGAACGGCATATATTTATAGTCTAAAATAGGTCAATTAATTTGTGTTCTGAGAAAATGTGAATGTGATCAAATTTGGTTAATATTCACACTTCAGGTGGCTAGGCTATCCAAAATAATGTACTGGAATGAATCAATCATCACTATAGTGGTGACGCACTGTATGAGTATCATTTCAATTCCAGATGCAAAAGCCTCCACGATGCAAGCTCAGCCCGATTTTTGTCCATTCACAATTGTTGTCTCTTTGTTGGTGTAAAGGGTTTTAATGTGTTTTTTGTCCATTCACAAATGTGGTCTCTTTGTTGGTGTAAAGGGTTTTAATGTGTTCCTGACCTGATTAGAAAAATTATCTGGTCCTGTTATAGCCCATATCAGCCATCATAGCCCACATCATAGCCCACATCATAGCCCCATATAAAACCTTATTTTACAGCTGATTTATTACTATATCATACGCTACAACTAGGGTCTGGAGTTGGTTCGCTTAGCCTACTACCAGATCAGGAAACACTCTGAGCACAACACAATGTTACTAATGAAAAACCAGATCCTATGTGCATGATCTACATTTGACATGTTTCTGGTGGTGCGGACAGGCTTCCATCATTTTACCAGGCTCAGTACAGCAGGCAGCTGCTGTGACAATTTTAGAATGTAACAGGCTGCCACTGCAATTTCAGTTAAAAACTCGTATTAAACAAGTGTCAAATATGAGGAAAATATCTATAAATTGCAGCTGTTTTAAAAACATTGCTCTGCTATTACCATTTACAATTGAAGTCAGAAGTTTACATACACTTAGGTTGGAGTCATTAAAACTAGTTTTTTAACCACTCGACAAATGTCTTGTTAACAAACTATAGTTTTGGCAAGTCGTTTAGGACATCTACTTTGTGCATGACACAAGTAATTTTTCCAACAATTGTTTACAGACAGATTATTTCAGTTATATTTCACTGTATCACAATTGCAGTGGGTCAGAAGTTTACAAACACTAAGTTGACTGTGCCTTTTAAACAGCTTGGAAAATTCCAGAAAATGATGCCATGGCTTTAGAAGCTTCTGATAGGCTAATTTACACCATTTGAGTCAATTGGAGGTGTACTGTGCATGTATTTCAAGGCCTACCTTCAAACTCAGTGCCTCTTTGCTTGACATCATGGGAAAATCAAAATACATTTCCAAACGCCTGAAGGTACCACGTTCATCTGTACAAACAATAGTACGCAAGTATAAACACCATGGGACAACAGCAAAGGACCTTGTGATGTGAAGATGCTGGAGGAAACAGGTACAAAAGTATCTATATCCACAGCAAAATGAGTCTTTTAGCGACATAACCTGAAAGGCCGCTCAGCAAGGAAGAAGCCACTGCTCCAAAACCGCCATAAAAAATGCCAGACTACGGTTTGCAACATGGGGACAAAGTTTGTACTTTTTTGGAGAAATGTCCTCTGGTCTGATGAAACAAAAATAGAACTGTTTGGCCATAATGACCATCGTCATGTTTGGAGGAAAAAGGGGGAGGCTTGCAAGCCAAAGAACACCATCCCAACCGTGAAGCACAGGGGTGGCAGCATCATGTTGTGGGGGTGCTTTGCTGCAGGAGGGCCTGGTGCACTTCACAAAATAGATGGCAACATGAGGAAAGGAAAATTATGTGGATATATTGAAACAACATTTCAAGACATCAGTCAGGAAGTTAAAGCTTGGTAGCAAATGGGTCTTCCAAATGGACAATGACCCCAAGCATACTTCCAAAGTTGTGGCAAAATGGCTTAAGGTCAACAAAATCAAGGTATTGGAGTGGCCAACACAAAGCCCTGACCTCAATCCTACAGAAAATGTGTGGGCAGATCTGAAAAAGTGCGTGCGAGCAAGGAAGCCTAGAAACTTGACTCGGTTACACCAGCTCTGTCAGGAGGAATGGGCCAAAATTCACCCAACTTATTGTGGGAAGCTTGTGGGAGGCTACCCGAAACGTTTGACCCAAGTTAAACAATAGAAAGGCAATGCTACCAAATACTAATTGAGTGTATGTAAACGTCTGACCCACTGGGAATGTGATGGAAGAAATTAAAGCTGAAATAAATCATTCTCTCTACTATTATTCTGTCATTTCACATTCTTAAAATAAAGTGGTGATCGTAACTGACCAAGGACAGGGAATTTTTACTAGGAATAAATGTCAGGAATTGTGAAAAACTGAGTTTCAATGTATATGGCTAAGGTGTACGTAAACTTCCGATTTCAACTGTATATGTCACGCCCTGGCCTTAGTTATCTTAGATTTCTTTATTATTTTAGTTAGGTCAGGGTGTGACATGGGGGATGTATGTGTTTTGTATTGTCTAGGGGTTTTTGTATGTTTATGGGGCAGTGTTCAGTCTAGGTGTATGTATGTCTATGGTTGCCTAGATTGGTTCTCAATTAGAGACAGCTGTCTATCGTTGTCTCTGATTGGGAACCATATTTAGGCAGCCATATTCATTAGGTAGTTCGTGGGTGATTGTCTATGTGTAGTGTTTAGTGTCAGCACTATTTGTTTATATAGCTTCACGGTCGTTTGTTGTTTTGTATAGTTTGTCAGTGTTCTTCGTTTCATTTTCTTCTTCAAATAAAAGAAGATGTATAGTTATCATGCTGCGCCTTGGTCCTCCTCTCTTCCACAATACGACGATCGTGACAGAATCACCCACCAAGATCGGACCAAGCAGCGTGATACAAGGCAGCAGCAGCGATCGCAGGACTATTGGAATTGGGAGGAAATTCTGGACGGCGGAGGACCCTGGGCACAACCTGGAGAATATCGCCGCCCTCGTGAAGAGCTGGAGGCAGCTAAAGCCGAGAGGCGGTGGTATGAGGAGGCAGCATGGAAGCGCGGCTGGAAGCCAGAGAAGCAGCCCCAAAAATGTTTTGGGGAGGGCTCTCGGGGAGTGTGGCAAAGTCAGGTAGGAAACCTGCGCCAACTCCTCGTGCTTACCGTGGAGAGCGGGAGTACGGGCAGACACCGTGTTATGCGGAAGAGCGCACGGTGTCTCCTGTACGTGTACATAGCCCGGTGCGGTACATCCCAACTCCTCATATCGGCCGGGCTAGAGTGGGCATCGAGCCAGGTGCCATGAAGCCGGCTCAACTCATCTGGTCTCCAGTGTGTCTCCTCGGGCCGGCGTACATGGCACCAGCCTTACGCATGGTGTCCCCGGTTCACCAGCACGGCCCAGTGCGGGATATTCCACCTCGCCGCACTGGCCTGGCTACGGGGAGCATTCAACCAGGGAAGGTTGGGCAGGCTCGGTGCTCAAGAGCTCCAGTACGCCTTCACGGTCCGGTCTATCCGGTGCCACCTCCTCGCCCCAGCCCATTACCACCAGTGCCAACACCACGCACCAGGCTTCCAGTGCGTCTCCAGAGCCCTGTTCCTCCTCCACGCACTTGCCCTGTGGTGCGTGTCTCCAGCCCGGTACCACCAGTTCCAGCACCACGCACCAAGCCTTCTGTGCGTCTCCAGAGTCCTGTACGTCCTGTTGCTGCTCCCCGCACTAGCCTTGAGGTGCGTGTCCTTAGCCCGGTACAACCAGTTCCGGCACCGCGCACCAGGCTTACTGTGCGCCTCAGCAGGCCAGAATCTGCTGTCTGCCCAGCGCTGCCCGTCTGCCCAGCGCCGTCTGAGCTGCCGCCTGCGCTGCCCGTCTGCCCAGCGCCGCCTGCGCTGCCCGTCTGCCCAGCGCTGTCTGAGCTGCCCGTCTGCCCAGCGCCATCTGAGCTGCCCGTCTGTCCTGAGCCTTCAAAGCCGCCCGTCTGTCCTGGGCCTTCAAAGCCGCCCGTCAGTCAGGAGCCGCTAGAGCCGTCCGTCAGTCAGGAGCCGCCAGAGCCGTCGGTCAGTCAGGAGCCGCCAGAGCCGCCCGTCAGTCAGGAGCTACCAGAGCCAACCGCCAGTCAGGAGCTACCAGAGCCGCCCGCCAGTCAGGAGCTGCCAGAGCCGCCCGCCAGTCAGGAGCTGCCAGACCCGCCCGCCAGTCAGGAGCTGCCAGAGCCGCCCGCCAGTCAGGAGCTGCCTGAGCCGCCCGCCAGTCAGGAGTTCCCTGAGCTGCCCTTCAGTCCGGAGCTGCCCTTCAGTCCGGAGCTGCCCTTCAGTCCGGAGCTGCCCCTCAGTCCGGAGCTGCCCCTCAGTCCGGAGCTGCGCCTCCGTCCGGAGCTGCCCCTCAGTCCGGAGCTGCCCCTCAGTCCGGAGCTGCCCCTCCGTCCAGAGGCGCCCATCAGTCCAGTGGGGTTAATTTGGAGGGTCGCCGTTAAGAGGAGGCCACGAAAGCGGGGATTGACTATGGTGGGGTGGGGTCACGCCCTGGCCTTAGTTATCTTAGTTTTCTTTATTATTTTAGATAGGTCAGGGTATGACATGGGGGATGTATGTGTTTTGTATTGTCTAGGGGTTTTTGTATGTTTATGGGGCAGTGTTCAGTCTAGGTGTATGTATGTCTATGGTTGCCTAGATTGGTTCTCAATTAGAGACAGCTGTCTATCGTTGTCTCTGATTGGGAACCATATTTAGGCAGCCATATTCATTAGGTAGTTCGTGGGTGATTGTCTATGTGTAGTGTTTAGTGTCAGCACTATTTGTTTATATAGCTTCACGGTCGTTTGTTGTTTTGTATAGTTTGTCAGTGTTCTTCGTTTCGTTTTCGTCTTCAAATAAAAGAAGATGTATAGTTATCACGCTGCGCCTTGGTCCTCCTCTCTTCCACAATACGACGATCGTGACAGTATACTGTAGGAGTGTTGGCTCAATGAGGCAATTCTGTTAACAGTGCCCTACCGGGCGAGTGTCGTGTATTACCTCCAGAGGTAGCGGTCGAGACGTAGCAAGTACTCAAGTTTACATTTGAGTAATATGTGTAGCAGACTGTATTTTAATTAAAAGTGTAGTAATTGTGAAGAGGCTCTTAGTGTGCTACTGACTGACTGGTTATAAGAGCTGGGCTAGTGTGCTACTGACTGACTGGTAATAAGAGCTGGGCTAGTGTGCTACTGACTGACTGGTTATAAGAGCTGGGCTAGTGTGCTACTGACTGACTGGTAATAAGAGCTGGGCAAGTGTGCTACTGACTGACTGGTTATATGACAGCTGGGCTAGTGTGCTACTGACTGACTGGTTATATGACAGCTGGGCTGGTGTGCTACTGACTGACTGGTTATATGACAGCTGGGCTAGTGTGCTACTGACTGACTGGTTATATGACAGATGGGATAGTGTGCTACTGACTGACTGGTAATAAGAGCTGGGCTAGTGTGCTACTGACTGACTGGTTATATGACAGATGGGCTGGTGTGCTACTGACTGACTGGTTATATGACAGCTGGGCTAGTGTGCTACTGACTGACTGGTTATATGACAGCTGGGCTGGTGTGCTACTGACTGACTGGTTATATGACAGCTGGGCTGGTGTGCTACTGACTGACTGGTTATATGACAGCTGGGCTGGTGTGCTACTGACTGACTGGTTATATGACAGCTGGGCTAGTGTGCTACTGACTGACTGGTTATATGACAGCTGGGCTAGTGTGCTACTGACTGACTGGTTATATGACAGCTGGGCTGGTGTGCTACTGACTGACTGGTTATATGACAGCTGGGCTGGTGTGCTACTGACTGACTGGTTATATGACAGCTGGGCTGGTGTGCTACTGACTGACTGGTTATATGACAGCTGGGCTAGTGTGCTACTGACTGACTGGTTATATGACAGCTGGGCTAGTGTGCTACTGACTGACTGGTTATATGACAGCTGGGCTGGTGTGCTACTGACTGACTGGTTATATGACAGCTGGGCTGGTGTGCTACTGACTGACTGGTTATATGACAGCTGGGCTGGTGTGCTACTGACTGACTGGTTATATGACAGCTGGGCTAGTGTGCTACTGACTGACTGGTTATATGACAGCTGGGCTGGTGTGCTACTGACTGACTGGTTATATGACAGCTGGGCTAGTGTGCTACTGACTGACTGGTTATATGACAGCTGGGCTGGTGTGCTACTGACTGACTGGTTATATGACAGATGGGCTAGTGTGCTACTGACTGACTGGTTATGAGCTTTCATCTGAGAGAGTTGCTTCATGCCCTCTAGCCTTGTCCAGGTGAAAGAATCCAGGTGAAGCTATTGCTTGCATCCATCTAGTTATCTCATATCTACGAAGGGGTAACCAAGGGGAACATATTACCCCTGCATGTAATGTACCAGAGTAATCAATTGATCATCATTTTTTATTTTCTAAATAACTTTTATACAACAATAATCCCGATTTGAATCTCCAAAGGTCAAGAAAAGTCAACAATGATACAGCTTCCTACTCTGGTATCAGACAATCTCCTCCTCTGGCTGGGCAGTAGATCGTGATCAGCTGAAATGAAAGGAAAAGGGCCTGCAGCAGCAGCACCTGATCAGCATTACTGTACATGATTCACTTATTTAATATAATGTAGGGCAGACAGAGATGTCTCTGTCTATGGTGATACTACCTATTACATCTCATCCACTACGACAGCTGCCTGGGTTATGGGAGGATTCCGTACATATGACTCATCTTATGATTTTACTCACATTCAGATGCTTATTGTGAGTAGTGTCCAAGTAAAAGTATTTTTGTCAGAAGTGTCTTTCTCTGTGGATTTTAGAGCTAGCTACAGACCTATCCGTTCAGGCATTCTATCTCTTTTGTAGCGTTAACTCTAGATACCAAGTCAAGTTTATTTGTCATATGCACAGGATACACATGGTACACAGTACAATGAAATGCTTATTTGCAGGTTCATTCTCGATAATGCTACGTAATAAGAATAATACAAAGGAATAATGAAATAAAATCAGATCAATGGGAGAAAAATACAGTACATTGAGCAGAAATATAAATATAGGGAGGCACTTAAACACATTTACAGAAGGATATTTCCACAGGTGCAGGGGAGGGGATATGGAGAGCAAAGTGATGAACTGTGCTATATGTTTTGCAAAAACAGTATGTACAATAGCAGCAGTCATGTATATGTAGCGTGTGTGTGTGTGTGTGTGTGTGTGTGTGTGTGTGTGTGTGTGTGTGTGTGTGTGTGTGTGTGTGTGTGTGTGTGTGTGTGTGTGTGTGTGTGTGTGTGTGTGTGTGTGTGTGTGTGTGTGTGTGTGTGTGTGTGTGTGTACATACATACATGTAAGTGTGCCTGTGTGCTAAGGTGCGAGAAGCTGTTAGGCTGTTATTGATGTTAGGCTACACATCATGAAGCCAGCAGCATGGGTTTGTGAAGAGATTGGAATGAGTCTGGAACTGTCTGCTATGGGTTTTAGAGAGACTGGAGAGTCTAGTGTTGTCTGCTATGGGTTGTAGAGAGACTGGAGAGTCTAGTGCTGTCTACTATGGGTTGTAGAGAGACTGGAGAGTCTAGTGCTGCCTACTATGGGTTGTAGAGAGACTGGAGAGTCTAGTGTTGTCTGCTATGGGTTTTAGAGAGACTGGAGAGTCTAGTGTTGTCTGGTATGGGTTGTAGAGAGACTGGAGAGAGTCTAGTGTTGTCTGTTATGGGTTGTAGAGAGACTGGAGAGTCTAGTGCTGTCTACTATGGGTTGTAGAGAGACTGGAGAGAGTCTACTGCTGTCTGCTATGGGTCGTAGAGAGACTGGAGAGTCTAGTGCTGTCTGCTATGGGTTGTAGAGAGACTGGAGAGTATCTAGTGCTGTCTACTATGGGTTGTAGAGAGACTGGAGAGTGTCTAGTGCTTTCTACTATGGGTTGTAGAGAGACTGGAGAGAGTCTACTGCTATCTGCTATGGGTCATAGAGAGACTGGAGAGTCTAGTGCTGTCTGCTATGGGTTGTAGAGAGACTGGAGAGTATCTAGTGCTGTCTACTATGGGTTGTAGAGAGACTGGAGAGTGTCTAGTGCTGTCTACTATGGGTCGTAGAGAGACTGGAGAGTGTCTAGTGTTGTCTGTTATGGGTTGTAGAGAGACTGGAGAGAGTCTAGTGTTGTCTGTTATGGGTTGTAGAGAGACTGGGGAGTCTAGTGATGTCTACTATGGGTTGTACAGAGACTGGAGAGAGTCTACTGCTGTCTGCTATGGGTCGTAGAGAGACTGGAGTGTCTAGTGCTGTCTGCTATGGGTTGTAGAGAGACTGGAGAGTATCTAGTGCTGTCTACTATGGGTTGTAGAGAGACTGGAGAGTGTCTAGTGCTGTCTACTATGGGTCGTAGAGAGACTGGAGAGTGTCTAGTGCTGTCTACTATGGGTTGTAGAGAGACTGGAGAGTCTAGTGTTGTCTGCTATGGGTTGTAGAGAGACTGGAGAGTATTTAGTGCTGTCTACTATGGGTTGTAGAGAGACTGGAGAGAGTCTAGTGTTGTCTGTTATGGGTTGTAGAGAGACTGGAGAGTCTAGTGCTGTCTACTATGGGTTGTAGAGAGACTGGAGAGAGTCGACTGCTGTCTGCTATGGTTCGTAGAGAGACTGGAGAGTCTAGTGTTGTCTGCTATGGGTTGTAGAGAGACTGGAGAGTCTAGTGCTGTCTACTATGGATTGTAGAGAGACTGGAGAGTCTAGTGCTGCCTACTATGGGTTGTAGAGAGACTGGAGAGTCTAGTGTTGTCTGCTATGGGTTTTAGAGAGACTGGAGAGTCTAGTGTTGTCTGCTATGGGTTGTAGAGAGACTGGAGAGTCTAGTGCTGTCTACTATGGGTTGTAGAGAGACTGGAGAGTCTAGTGCTGCCTACTATGGGTTGTAGAGAGACTGGAGAGTCTAGTGCTGTCTACTATGGGTTGTAGAGAGACTGGAGAGAGTCTACTGCTGTCTGCTATGGGTCGTAGAGAGACTGGAGAGTCTAGTGCTGCCTACTACCGGTTGTAGAGAGACTGGAGAGTCTAGTGATGTCTATTATGGGTTGTAGAGAGACTGGAGAGAGTCTACTGCTGTCTGCTATGGGTCGTAGAGAGACTGGAGTGTCTAGTGCTGTCTGCTATGGGTTGTAGAGAGACCGGAGAGTATCTAGTGCTGTCTACTATGGGTTGTAGAGAGACTGGAGAGTGTCTAGTGCTGTCTACTATGGGTTGTAGAGAGACTGGAGAGTGTCTAGTGCTGTCTACTATGGGTTGTAGAGAGACTGGAGAGTCTAGTGTTGTCTGCTATGGGTTGTAGAGAGACTGGAGAGAGTCTAGTGTTGTCTGTTATGGGTTGTAGAGAGACTGGAGAGTCTAGTGCTGTCTACTATGGGTTGTAGAGAGACTGGAGAGAGTCTACTGCTGTCTGCTATGGGTCGTAGAGAGACTGGAGAGTCTAGTGTTGTCTGCTATGGGTTGTAGAGAGACTGGAGAGTCTAGTGCTGTCTACTATGGGTTGTAGAGAGACTGGAGAGTCTAGTGCTGCCTACTATGGGTTGTAGAGAGACTGGAGAGTCTAGTGCTGTCTACTATGGGTTGTAGAGAGACTGGAGAGAGTCTACTGCTGTCTGCTATGGGTCGTAGAGAGACTGGAGAGTCTAGTGCTGCCTACTACGGGTTGTAGAGAGACTGGAGAGTCTAGTGATGTCTACTATGGGTTGTAGAGAGACTGGAGAGAGTCTACTGCTGTCTGCTATGGGTCGTAGAGAGACTGGAGTGTCTAGTGCTGTCTGCTATGGGTTGTAGAGAGACCGGAGAGTATCTAGTGCTGTCTACTATGGGTTGTAGAGAGACTGGAGAGTGTCTAGTGCTGTCTACTATGGGTTGTAGAGAGACTGGAGAGTGTCTAGTGCTGTCTACTATGGGTTGTAGAGAGACTGGAGAGTCTAGTGTTGTCTGCTATGGGTTGTAGAGAGACTGGAGAGAGTCTAGTGTTGTCTGTTATGGGTTGTAGAGAGACTGGAGAGTCTAGTGCTGTCTACTATGGGTTGTAGAGAGACTGGAGAGAATCTACTGCTGTCTGCTATGGGTCGTAGAGAGACTGGAGAGTCTAGTGCTGTCTGCTATGGGTTGTAGAGAGACTGGAGAGTATCTAGTGCTGTCTACTATGGGTTGTAGAGAGACTGGAGAGTGTCTAGTGCTTTCTACTATGGGTTGTAGAGAGACTGGAGAGAGTCTACTGCTATCTGCTATGGGTCATAGAGAGACTGGAGAGTCTAGTGCTGTCTGCTATGGGTTGTAGAGAGACTGGAGAGTATCTAGTGCTGTCTACTATGGGTTGTAGAGAGACTGGAGAGTGTCTAGTGCTGTCTACTATGGGTCGTAGAGAGACTGGAGAGTGTCTAGTGTTGTCTGTTATGGGTTGTAGAGAGACTGGAGAGAGTCTAGTGTTGTCTGTTATGGGTTGTAGAGAGACTGGGGAGTCTAGTGATGTCTACTATGGGTTGTACAGAGACTGGAGAGAGTCTACTGCTGTCTGCTATGGGTCGTAGAGAGACTGGAGTGTCTAGTGCTGTCTGCTATGGGTTGTAGAGAGACTGGAGAGTATCTAGTGCTGTCTACTATGGGTTGTAGAGAGACTGGAGAGTGTCTAGTGCTGTCTACTATGGGTCGTAGAGAGACTGGAGAGTGTCTAGTGCTGTCTACTATGGGTTGTAGAGAGACTGGAGAGTCTAGTGTTGTCTGCTATGGGTTGTAGAGAGACTGGAGAGTATTTAGTGCTGTCTACTATGGGTTGTAGAGAGACTGGAGAGAGTCTAGTGTTGTCTGTTATGGGTTGTAGAGAGACTGGAGAGTCTAGTGCTGTCTACTATGGGTTGTAGAGAGACTGGAGAGAGTCTACTGCTGTCTGCTATGGGTCGTAGAGAGACTGGAGAGTATCTAGTGCTGTCTACTATGGGTTGTAGAGAGACTGGAGAGTGTCTAGTGCTGTCTACTATGGGTTGTAGAGAGAATGGAGAGAGTCTAGTGCTGTCTACTATGGGTTGTAGAGAGACTGGAGAGTGTCTAGTGCTGTCTACTATGGGTTGTAGAGAGACTGGAGAGAGTCTACTGCTATCTGCTATGGGTCATAGAGAGACTGGAGAGTCTAGTGCTGCCTGCTATGGGTTGTAGAGAGACTGGAGAGTATCTAGTGCTGTCTACTATGGGTTGTAGAGAGACTGGAGAGAGTCTAGTGATGTCTACTATGGGTTGTAGAGAGACTGGAGAGTGTCTAGTGCTGTCTACTATGGGTCGTAGAGAGACTGGAGAGTGTCTAGTGTTGTCTGTTATGGGTTGTAGAGAGACTGGAGAGAGTCTAGTGTTGTCTGTTATGGGTTGTAGAGAGACTGGAGAGTGTCTAGTGCTGTCTACTATGGGTTGTAGAGAGACTGGAGAGTGTCTAGTGTTGTCTGTTATGGGTTGTAGAGAGACTGGAGAGTGTCTAGTGTTGTCTACTATGGGTTGTAGAGAGACTGGAGAGTGTCTAGTGCTGTCTGTTATGGGTTCTAGAGAGACTGGAGAGAGTCTAGTGATGTCTACTATGGGTTGTAGAGAGACTGGAGAGTGTCTAGTGCTGTCTACTATGGGTTGTAGAGAGACTGGAGAGTGTCTAGTGATGTCTACTATGGGTTGTAGAGAGACTGGAGAGTGTCTAGTGTTGTCTGTTATGGGTTGTAGAGAGACTGGAGAGAGTCTAGTGTTGTCTGTTATGGGTTGTAGAGAGACTGGAGAGTCTAGTGCTGCCTGCTATGGTTTGTAGAGAGACTTGAGAGAGTCTAGTGCTTTCTACTATGGGTTGTAGATAGACTGGAGAGTGTCTAGTGCTGTCTACTATGGGTCGTAGAGAGACTGGAGAGAGTCTACTGCTTTCTACTATGGGTTGTAAAGAGACTGGAGAGAGTCTAGTGCTGTCTTCTATGGGTTGTAGAGAAACTGGAGAGAGTCTAGTGCTGTCTTCTATGGGTTGTAGAGAAACTGGAGAGAGTCTAGTGCTGTCTTCTATGGGTTGTAGAGAGACTGGAGAGTCTAGTGCTGTCTTCTATGGGTTGTAGAGAGACTGGAGAGAGTCTACTGCTTTCTACTATGGGTTGTAGAGAGACTGGAGAGAGTCTAGTGCTGTCTACTATCGGTTGTAGAGAGACTGGAGAGTCTAGTGCTGTCTACTATGGGTTGTAGAGAAACTGGAGAGAGTCTAGTGCTGTCTTCTATGGGTTGTAGAGAGACTGGAGAGTCTAGTGCTGTCTTCTATGGTTTGTAGAGAGACTGGAGAGTCTAGTGCTGCCTGCTATGGTTTGTAGAGAGACAGGATCGTGTCTAGTGTTGTCTGCTATGGGTTGAAGAGAGACTGGAGAGTCTAGTGCTGTCTACTATGGGTTGTAGAGAGACTGGAGAGAGTCTAGTGCTGTCTACTATGGGTTGTAGAGAGACTGGAGAGTGTCTAGTGCTGTCTACTATGGGTTGTAGAGAGACTGGAGAGAGTCTAGTGCTGTCTACTATGGGTCGTAGAGAGACTGGAGAGTGTCTAGTGCTGTCTACTATGGGTCGTAGAGAGAATGGAGAGAGTCTAGTGCTGTCTACTATGGGTTGTAGAGAGACTGGAGAGTGTCTAGTGCCGTCTACTATGGGTTGTAGAGAGAATGGAGAGAGTCTAGTGCTGTCTACTATGGGTTGTAGAGAGACTGGAGAGTGTCTAGTGCTGTCTACTATGGGTTGTAGAGAGGCTGGAGAGTATCTAGTGCTGTCTACTATGGGTCGTAGAGAGAATGGAGAGAGTCTAGTGCTGTCTACTATGGGTCGTAGAGAGACTGGAGAGTCTAGTGCTGCCTGCTATGGGTTGTAGAGAGACTGGAGAGTGTCTAGTGCTGTCTACTATGGGTTGTAGAGAGACTGGAGAGAGTCTACTGCTATCTGCTATGGGTTGTAGAGAGACTGGAGAGAGTCTAGTGCTGTCTACTATGGGTTGTAGAGAGACTGGAGAGAGTCTAGTGCTGTCTACTATGGGTTGTAGAGAGACTGGAGAGAGTCTAGTACTGTATACTATGGGTTGTAGAGAGACTGGAGAGTGTCTAGTGCTGTCTACTATGGGTTGTAGAGAGACTGGAGAGTATCTAGTGCTGTCTACTATGGGTTGTAGAGAGACTGGAGAGTGTCTAGTGCTGTCTACTATGGGTTGTAGAGAGACTGGAGAGAGTCTAGTGCTGTCTGCTATGGGTTGTAGAGAGACTGGAGAGTGTCTAGTGCTGTCTACTATGGGTTGTAGAGAGACTGGAGATTATCTAGTGCTGTCTACTATGGGTTGTAGAGAGACTGGAGAGTGTCTAGTGCTGTCTACTATGGGTTTTAGAGAGACTGGAGAGTGTCTAATGGTGTCTACTATGGGTTGTAGAGAGACTGGAGAGAGTCTAGTGCTGTCTACTATGGGTTTTAGAGAGACTGGAGAGTATCTAGTGCTGTCTACTATGGGTTGTAGAGAGACTGGAGAGTGTCTAGTGCTGTCTACTATGGGTTGTAGAGAGACTGGAGAGTGTCTAGTGCTGTCTACTATGGGTTGTAGAGAGAATGGAGAGAGTCTAGCGTTGTCTACTATGGGTTGTAGAGAGACTGGAGAGAGTCTAGTGCTGTCTACTATGGGTTGTAGAGAGACTGGAGAGTCTAGTGCTGTCTACTATGGGTTGTAGAGAGACTGGAGAGTGTCTAGTGCTGTCTGCTATGGGTTGTAGAGAGACTGGAGTGTCTAGTGCTGTCTGCTATGGGTTGTAGAGAGACTGGAGAGTCTAGTGCTGTCTGCTATGGGTTGTAGAGAGACTGGAGTGTCTAGTGCTGTCTGCTATGGGTTGTAGAGAGACTGGAGAGAGTCTAGTGCTGTCTGCTATGGGTTGTAGAGAGACTGGAGAGAGTCTAGTGCTGTCTACTATGGGTTTTAGAGAGACTGGAGAGTGTCTAGTGCTGTCTACTATGGGTCGTAGAGAGACTGGAGAGTATCTAGTGCTGTCTACTATGGGTTGTAGAGAGACTGGAGAGAGTCTAGTGCTGTCTACTATGGGTTGTAGAGAGACTGGAGAGTGTCTAGTGCTGTCTACTATGGGTTGTGGGAAAGTATAATCTCCTTTCTATGACACTAGGGCTGGAGGGAAGAGTACAGAGTCACCCTGCGGAGAGGAGAGGAGATGAGAGGAGGAAAATTGAGCATGTTGGCTGGGCCCTCTACATACACACATGAGCGTTCCTTGTATGCACCTGCACACACACACACAGAGACACAAGCACAAGCAACAACACACACACACAGAGACAGACAGGGGACAGAGGCAGAGAGGAGAGAGCCCTTAGTAAAGCACTAGTTGGCAATGTGGTCACTGACATCACTGAGACCACACACACACACAAACATCTGCAGCTTGATTGGACAGCTTAATGCTTTGCTATACTACTGTCAGGTAGCGCTGCTTTCTAAGGCTAACCACCACAGCCACACCAACTTCGCACTATCCAAGAACCTCCGCCTGCCTAACAAATGGCGGTGTGTTTTTTTGCTTCCCCTTAAACCCACTCTCCAGACCCCTGAAAAAGGCACTAATTACTAAACTCCATTATAATAGAGCATAGCTCTGCAGCCAGTAGCTCATAGTATTATCTTCCATTGACAGTGAGGAGCTATTGTCCGTGTGCTGCTCAGTATTGTCCAGAGAGCCAGACTGTGTGTGAGTGCGTTGTATTCTGAGCCCTCTTTTCATGGCAGTGTTTCTGTGTAGAAATATTTAGGTGTGATTTGTGTATAATAGACAGTATATGATACACATGCGCACACGCACGCTCACACCCACGCACACACACACGCACACGCACACAGATGTATGGCAGAGAATGAGAGGATATCACCAGTGGGGAATCACTTTCACACAAAGCTCCTCTTATAGATAAGCCTGTAGAAGGCGAGAGCAACACACACACACACACACACACACACACACACACACACACACACACACACACACACACACACACACACACACACACACACACACACACACACACACACACACACACACACACACACACACACACACACACACACACACACACACACACGTTATTACCTGCTGATGCTGAGGAAAGCTAACCTGATCCTGCTCTGATCATTATACGACGGCCAGACAGACACATAACTGTTTAGAGTGAAGTTGGACATTCATAGAAAAGCTATTCTAACTGTGACAACTATGTTTGGTTTTCATGCATACACCTCACTCCCTTAACACAGTCACACACACCACACAGATACTACCATCAATCCCATCACAAACTACCATTGCCTTGCCAACTCACTGTATCTACGGTAGGTACAGTGTAGTAGAGTGAAAAGAGTTACACAGCCTAGTCCCTCTATCCCCCTCCTGCCCCCCGGACTTCCTACCCTCCCCCCCTGCTGCTCCCCCTCGACAAACATTTACCCTGCCCCCACCCCCCAATGGACATTTAGCATTGTTACAGTTGTAAATATGTATATATTATTATTATTATTATTATTATTATATTATTATTATGTTATTGTTTCATCCTTTGACCTGCACTGTTGGACCTAGGAGCATAAGAATGTTACAGTACACTACTATTACATCTGCGACCCTGTGCATGTGACTAATAAACTCTGATCTAATCTAGTTCCTTACATCCAATTATTACTACTGCAACTACAGTACCATCTATTTACACTTTTTACTCCCTCCCTCTTCTCCCTCTTCTCTTATTTACCCTCTCACTATCCCTTCCCTCTTCTCTCCCTTTCCACCTTCCCCTACCTCAATTCTCTCCTCCTTTTTTTCTCTCTCTCTCTTTCCCCCCTCTCTTTTCCCTCCCTCTCTCTGTCCGCGTCGGCATCCTGCGAAATCACCCCTCCATTTCTCAGTCGGTCTGTGCATGCGCCTGAGTGAGCGTGTTTGTGAGAGTGTGTGTATGAGTGTGTGTGTGTGTGTGTGTGCGTGTACTTCTCTGGTGAGAAGCGAGACGGTGAGTGTGAGAGAGGAGGAAAGCCACGGAGAGGAGGATAAGAGAGGGAGGAGAGGAGAAGAGAGGGAGGGGGACTGGATATGGCCATGTGCAGGATGTTTTGGCGTTGGGACTGTAGCTGATCTTTCGTGGCGTGTGTCTGAGTAAGTGTGTGAGTGTGAGTGTGTGTGTGTGAGATGGGGTCTGCTCTGGGCAGAAGAGAGGCAGCTGAAAGAAAGGAGAGGAAGGCAAGAGAAGCCAGGAAAGCCAAACTCAACAGTAAGGTATCCCACTGGCTTTATCTAGCTATACATTTATCTGTCTCCCCTATCTCTGTCTCCCCCTTCTCTGTCTCCCTCTCCCTGTCTCTCCCTCCCTGTCTCCCCCTTCTCTTGTCTCCCCCCTCTCTCTCCCCCTCCCTGTCTCCCCCTCCCCGTCTCCCTCCTCTATGACTCTCCCCTCTCTCTCTCCCTCCCCCTCTATGTCTCCCCCTCTCTATCGCTCCCACCCTGTCCCCCTCTTTGTCTTCCCCTCCCCATCTCTCGCTCCGCTGTCTCCCTCTCTGTCTCCCCCGCTGTCTCTCCTTCTCTGTCTCCCCCTCTCACTCCCTTCTATGTCTCCCCTTCTCTGTCTCCCCCTCTAACTCCCTTCTATGTCTCCCCCTTTCTGTCTCCCCTTCTCTGTCTCTGTCCTCTCACTCCCTTCTATGTCTCCCCCTCTCTGTCTCCCCTTCTATGTCTGTCAGTGTCTCTTACTCTCTGTCACTCTCATTTTCTCTCTTTCTGTGTATTTCCCTCTCTCTCTCCTTATCTCTCCCTCCGTATCTCTCTCTCTCTGTCGTTTTTCTCTGCTGCATGTTAGCAGTGTGAGGATGAGGAGTGCTGCAGTTCTGTGTGATAGCTACTCCTTCAGCATGCTAATGTTTCTCTCTCTGCACTGTTTCTGTCTGACATGTAGACTGTCTGTAAGTGGGTGAGTATGTTTGCGTGTTTGTGTGTACCCACACATATGTGTGTGTGTGTGTGTGTGTGTGTGTGTGTGTGTGTGTGTGTGTGTGTGTGTGTGTGTGTGTGTTGTGTGTTTTGTGTGTGTGTGTGTGTGTGTGTGTGTGTGTGTGTGTGTGTGTGTGTGTGTGTGTGTGTGTGTGTGTGTGTGTGTGTGTGTGTGTGTCTGTGTGTGTGTGTGTGTGTGTGTGTGTGTGTGTGTGTGTGTGTGTGTGTGTGTGTGTGTGTGTGTGTGTGTGTGTGTGTGTGTGTGTGTATATATATACACATGAGTGTATCAGTGTGCATGTGCACCCATTCACTGATACATTTGAATGTACTTGCGTGTATACATGCACGTGTGTGTGTGTGTGATCTGTTAGTGGGACTCCCAGGGACAATAGTGGCCTTGTAGTGTGTTTCTGTCTATTATCAACTCTGCTTCAGTCACATTCTTGCCATAACCCTGGAGTGATGCTCTGAGCTGCTGGACAGGGACAGTGATGACTGTGTTTGTCTAACTAGTAGGGCGACTCATCTGTTAACAGCTTTTGTCCGCATAGAGCATTACAGCTACACAGTGGTCTTATAGACTGTTTCAGTCATGATCCCTGTGTTTGTGTGTTCATTGTCCTGTCCTGACCTGACCTTTTATATACAGTGGGGAGAACAAGTATTTGATACACTGCCGATTTTGCAGGTTTTCCTACTTACAAAGCATGTAGAGGTCTGTAATTTTTATCATAGGTACACTTCAACTGTGAGAGACGGAATCTAAAACAAAAATCCAGAAAATCACATTGTATGACTTTTAAGTAATTAATTTGCATTTTATTGCATGACATAAGTATTTGATCACCTACCAACCAGTAAGAATTCCGGCTCTCACAGACCTGTTCGTTTTTCTTTAAGAAGCCCTCCTGTTCTCCACTCATTACCTGTATTAACTGCACCTGTTTGAACTCGTTACCTGTATAAAAGACACCTGTCCACACACTCAATCAAACAGACTCCAACCTCTCCACAATGGCCAAGACCAGAGAGCTGTGTAAGGACATCAGGGATAAATTGTAGACCTGTACAAGGCTGGGATGGGCTACAGGACAATAGCCAAGCAGCTTGGTGAGAAGGCAACAACTGTTGGCACAATTATTAGAAAATGGAAGAAGTTCAAGATGACGGTCAATCACCCTCGGTCTGGGGCTCCATGCAAGATCTCACCTCGTGGGGCATCAATGATCATGAGGAATGTGAGGGATCAGCCCAGAACTACACGGCAGGACCTGGTCAATGACCTGAAGAGAGCTGGGACCACAGTCTCAAAGAAAACCATTAGTAACACACTACGCCGTCATGGATTAAAATCCTGCAGCGCACGCAAGGTCCCCCTGCTCAAGCCAGCGCATGTCCAGGCCCGTCTGAAGTTTGCCAATGACCATCTGGATGATCCAGAGGAGGAATGGGAGAAGGTCATGTGGTCTGATGAGACAAAAATAGAGCTTTTTGCTCTAAACTCCACTCGCCGTGTTTGGAGGAATAGAAGGATGAGTACAACCCCAAGAACACCATCCCAACCGTGAAGCATGGAGGTGGAAACATCATTCTTTGGGGATGCTTTTCTGCAAAGGGGACAGGACGACTGCACCGTATTGAGGGGAGGATGGATGGGGCCATGTATCGCGAGATCTTGACCAACAACCTCCTTCCCTCAGTAAGAGCATTGAAGATGGGTCGTGGCTGGGTCTTCCAGCATGACAACGACCCGAAACACACAGCCAGGGCAACTAAGGAGTGGCTCCGTAAGAAGCATCTCAAGGTCCTGGAGTGGCCTAGCCAGTCTCCAGACCTGAACCCAATAGAAAATCTTTGGAGGGAGCCGAAAGTCCGTATTGCCCAGCGACAGCCCCGAAACCTGAAGGATCTGGAGAAGGTCTGTATGGAGGAGTGGGCCAAAATCCCTGCTGCAGTGTGTGCAAACCTGGTCAAGAACTACAGGAAACGTATGATCTCTGTAATTGCAAACTAAGGTTTCTGTACCAAATATTCAGTTCTGCTTTTCTGATGTATCAAATACTTATGTCATGCAATAAAATGCAAATTAATTACTTAAAAATCATACAATGTGATTTTCTGGATTTTTGTTTTAGATTCCTTCTCTCACAGTTGAAGTGTACCTATGATAAAAATTACAGACCTCTACATGCTTTGTAAGTAGGAAAACCTGCAAAATTGTCAGTGTATCAAATACTTGTTCTCCCCACTGTATGTGTGTGTGTGGGGAGGGGGGGGGGGGCATATACTGTAGTACAAAACTGTTTAAGTTAGTGATGTAATTTGATATTGCAGAACGGAAGAACTCTGTCGTTCTCTCTCTCTCTCTTTCTCTCTCTGTGTAGGCAGTAGCGGCGTGTGGGTAAAATCACTGGAAAAGCCAAGCCACCCATATTAGGTGATTTTGCAAATACGGGACTTTTTGTGTGATTTAAAAAAAAATGTCATTCCCACCACACGTCATTACCACCACATAATGAACTGTGATGGTAAGGACAGAATGTGGTGGTAATGACTAAATGTATTAGTTCATACATTTTTGCTTGCCTTAAGACCTGAAAAGAAACACAAATTACATATATGATCATGGTTAAGTTGAAATTGAACACTTATGTTAGGATGATTGTGTCACGCTCTGACCATAGAGAGCCCTTGGATTCTCTATAGTGGTTTAGGTCAGGGTGTGACTAGGGGGGTGTTCTAGAATGTGTATTTCTATGTGGCTGGTTTGTATGGTTCCCAATTAGAGGCAGCTGGTAATCGTTGCCTCTAATTGGGGATCATATTTAGGAAGCCCTATCTCCCACCTGCTTTGAGGGATAGTGTTAGTGTGTTTGGGCACTACATCGTCACAGTCTTTGTAAGTTTTGTTTCTAGTTTCACTTTGTATTAAAAAGATGTGTAACTCAATGCATGCTGCGCCTTGGTCCGCTCATTTCGAAGTTCGTGACAGATTTGCATGCTGCGCCTTGGTCCGCTCATTTTGAAGTTCGTGACAGATTTGCATGCTGCGCCTTGGTCCGCTCATTTTGAAGTTCGTGACAGATTGAGTGATTTTGATGTATATTTAGGTGACTTACTATGGTTACTGACTTCAATTATAAAGGTTTTCCTTTTCTATAAGATGCCCCCTAAATCAACCAAGGACAGGACAAGGAAATACACTATATATGCAAAAGTATGTGAACACCCCTTCAAATTAGAGGATTCGGCTATTTCATCAACACCCGTTGCTGAACGGTGTATAAAATCAAGCACACCGCCATGCAATCTCCATAGACAAACATTGGCAGTAGAATGGTCCGTACTGAAGAGCTCAGTGACTATCAACTGGCACCGTCATAGGACGACCGCTGAAGCGCGTATCACGTACAAATCGTCTGTCTTCGGTTGTAACACTCACTACTGAGTTCCGAACTGCCTCTGGAAGCAACGCCAACACAAGAACTGTTCGTCGGGAGGTTCATGAAATGGATTTCCAAGCATAAGATCACCATGTGTAATGCCAAGCCTCTGCTGGAGTAGTGTAAAGCTAGCCGCCATTGGACTCTGGAGCAGTGGATACGCGTTCTCTGGAGTGATTAGAAAACACAGTCCGACAGATGAATCTGGGTTTGGCGGATGCCAGGAGAACGCTACCTCCCCCAATGCATCGTGCCAGCTGTAAAGTTGATGGAGGAGGAATAATGGTCTGAAGCTGTTTTTCATGGTTCGGGGTAGGCCCCTTAGTTCCAGTGAAGGGAAATCTTAACGCTACAGCATACAATGACATTCTAGATGATTCTGTGCATCCAACTTTATGGCAACAGTCTAGATCAGTGTGGATGAACTTGACTGGCCTGCACAGAGCCTTGACGTCAACCCCATCAATCACCTTTGAGATGAATTGGAACGCCGACTGCGAGCCAGGCCTCATCACCCAACATCATTGCCCGATCTCACTAATGCTCTTGTGGCTGAATGGAGGCAAGTCCCAACAGCAATGTTCCAACATCTACTGGAAAGCTTTCCCAGAAGTGGAGGCTTTTAAAACAGCAAAGGGGGGACCAACTCCATATTAATGCCCATGATTTTGGAATGAGATGTTAGACGAGCAGGTGTCCACATACCTTTGGTAATGTAGTGTATATAAACAAGATTCTATAAGATACAAGGAGTATCTTAAGAAACAAAAAGAAAGACAACTCGAGAAAATAAAGTGGGGAACTGAAATCCATCTCACAACTTTCCCAGCGAGAATTTTTTTTTAAAGGAGGCCATAGAAAATAAACCAAAGAAACAGAAGTTGTGGTTATGAAAATGGTGGTTATGGAGTCATACCTGTAAAGGAACACACCACCACACTCACCTGAAGTCTTACAGCTTCAGAATGATGACCTAACTGCCCCTCAAATGACTCCACATCTATGTGATTGTTTTAGTCCATGCACAAACCATGAAAATTCAACTAACAGAGGCAGACTAAGCACAGCACCACAGCCATCTCCTAGCGCAATACAGCCATCTCCTAGCGCAACACAGCCATCTCCTAGCGCAACACAGCCATCTCCTAGCACAACACAGCCATCTCCTAGCGCAACACCGCCATCTCCTAGCGCAACACAGCCATCTCCTAGCGCAACACAGCCATCTCCTAGCGCAACACAGCAATCTCCTAGCGCCGCACAGCCATCTCCTAGCGCAACACAGCCATCTCCTAGCGCAATACAGCCATCTCCTAGCGCAATACAGCCATCTCCTAGCGCAATACAGCCATCTCCTAGCGCAATACAGCCATCTCCTAGCGCAATACAGCCATCTCCTAGCGCAATACAGCCATCTCCTAGCGCAACACAGCCATCTCCTAGCGCAACACAGCCATCTCCTAGCGCAACACAGCCATCTCCTAGCGCAACACAGTCCATTGCAGACATACATGAGAGTGGTGTGTTGTGAAATATGATGAATAATACCTTAACCCGGTATTATACAAGATGTTGAGCTGCACTCTAGTCAAGACCATGAGTTGTGTTGGAGCCAACCGATTCTTTTGGCCAATGAGAGATGACATGGTATGACATCGTATGGTACTGTACCAACCAGAGAATGTGCTTGGGCTTGTCCCTGAGCCTCATCCAGTGACAAAACGGCATATGATGCTTGATGGCGCAGTCTGGGAGGAAATGTGCTCTCTCGTTAAGCATTAGAGTGCATTTACCAAAACCTAATCTTGAGTGAGTCTGAATCAGTAGACTGCAGCCAGTGAACAATAATTTGTTTAATGTCAACCTGTGTTTACAACCCTGTACATGTATTTCTGCCTAATGCATTGAATCCCAAAATGTTTTTAAAAGATGCTTAAGTTATTGAAGCATGTATCTTTGTTTTTTGAGGTTTTGAATGGCGTGTTCTATATCTTCAAGAAAATGAAACATGTACAACTGTGACATTAAAATGTTTAATTTTTCATCAGTTGTTTTATATGAAATGTCATTTCCACCACCACACTCTGTCATTACCACAACGTTAAGTCATTAACATCACGGTACATATTTTTGAGGAAAAGGTGTATTAAATTACAATTGATATTGATGATTTTTCCCATATGTGAACCATATATGCTTGTTATTGAGATTATTTTAGGAATTATGTCAAATATTGAGATGTTGATGTGGTAAATACATGTTTCTGAGTATCATCAAGGCATATATGGACATTTAGACATGACAATGAGGAATACATATAATTAAGAAAACTTTAAAATAGTAAAAAGAAAACGTGAAATGTTATATAAAATACCTTAGGCACAATTTCTGTAATTTCCTCTTCAACTAAAATAGCACATTTTATGATGTGGTGGTAATGAAATTTCCCCTCGGGTATTTGGGGAAACCGATAAAAATCTTCATAATCTTAAACAGTATGGTCTCAGCCACTGTTACTTCTTGTTTTTCAGACACCGAAGAAAATATTCAGGTAGATAAAAAGCAGTTTCAAGAGGTTTCATTTTCAATAACATTCAACATCCAAAAGTGCCGTATTTGTAAAATTAACCTATTAGAACACATGTGATAATTGCGTTGTTTGCTCTATAACCTGTTTATTCATATGACTTGTGACCATGATATATAGGCCTAAAGGCAGAGACAGTAAGAAGACACAGTGGCAGAATAAAGTCCACAAAGCATATTCATGTAAATTATAACACAATCTTACACTCAAATCGTGCAAATATGTATAAAAAGTATTTAAGAAGATTTTGTGTTTTTGTGTAGTTTAATTCATGTGAAAAGACAACATTTTGGTGCATTTTTGGGGGCAAACTTCGGGAACAATCTTTTGAAAGTTATTAGAGCAATGCATGATGGGCAATGGTGTTCTGCACTAGTTTTTTTTGTGTCCCACCTTTATTTATATTTAAAAAAATGTTAACAACTCAATATTGTTAATAAACCAGGTTGTCACCAAAATAATTTTAATATAATGGTAGCCTTACGTTAAAAAAAAATTATTATTAATGCCGATACTGCTTTCTATGCTTGTTTTTACTTAATACTTTGGGATACTGGTATAGGCAACAGTAGGCCTACACAATTTTCTTCATAATGCATTTAATACAAGGCTACACTTTTTTATACACCATGTCGTTCATAATGCATTTATACAAGGGTTTTGTGGTATAATAGCCTAATTATATAACATGATTGACACGACTGTAATAATCATTATTTTACATTAACTTGTTTAACTGCATTGATATGGCTTAATTGATCACAGTCCAGACTTGTTATAGTTGCAAATACTATCCAGTTGCACCAGGGGAATTTAAACCAAACAGAGTTTTTTGCCGTTCTTCTGCTTCCCCACATTTTTTGATTCATTAATTTCCCATAATAAAATGTATCCCCATTCCCCAATCAAATACCTTCATCAATCAACCTTCATCAATCAGCTTTTTCCTCCAATCCGGCAACCCTCATAAAATCCGACATAGCACCGGTATCCCAAAGTATTAAATGAAAACAAACATAGAAAACGGCATTGGCATTAATAAAATAAAATAAATGTAAGGCTACTATTAAATTATAAACATTTTGGTGACAACCTGGTTGATTAACAATATTGGGTTGTTAACACGTTTGTTTTTTTATGTAAATGAATGTGGTACACAAAAAAAGTCAGTGCAGAACCCCATTTCCTAAAATGCATTGCTCCAATAACTTTCAAAAGATTGTTTCGAAGTTTGCCTCCCAAATAATCCTACAAATTAAGTTGCACAAAAATGTTTGTTTTTTCACCCGATTAAGCCACACAAAAACGCACAGAAACACACAAAATCTGCCTAAATACTTGTCGTACATATTTGCACGAATTGAGTGTGAGATTGTGTTGTGCAGTAACAGACAGTTACATGACCTACAGCATGGTCAAGCAAGTTAATGGTTCCACTAAAAAACTATTGATTTAGAACAAATAAATGTCTCCTTGGCTATAAAAGGTTCTAGCTTAGTCTCTGAAAGAAACTAAATATATCCCCATAGTTATTGGAGTCACGTCCATCCCAAGTAATTTACAGCTTGTTTCTAGTTTAAAGCATCACAGACCTAAGCGCTGTAATAGATCACTTTATATAATCAGATCAGTTTTCTTTCTTCAAAATCTGAAGCTAACAAGGGGTAGGCTTATGCTTTTTGCCATTTTATTTAATAAAAGGTAGGCCTAAGACATACCCTCTCATACCCCCTCAATTCAAGACCTGGTTTTAACTTAACAGCCCTTCACTGACACGGAGGTAGGCTATTTAAGGAGTGTGTGGTTGGTGAAGGAATTGGCCAACAAAATCCATGGATAGCAACCTAGTTTTGTTTGTCAAACAGGTAGGCCTATCTCTTATTTCTTAAATAGGAAGAAATAGGCTCCAACACAAAGCCCTCTTGTTGTTAGTAAAGTCTAATTAAAATGAAGACATTTTAAATCAATTTTGCCTACTCAAATGTGCCTAATTTTAGCATCATGAGCTGTCCATTTCCGATTGATTGTGCCGTGGCTTTGGCTTCAAGTTTCAGCACCACAATGTAAATGACTAAAATCTGGCTTATTGGGAGGTCAATAACTCTGATAAACACATCAGGGTCAAGAAATATATTGTTTTTAATAAGATCAATTATAGTAGTAGCAAGCTATCAAAGTTCACCTCCGGTGCTTCTTTTCATCTTCGTGCTCTCCTTCTCAAACTGAACAAATCAAAGCACATGTTATTGGTCACATACACATATTTAGCAGATCTGATTACGGGTGTAGCGAAATGCTTGTGTTCCTAGCTCCAACAGTGCAGTGATATCTAACAATTCACAACAATTCACAACAATACAAACAAATCTAAACATAAAAGAATAGAATTAAGAAATATAGAAATATTAGGACTAGCAATGTCGGAGTGGCATTGATTAAAATACAGTAGAATACATTATATATATATGAAATGAGTAAAACAGTATGTAAACATTATTGAAGTGACTAGTGTTCCATTAAAAGTGACCAGTGATTCCATGTCTATGTACATAGGGCAGCAGCCTCTTAGGTGCAGGGTTAAATAATCGGGTGGTAGCCGGCTAGTGATGGCTATTTAACAGTCTGGCCTTGAGATAGAAGCTAGTTTTCAGTCTCTTGGTACCAGCTTTGATGCACTGGTACTGACCTCACCTTCTGGATGATAACGGTGTGAACAGGACGTGGCTCAGGTGGTTGATGTCCTTGAGGATCTTTTTGGCCTTCCTGTGACATCGGGTGGTGTAAGTGTCCTGGAGGGCAGACAGTGTGCCCACGGTGATGCATTGAGCAGAACGTACCACCCTCTGGAGAGCCCTGCGGTTGTGGGCGGTGCAGTTGCCATACCAGGTGGTGATACAGCCCGACAGGATGCTCTCAAATGTGGATCTGTAAAAGTTTGTGAGGGGCTTAAGGGCCAAGCTGAATTTCTTCAATCTCCCAAGGAACATGAAGCTTTTCACCATCTCCACTGGGTTCTGTTGATGTGGATGGGGGCATGCTCCCTCTGCTGTCTCCTGAAGTCCACGATCAGCTCCTTTGTTTTGTTGACGTTGAGAAAGAGGTTATTTTCCTGGCACCACTCTGCCAGAGCCCTCACCTCGTCCCTGTAGGCTGTCTCGTCATTGTTGGTAATCAGGCCTACAACTGTTGTGTCGTCTGCAAACTTGATGATTGAGTTGGAGGCGTGCGTGTCCATGCAGTCGTGGGTGAACAGGGAGTACAGGAGAGGCCTGAACATGCACCCTTGTGGGGCCCTAGTGTTGAGGATCAGCGTAGTGGAGGTGTTGTTTCCTACCTTCACCACCTGGGGCGGCCCGTCAGGAAGTCCAGGATCCAGTTGCACAGGGCAGGGTTCAGACTATAGGCCCTGAGGTTAATGATGAGCTTGAAGGGTACTATGGTGTTGAAGGCTGAGCTATAGTCAATGAACAGCATTCTTACATAGGTATTCCTCTTGTCCAGATGGGATAGGGCAGTGTGCAGTGCGATGGTGATTGCATCATCTGTACATCTATTGGGGCGGTAAGCAAATTGAAGTGGGTCTAGGGTGTCAGGTAAGTTGGAGATGATATGATCCTTAACTAGCCTCTGAAAGCACTTCATAACGACAGAAGTGAGTGCTGTGGGGCGATAGTCATTTAGTTCAGTTACCTTTGCTTTCTTGGGAACAGGAACAACAGTGGACATCTTGAAGCAAGTGGGGACAGCAGATTGATATAGGGAGAGATTGAATATGTCCGTAAACATTCCAGCCAGCTGGCCTGCACATGCTCTGAGGACACTGCTAGGGATGCCATCTGGGCCGGCAGCCTTGCGAGGGTTAACACGCTTAAACGTCTTACTCACGTCGGCCACGGAGAACGAGAGCCCACAGTCCTTGGGAGTGGCCGCATCGGTGGCACTGTGTTATCCTCAAAGCGGTCGAAGAAGGTGTTTAGCTTGTCCGGAGGCAAGATGTTGGTGTCCGTGACGTGGCTGGTTTTCCCTTTGTAATCCGTGATTGTCTGTAGACCCTGCCACATTCATTTTGTGTCTGAGCCATTGAATTGCGACTCCACTTTGTCTCTGTACTGACGTTTTGCCTGTTTGATTGTCTTACGGATGGAATAACTACACTGTTTGTATTCAACCATATTCCCAGTCACATTGCCGTGGTTAAATGCGGTGGTTTGCGCTTTCAGTTTTGCGCGAATGCTGCCATCTATCCATGGTTTTTGGTTTGGGTAGGTTTTAATAGTCACATCGATATATAGCCTAATAATTGGTTTAGAACCACAGAGAGTTACCGCAAGTCGCAAAGAAAACAGGAGCTGCCTCCACTATTCCAGCACCATTTCAACTTCAACATGATCAAATCACCTCTGCTTAGAGAGGTGATAACTAAAAGATAACAAAAACAATTTAGTCCAGTCAACATATGATGTGTCTGTCAATGGTTCTGATTTGTGTGTGCGTGTATGTATGTGTGTGCGTGTATGTATGTGTGTGCGTGTATGTATGTGTGTGCGTGTATGTATGTGTGTGCGTGTATGTATGTGTGTGCGTGTATGTATGTGTGTGCGTGTATGTATGTGTGTGCGTGTATGTATGTGTGTGCGTGTATGTATGTGTGTGCGTGTATGTATGTGTGTGCGTGTATGTATGTGTGTGCGTGTATGTATGTGTGTGCGTGTATGTATGTGTGTGCGTGTATGTTTGTGTGTGCGTGTATGTATGTGTGTGCGTGTATGTATGTGTGTGCGTGTATGTATGTGTGTGCGTGTATGTATGTGTGTGCGTGTATGTATGTGTGTGCGTGTATGTATGTGTGTGCGTGTATGTATGTGTGTGCGTGTATGTATGTGTGTGCGTGTATGTATGTGTGTGCGTGTATGTGTGTGTGTGCGTGTATATGTGTGTGTGCGTGCGTGTATGTGTGTGCGTGTATGTATGTGTGTGCGTGTATGTATGTGTGTGCGTGTATGTATGTGTGTGCGTGTATGTATGTGTGTGCGTGTATGTATGTGTGTGCGTGTATGTATGTGTGTGCGTGTATATGTGTGTGTGCGTGCGTGTATGTATGTGTGTGCGTGTATGTATGTGTGTGCGTGTATGTGTGTGTGCTCGTGTATGTATGTGTGCGCGTGTATGTATGTGTGTGCGTGTATGTATGTGTGTGCGTGTATGTATGTGTGTGCGTGTATGTATGTGTGCTCGTGTATGTATGTGTGTGCGTGTATGTATGTGTGTGCGTGTATGTATGTGTGTGCGTGTATGTATGTGTGTGCGTGTATGTATGTGTGTGCATGTATGTATGTGTGTGCGTGTATGTATGTGTGTGCGTGTATGTATGTGTGTGCGTGTATGTATGTGTGTGCGTGTATGTATGTGTGTGCGTGTATGTATGTGTGTGCGTGTATGTATGTGTGTGCGTGTATGTATGTGTGTGCGTGTATGTTTGTGTGTGCGTGTATGTATGTGTGTGCGTGTATGTATGTGTGTGCGTGTATGTATGTGTGTGCGTGTATGTATGTGTGTGCGTGTATGTATGTGTGTGCGTGCGCGTTTTGAAAGTAGAAAAACATATAGACGCCCGCCTTGTAGAGAAACACCAATGCCATCATCCTCTCTTTCATGTTGATGAAACGGTCTTTGACTCTGTCATGCAGTACACGCTTAAAACCTTTTTACCTTGCTAAAATACTTGCTCGCTAGCATGACTTTCATTCATTGGCAACGTTAGCTAGTTAACATTAGCCTTCTACATCTAGCTACATATTGAACTTACATCCTCTCAGGTCAGGGGTACAACAATTTATGAATTAATGGCTGGATCAGAATCTACGTTATAATCATTGGTCAGTACGGAGAATTAAGTAAAACCACAAGTCCATATCCCTATCTCCATCCATGACTAATTTAGGAAAGGGCCCATTTTAGCTAGCTGGCTAGCTAGCCACCGGAGAACACCACACAACGAGATCCAAAAATTCATGCTTTTCTGTCAATGACGGATGCTCTCAATGGGATTTTATAGGAGTGACGCCAAATCCAAGCTGGCTTCCCTTGACACTTTTTTTTGTTGCGCCAGGACCATTCACAGAATGCTCGCTCTGTTTAGGTCAATGCTGACTGGCAAATTTGTATCCTTTTTTGTCAAAGGAGGCCAGATGCTCGCTGGCTTTCCTTGCCTTCAATGCTACAGGTGGCAACAATGTCATACTTGTTTGGACCAGACAGCATCAGATAGATGACCTACACGTAGAGAAACAGAGGGGCACTGTTTCGCTCGCTCGGATGCTTTCTCATGTAAGATACATTCAGCCTCTTGCTAGTTGAAGGAAAATTATGAAACACAGAGACGAAAGATAAATTATTTTATGTTATTTTTAATTTTGTTTTGACAATTTTTTTGGGAAGCCAGGTTCCCTTGGCATATATGAATACACTCCACTGTGTGTAGGGTGTGTCTGACTGGGATTGTAGCGTTAACTGGTTTCAAATTAAATTAACATTTATTTGTCACATGCGCCGAATACAACAGATGTAGACTTTACCGTGAAATACTTACTTACAAGCCCTTAACCAACAATGCAGTTCAAGAAATAAAGTTAAGAAAATATTTACTAAATAAACTAAAGTAAAAAATAAAATAAAAAGTAACACAATAAAATAACAATAACAAGGCTATATACAGGGGGTAATGGTACCGAGTCAATGTGCGGGGGTACAGGTTAGTCAAGGTAATTTGTACATTTTGTAGGTAGAGGTAAAGTGACTATTCATAGATAATAAACAGAGAATAGCAGTTTAGACTCTGTCTTGCCTCCAATTGTGTAGCTCTGAGGTATCCATCACCCATCTTACAGGGAGGGAAGCCCTACACACATGTTACAGCACTGGCTACAGCAGATCAACTAAAACACAGAGAGAAGCAAAGGGAAAAGAGGGAGAGTGTGTGTAAAGGTGGCCACATGCGAAACAATTCGGAACAGTTTGTGCATATATTATGACTACATTTTGTGATATTTTTGTTCGTGAACACAACATTTTTTCTGAAAGCAAGCCCAAGTCGGTAGCCAAAGTTTACACCCCTTCGTCAGTGATTGGTCAACAGTAGGGATTCTTCATTGAAGTGTTTGTTGTCATTCGCAGAGAGACGACTCGTTTTCATGCACATTTTTCCACTTGAGAAATACAGCACCAAACGTCTTAGTTAGATATAAAATTGCGCGACTAAGATCTCCTCAACAAAAATGTCAAAATGAATAACACTCGTTCAGCTAGCCGAACCGAAGCATGCAGAAGACTTTAGGAGAAGAGGAAGAAGAGAGAAAGGACACAGAAAAAAGAGAGATAGAGATGGGGAATGAAGAGGAGATGGAAAAAGAGGGACAGTGGAGTAGAGATGGGATAGGGAGAGAAAGAATGAAGTAAAGAGAAGAGAAAGAGAGTAGATTGATTGTGGTATGGTCAGGGTAGTGTTCTGAAACCAGGTCATGTAGAAACTACAGCCTGGGGCACTGCACTACACACTACACTAGACCACTCTGCACGACACTCTCTTTTACATGGCAGGGGCACATAACCATAATCTCCTCTCCATCTCTTTCCTTGATATGATTCAGGTTGTCTACTCAGTAACCCTTTATTTTATTAATACATCTACAGCGACACTGATATATACAGTGCCTTCAGAAACTATTCAGACCCCTTCCCTTTTTCCACATTTTGTTACCTTACAGCGTTATTCTAAAATTGATTAAATGAATTGTTTTCCTCATCAATCTACACACAATAACCCAATCTACACACAATAATCCATTGATCATCCTGAAGATGTTTCTACAACTTGATTGGAGTCCACCTGTGGTAAATTCAATTGATTAGACATGATCTGGAAAGGCATACAGCTGTCTATATAAAAAAATAAAAAAACATAAGGTCGAAGGAATTGTCTGTAGACCTACGAGACAGGATTGTGTCAATGCACAGATATGGGGACCAGTACCAAAACATTTATGCAGCATTGAAGGTCCCCAAGAACACAGTGGCCTCCATCATTCTTAAATGGAAGAAGTTTGGAACCACCAAGACTCTTCCTAGAGCTGGCCGCCTGGCCAAACTGAGAAATCGGGGGAGAAGGGCCTCCAGCACTACACCAATAAGGCCTTTATGGTAGATTGGCCAGACAGAAGCCACTCTTCAGTAAAATTCATTTGACAGCCCGCTTGGAGTTTGCCAAAAGGCACCTATATACTCTCAGACCATGAGAAACAAGATTCTCTGGTCTGATGAAACCAAGATTGAACTCTTTGGCCTGAATGCCAAGTGTCACGTCTGGAGGAAACCTGGCACCATCCCTACGGGGAAGCATGGTGGTGGCAGCATCATGCTGTAGGGATGTTTTTCAGCGGCAGGGACTGAGAGACTAGTCAGGATCAAGGGAAAGATGAAAGGAGCAAAGTATAGAGAGATCCTTGATGTAAATCTGCTCCAGATCGCTCAGGACCTCAGACTGGGGTGAAGGTTCACCTTCCAACAGGACAACGACCATAAGCACACAGCCAAGACAATGCAGGAGTGGCTTCGGGACAAGTCTCTGAATGTCCTTGAGGAGCCTAGCCAGACCCTGGACTGAAGAGACCTGAAAATAGCTGTGCAGTGACGTTCCCTATCAAACCTGATAAAGATTGAGAGGATCTGCTGAGAAGAATGGGAGAAACTATCCGAAAACAGGTGTGCCAAGCTTGTAGCGTCATACCCAAGAAGACTCAAGGCTGTAATCGCTTGCAAAGGTGCTTCAACAAAGTACTCATCACTTAAGGGTCCCTTAGTAAATGTGATATTTCAGGTTTTTATTTTTAATAAATTTGCAAAAAAAAATCTAAAAACCTGTTTTTTCTTTGTCATTATGGGGTATTGTGTGTAGATTGATGAGGGATTTAAAAAAATACATTTTAGAATAAGGCTGTAACGTAACAAAATGTGGAAAAAGTCAAGGGGTCTCAATACTTTCCGAGTGCACTGTATGACGCATACATGAAAATACAAAGATCCCATATGAATTTATATGCATTAAAACTGGGGTCTTCAGACTTTTCTTGCCCACGGACCCCCTTCCCAGGAAAACCGGCGACCCAGGGACCCCATCATACATTAGCACATTTTTTTGTTGACTTCTGATCATCAGGTGAATGACAATAGCAAGGAGATGTAATCAACATTTTAAAATGAATATCTTTGATAGATCGTTTTTCATTATTTTGACCTCCCCACATTATAATTGGAAGGGGAAGTGTAAACTCTAACAGATAACGCCAAACACATTTCCACTAAGATATTAAAATGTGTTTATTCTGTACTTGCTAGTGATATTAATAATTCTTTGGGGGTGGGAATCTCTTTCTTCACCCAATATTCCTGCGGACACCCTGCAGTACCTCCAAAGACCCATAGGGGGGCACTGATCCCTGTTTGAATACCCATGCATTAAAATATCATTAAATAGCACCATTATAATATTCTCAGGCAGAATGAATAGATGACCGAGGGGTGTAGTAGATTGCCCATGGCAAGCAAGGGATAATAGAGCACTAATGATCCATTGCCTGATAACTGAACTACCCACATGCCCCGGAGTCCCATCTCTCCTATCGCTACTCTACCCTACCCTTTCTCTCTTTTTTGTCCTCTATAAAACACCACTTTTTTTACCACATTTGAGACAGTTCCCATACAATGTTACATAGTGGTGTGAAAACATGTTGTATACACTCCTAATTTCACAGTGAGTTGTGTAACTTAATTCAGTGACTCAAATCTCCTTCTCCCGCCAACATGATTTAGGCTAAATGTCAGCTTCTGTGTGGAGTGGCAGGCTGGCTGGCTGGCTGATTGACTGCCTGACTGGAGTGAGACTCAGGACAGGAGCCAGAGTTAGCCTATAAGTCAGAGACTTTGTGGACAGATTCAGAGTGAGGTTATGTAGCTGGGCATGTGCTACAAGAGCAACTTCATCGTAGTCAACAAATAAAGCGCTGTGCAAAGTGTGGGGCTGGTCTAACACACTACCTCTGGAGCAGGGCTACACTTGACTCGGGTTGCTTCTGAGGGCAAAACATCATAACGAGACATAGAGTGGGACAGTCATTTGGCATATTGGGGCTGAATTCTGTTCACTTTATTTTCTTTTAGTCTAGTTTTAGTCTGGTTTTCAGCTGTTTTTGGCCTTGTTGACTCTAGTCTTGTTTTAGTTTGAGTTTGGCCTGGTTTGTCTTGGTTGTCTGTAGTTGGGTCTGTTTGAGTATAGCTGGGCCCCTTCCTGCCTGTCCGTCCGTCCGTCCGTGAGCACATAACTATTTCTGATTCAGCTCTTCTTTTCTATGGCCTGTTTGATGACTCCATGCATTCCTCACATTCTCCCTACCCACCCCTGCAAACACGCCCCTCCACCCTCCACCCTACTGATATACACACTGACAATGGAACAATGGTGAAGTTGTTGTCCTCCCTGTTAGGTAAAATAAGTTACTTCATGATTTTGAGTTATCAACTGACAGGCTCCATGCACTTCGTGCTCAGACCCAAACCACCTGTCAGCTCAATAATGATCATGGTTTTACTGATGATGTTGGACAATGCTGAATTGCTACTGTACTGTGCCGTTTGGGAAGGGTGGGGGAAAGGCAGGGCAGGTGGGGGACCTCTGTGATTCTCCATACACAAAGCCATTGCTCTGCATGTGTGTGTGTTGGTCAGTGGGGCTGAGGGCTGGGTCACTAGCTGTATCTGTATGTCAGTGAACCAGCCAGCCCTACTCTAACCTAATGTGTCTACATTTGAGGACTTACAGCGTCTAGCCACCATGCTGTTACGCACTGAGAGAACCAGAAGGAGCCAAGCAACAGAGGTTAGACACCACATACACACATCTATTGAGAGGGGCATATGCCATTTCATGGGTTAAAGAGTCTGTGGACAAAGAGATATTTCTAGAATTCAATGGGTGGGGAGATTCCAGTAGGTCTATGCACCTTAGCCATACATTCTGCTGGGTGTTGACTGTAAGAGTTCTAGAATGTATTCTGTCTGTATGCTCTGCTGGGTATTGATTGTGGATGTACTAGATCTAGAATGTATTCTGTCTGTATGCTCTGCTGGGTATTGATTGTGGATGTACTAGATCTAGAATGTATTCTGTCTGTATGCTCTGCTGGGTATTGATTGTGGATGTACTAGATCTAGAATGTATTCTGTCTGTATGCTCTGCTGGGTATTGATTGTGGATGTACTAGATCTAGAATGTATTCTGTCTGTATGCTCTGCTGGGTATTGATTGTGGATGTACTAGATCTAGAATGTATTCTGTCTGTATGCTCTGCTGGGTATTGATTGTGGATGTACTAGATCTAGAATGTATTCTGTCTGTATGCTCTGCTGGGTATTGATTGTGGATGTACTAGATCTAGAATGTATTTCGTCCACAATAGTTTTGCTTGATGTTTATTGTTTACCAGGACACTTCTACGGTTTTCACTCATTGCTTGTGTTCTGTTGTTCCTGTCATGCTGCGATGGCAGCAAGATTTACTGGTTTTGTTGTGACTAAAGTCAAGCAAGTGTGTAAACTGTGGTGGTTCTTAGAATGCTGAAGGATGCTACCAGTTACAGCAGAAGTCATTCATTCAGTGAAGCGTGAAGTAACTGAGCTTGTTGTTGTGTCAAACCAGGAGTAGTTGTGTCAAACCAGGAGTAGTTGTGTCAAACTCAGTGGTTGTTGTCCAGGTTGGATTAGATCCAGGTGTTTGTTTCCCTGCTCTCTCCTGCTCTACCCTACCTGTCTGTGTAAGAGGATTCTTAGAATGCTGAAGGATGCTACCAGTTACAGCAGAAGTCATTCATTCAGTGAAGCGTGAAGTAACTGAGCTTGTTGTTGTGTCAAACCAGGAGTAGTTGTGTCAAACCAGGAGTAGTTGTGTCAAACCAGGAGTTGTGGTGTCAGACCAGGAGTTGTTGTGTCAAACCAGGAGTAGTTGTGTCAAACCAGGAGTAGTTGAGTCAAACCAGTGGTTGTTGCTGTCCAGGTTGGAGTAGACCCAGGTGTTTGTTTCCCTGCTCTGTCCTGTCCTGCCCTGCCTGTCTGTGTAAGATGAGGCGGTTGCTTATGTCAGCACATGACATGGGACCTGGTCACATATTTCAATGGGGGTAGGGGGTGACTTTGATGGCTGATGTTGCAGTTGCAATAGTCTGTTGTTTTGGGATGTAGCATAGAATAGAGCAAAAATGTCTGCCACAATAAAAGAAATATTGATGCATTTTACAATTATCATCTACTATTATACTACTACTACTACCACTGAGCACCTTAAATTACATTTTGGGAAAAAAGGCAAACTCAGCTCCATCATTCATTGAATAATGATTATTTAATTGGCAAGAATAGCACATTTAGGCATGACATGCCAGCAACAAACGCTGACACTACACATCCAAGTATATCTGACCAAATTATGAAAGGTTAGCATTGTAATTCTGAATTCTGTAAAGTGAGTGTGGAAGAGGGGATTTATGTTGTTGTTGTCTATCAACAATGACAAGCCACCGGGGTCTGACAACTTGGATGGAAAATGACTGCGGATAATAGTGGACAATATTGCCACATCTTCAATTTAAGCCTACTAGAAAGTGTGTGCCCTCGGGCCTGGAGGGAAGAAATAGTCATTCCGCTACCTAAGAATAGTAAGGCCCCATTTACTGGCTCAAATAGCCGACCAATCAGCCTGTTACCAACCCTTAATAAACATTTGGAAAAAATGGTGTTTGGCCAGATACAATGCTATTTTACAGTAAACAAATTGACAACAGACTATCAGCACGCTTAAAAGGAAGGACACTCAACAAGCACGGCACTTACACAAATGTCTGATTGGCTGAGAGAAATTGATGATAAAAAGATTGTGGGCGCTGTTTTGTTAGACTTCAGTGCGGCTTTGAACATTATCGATCATAGTGTGCTGCTGGAAAAAATGTATGTGTTATGGCTTTACACTCCCTGCTATATTGTGGATAAGGATTTAACTGTCTAACAGAACCGAGGGTGTCCTTTAATGGAAGCCTCTCCAACATAATCCAGGTAGAATCAGGAATTCCCCAGGGCTGCTGTCTAGGCCCCTTACTTTTTAAAATCTTTACTAACGACATTCTCAGTTTCTATATATGCAGATGACTCAACACTATAGACGTCAGCTACTACAGCGACTGAAATGACCGCAACACTTAACAAAGAGCTGCAGTTAGTTTCAGAATGGGTGGCAAGGAATAAGTTAGTCCTAAATATTTCAAAAGCTAAAAGCATTGTATTTGGGACAAATCATTTACTAAACCCTAACCTCAACTAAATATTGTAATAAATACTGTGGAAATTGATCAAGCTGAGGTGACTAAACTGCTTGGAGTAACCCTGGATTGTAAACTGTTATGGTCAAAACATATTGATACTGTACAAAAGTAGCTAAGATGGGGAGAATTCTGTCCATAATAAAGCACTGCTCTACTTTCTTAACAGCACTACCAACAAGGCAGGTCCCACAGACCCTGGTTTTGTCACACCTGACACCATGACTGTTCAGTCATGTGGTCAGGTGCCACAAAGAGGGACTTAGGAAAATTGTAATTGGCTCAGAACAGGGCAGCACGGCTGGCCCTTGGATGTACACAGAGAGCTAACATTAATAATATGCATGTCAATCTCTCCTGGCTCAAAGTGGAGGAGATATTGACTTCATCACTAATTGTATTTATGAGAGGTATTGACATATTGAATGCACCGAGTTGTCTGTTTGAACCACTGGCACACAGCTCGGACACCAATGCAGACCCCACAAAACATGCCACCAGAGGTCTCTTCACAGCCCCCAAGTCCAGAACAGACTACATAGAGCCATGACTACATGGAACTCTATACCACATCAAGTAACTGATTTTAAAAACAGATAAAAAATACACCTTATGGAACAGCGGGGACTGTGAAGCAACACAAACATTGGCACAGACACATGCATACACACACACGATAACATACGCACTATACACACACTTACACTTTCATTTTGTGTTGTAGATATGTGGTAGTGGAGTAGGGGCCTAAGGGCACATGCTTAGTGTGTTGTGAAATCTGTTAATGTTTTTTAAATTGTATTAACTGCCTTCATTTTGCTCAACCCCAGGAAGAGTAGATGCTGCCTTGGCAGCAGCTAATGAGGATCCATAATAAATACAAATACAAACAGGGCCCTATAAAATCTGTGATATTTTTTTGTCTAATTCTGTTCTCCGCCTTTCAGTTTTTACAGGTTTATGTTGTTTTTTTATCAGGTTTTTGCTCTCAAAATATTTTTTTAAATAGAAAAACAACAAAATTGGGTGTTCTAAGTCCACAACCATGCTTAAACCGCATCAGGAGACCACTTTTGAGGTCTGGGAGAAATCTAAGAAATTACGATTTTTGGGTGTAGTTACCCTTTAATGCAAGTGTGCACCAGCAAGAGAGATGTTGGAGATGTTTCTGTAGCTCATTTCAGGAAATTAGGCGTATGTCACACGTCACTTGAACACATTTTTTAAATTTATCAACATGCGTTTTTATGTCAGAAATTCCTTCTGGAACGTGAACTTTCATGTGCCTTAATAACAAATTTGCAATCTGTAAACACGAATACATTTGTTAAATTACGAGCCTAGTTGGTAACAACCTTCCCGCTAGCCATCATTGGCTGAGATAATGAGTGGGCTGGACATGCCGAGAGATGAGTTAGGATTGGTCTGCCACATAGCTCGCTTCTGTCTATTTGAGCTGTTCAGTATGTGTAGGTAATCCTGTCTTTTTTCGTTGTTGTTGCTCTCCACATTCGGGAGGACCGAGTTTTGAACTCAGTGGAATTAGAGTATGATAGCTAAAGAGATGGAGAAAACACTTGTCTCCGGGATTACATCTTCAAACAAAGGGAAACCATGGCATCTGTGACAGAGGGAGCAGCGTCCATCCATGTATACGGGTATGATAGTCTAGCTAACTACATTTTCAGATATTACACTTTCTAATTTTGTCAGAAAGTTGTTTTCATTTCAAGTTAAAGTGTACTGTTAGCTAGCTAACATTAGCTGGCTGGCTCGCTAGCTAACGTTACGTGTATGATCTGTGTAGTAATATTATTCGTATCTCAGAGCCATTTGCTTGCTAGTTATAGCCTAATATTAGCTAGCTGACATTGAACCTGGTTGGTTAGCTACCTGCAGTTTCCTGCAGGGTAGTAACGTCATGAGTTGGCCAACGTTAGCCAGTTAGCTTGGGTGCTTGACTGCTGTTGTCAGGACAGAACGCTCTGATCAACCCTTAAAGAGATTGGTAGGGATAATTGATGCAAATAATCATGATATCATTCTACCAGGTAGGCATAGAGTACTTTGTAGTTAACATTTAATTCAAATCAAAGTTCATTTGTCACGTGCGCTGAATAAAACAGGTGTAGACCTTACAGTGAAATGCTTACTTACAGGCTCTAACCAATAGTGCAAAAAAGGTATTAGATGAACAATAGGTAGGTAAAGAGATAAAACAACAGTAAAAAGACAGGCTATATACAGTAGCGAGGCTATAAAAGTAGTGAGGCTACATACAGACACCGGTTAGTCAGGCTGATTGAGGTAGTATGTACATGTAGATATGGTTAAAGTGACTATGCATATATGATGAACAGAGAGTAGCAGTAGTGTAAAAGAGGGGTTGGCGGGTGGTGGGTGGGACACAATGCAGATAACCCGGTTAGCCACTGTGCGGGAGCACTGGTTGGTCGGCCCAATTGAGGTAGTATGTACATGAATGTATGGTTAAAGTGACTATGCATATATGATAAACAGAGAGTAGCAGCAGCGTAAAAAGAGGGGTTGGGGAGGGGCACACAATGCAAATAGTCCGGGTAACCATTTGGTTACCTGTTCAGGAGTCTTATGGCTTGGGGGTAAAAACTGTTGAGAAGCCTTTTTGTCCTAGACTTGGCACTCCGGTAACGCTTGCCATGCGGTAGTAGAGACAACAGTCTATGACTGGGGTGGCTGGGGTCTTTGAACATTTTTAGGGCCTTCCTCTGACACCGCCTGGTGTAGAGGTCCTGGATGGCAGGCAGCTTAGCCCCAGTGATGTACTGGGCTGCACGCACTATCCTCTGTAGTGCCTTGTGGTCAGAGGCCGAGCAGTTGCTGTACCAGGCAGTGATGCAACCAGTCAGGATGTTCTCGATGTTCTCGACGTGATCACATAGTCGCCTGGAACAGCTGATGCTCTCATGCATGCCTCAGTGTTGCTTGCCTCGAAGCGAGCATAAAAGTGATTTAGCTCGTCTGGTAGGCTCGTGTCACTGGGCAGCTCGCGGCTGTGCTTCCCTTTGTAGTCTGTAATAGTTTGCAAGCCCTGCCACATAAGACGAGCGTCGGAGCCGGTGTAGTATGATTCAATCTTAGCCCTGTATTGACGCTTTGCCTGTTTGATGGTTCGTCGCAGGGCATAGCAGGATTTCTTGTAAGCTTCCGGGTTAGAGTCCCGCAACTTGAAAGCGGCAGCTCTACCCTTTAGCTCAGTGCGAATGTTGCCTGTAATCCATGTCTTCTGGTTGGGGTATGTACGTACAGTCACTGTGGGGACGACGTCCTCGATGCACTTATTGATAAAGCCAGTGACTGATGTGGTGTACTCCTCAATGCCATCGGAAGAATCCTGGAACATGTTCCAGTCTGTGATAGCAAAACAGTCCTGTAGTTTAGCATCTGCTTCATCTGACCACTTGTTTATAGACCGAGTCACTGGTGCTTCCCGCTTTAATTTTTGCTTGTAAGCAGGAATCAGGAGGATAGAGTTGTGGTTGGATTTAGCAAATGGAGGGCTAGGGAGAGCTTTGTACGCATCTCTGTGTGTGGAGTACAGGTGATCTAGAATTTCTTTCCCTCTGGTTGCACATTTAACATGTTGATGGAAATTTGGTAGAACTGATTTAAGTTTCCCTGCATTAAAGTCTCCGGCCACTAGGAGCGCCGCCTCTGGGTGAGTGGTTTCCTGTTTGCTTATTTCCTTATACAGCTGACTGAGTGTGGTCTTAGTGCCAGCATCCGTCTGTGGTGGTAAATAAACAGCCAAGAAAAGTATAGCTGAAAACTCTCTAGGCAAGTAGTGTGGCCTGCAATTCATCACAATATACTCTACTTCAGGCGAGCAAAATCTAGAGACTTCCTTAGATTTCGTGCACCAGCTGTTGTTTACAAATATGCACAGACCGCACCCCCCTCGTCTTACGCCGGTGCAGCGGGTATCCCGCTAGCTGAATATCCATGTCGTCATTCAGCCACGATTCCGTGAAACATAGGATATTACAGTTTTTGATGTCCCATTGGTAAGATATTCGTGATCGTACCTCGTCTAGTTTATTGTCCAATGATTTCACGTTGGCGAATGGTATTGATGGTAACGGCAGCTTTCACACTCGCCTTTTTCGGATCGTGACCAGCATCTGGTTCTTTGTCCTCTGTACCTGCGTCGCTTCCTCTTGCAAACAACGTGGATGTCGGCCCTGCCGGGTGTTTGGAGGATGTCTTGTGCGTCTTGTTTTTGAAGAAAAAATCTTTGTCTAATCCGAGGTGAGTGATCGCTGTCCTGATATCCAGAAGCTCTTTTTTGCCATAAGATACGGTTGCAGAAACATTATGTAGAAAATAAGTTACAAATAACGCAAAAAAAACACATAATAGCACAATTGGTTGGGCGCCCGTAAAACTGCTGCCATTTCTTCCGGCGACATTTTACAGAATTGAGAAGGTTTTGGAAAAACCTTTCCATCTCTACCAGAAGATGGTTATCGTTAGCATCATCGCAAACGGCTACACAACATGTAGATAGATACGCTCACCCCATTCATGAGCCATTTCAGAAAGTTGCAGCAAAATTCGAATCACTGATGCATTTTGTTTATGTCTTATGGTTAACTTGGGCAATTTAATGCATTTTCGAATAAATTCAATACATTTAGTTGATTTCCTAATAAGTTCAATGAAAAAATGCATATTGTTGTATTCTATTTCAATGTCTGGGAGCACTACTGCTCTTTCTTTCCTCCCTCTCTCTTTTCCCTGCTCTTTCTCTCTCTTCCCTCTCTTTATTTTCTCTCTCTTTTCTCTTTCTCTCTCTTCCCTCTCTTTATTTTCTCTCTCTTTTCTCTTTCTCTCTCTTCCCTCTTTATTTTCTCTCTCTTTTCTCTTTCTCTCATCCCTCTCTCTTTTCCCTGCTCTTTCTTTCTCTTCCCTCTCTTTATTTTCTCTCTCTTTTCTCTTTCTCTCCTCCCTCTCTCTTTTCCCTGCTCTTTCTCTCTCTTCCCTCTCTTTATTTTCTCTCTCTTTTCTCTTTCTCTCCTCCCTCTCTCTTTTCCCTGCTCTTTCTCTCTCTTCCCTCTCTTTATTGTCTCTCTCTTTTCTCTTTCTCTCCTCCCTCTCTCTTTTCCCTGCTCTTTCTCTCTCTTCCCTCTCTTTATATTCTCTCTCTTTTCTCTTTCTCTCCTCCCTCTCTCTCTTCTCCCAGGAAGAGGTTAGCTATTTCATTAGTGCAGAGCTGGAAATGATTATCACTGTTTAGTGGTTTATGTGAGTGGTAGTGGGTGCTGAGAGACCACAGTGTGTTTTATATGACGGATAGAGAGACGAGTTGGAAACCAGCCATATGTGGAAACACCCAAGGTGAATGATGCATTTCCCCACTGTTGCTATGGTAACATGACACTTCTCTGGTCTGGGAGAATGTGTGTGAGTGTAGTGGGTTGAATTGTCGTCATGAATCATTGAGTATGTGTGTGTACATGTGTGCGCACAGCATGGATGCGTGTGTGTGTGTAGGGGCATACGTTTGAGTGTTTAAGCCAGTATCTGTGTGGGACGAACCAAAATGAATTCACATATTTAAAGTTACTGCCCAGTTGGCACGCCCTGGCCTTAGTTATCTTTGTTTTCTTTATTATTTTAGTTAGGTCAGGGTGTGACATGGGGGAAGTAGGTGTTTTTGTCATGTCTAGGGGTTTGTATGTTTATGGGGTTTTGTCTAGTCTAGGTGTTTGTATGTCTATGGCTGCCTAGATTGGTTCTCAATTAGAGGCAGCTGTTTATCATTGTCTCTGATTGGGAACCATATTTAGGCAGCCATATTCATTGGGTATGTCGTGGGTGATTGTCTATGTGTAAGTTGCCTAAGTCTGCACTTGTCATTATATAGCTTCACGTTCGTTTGTTGTTTTGTAAGTCTGTTTAAGTACTCTTCGTTACGTTATAATAAATAGAAGAATGTATTTATATCACGCTGCGCCTTGGTCCTCCTCTCTTCAATGTGATGACGAACGTGACACCAGTCACTTTTAAAAGTTATAATTCTGTTAACTTATCCCCAAATAATGTTTTTATGGCCAAATCATAAATTGGAGAACAAACACTTAAAAAACCTCACCTCAAACTTGTATCTCAAACGGACCATTTAAAAAATGCTTGCCATTTCTTCATAGAACATGATGTCATCTCCCTGAGAAGAATGAGCTGGCCAATCAGAGGTTTAGAGGAGGATGAACTGGCCAATCAGTGGTCTACTTGCATGAAAAAAATGTTGACCGGTATACGCCCACACCATTCTGTTGTTGGGATACGCCCACACCATATCAACACAGAAAAGCTGTGTTTTAGCATACTTAATTAAAACATTTTGGAAGGGAAACTATTTCACTCATATTGTAAGTAATTGTAGGTCATATTGCATAGGTCATATTTCATTTCAGTCTTTTTTCCATTGATGTAATGTAACAGTGTCTGGTCAACTGTAGCATTTAGAGCTTAACCTCTGAGATTTACTCACAGCTGTAGACTGGAAGTCCTCCATTAGAATACACAATATATTCCTACATTAGGACCAGGCTTAGGCAGACAACAGGGTTTCCCTATTGTGTCTTGTAGCATTACACTTTAAGACTGTTAGTTACAGATACACACACACACACACACACACACACACACACACACACACACACACACACACACACACACACACACACACACACACACACACACACACACACACACACACACACACACACACACACACACACACACACACACAGTGACATCGTTCTAATCCTGGCTGGTCTCTAACAGGCGTGAAGCTGTCTCTGTAAGCAGCTCAGTCTCTCCACTTTAAACCCATAAGGTTAATTAATTCGTTCAGTTATGGAGCAGTTTTACACATCCAGCGACATAAGGCTTTCTACTGTATGGCTCAGCGTTAAACACATCAAATAACCATGTAAATTAAATGTGTATTCTATTGGTTCTGTAACACATGGAAATGGCTATTGAGACAACACAAAAGCAGATTTTGTTTTGTTATGGTAATGCTGTGGTATGGTAATGCTGCTGAATGAAAATGTATATTGTAGGCCTATCTTTTGTTTGCATAATGCTTGACAAACATGTCAGTTGGAATCCCAAATGTGGCCCAAAGATAATGACCTGAATAGGTGATATCTTGATCCGTATGCTGTAAGAGTTGTTTTGGACTACAACATCTGAATGGAGGACAATATAATATAAATCCAAAATGTGACCCATATTCTCATGTTCCAAAATGTGAAATTGTGTACAGACTCAGAACTTCCAAATGGCATATCATACACTGTAGTTGGAGGAAACATGGGGAACTAATGCTGCTTTCAAAGAAAAAGGCATTTACACATTTTGCTGTGATTTTCACACTTGCTCTACATTAATCCTTGGGAAACATATATTTAGAAAAGGAATTATTTCACTAAATTTTCACTTATTCTCTGAACATTATCTCACCAAGTTACCCCATTAGGCAAACCATTTACAATATTTAATTGCCTTTTGTTGTATAATAAAGATAACCTTTCACATTGAACAGCTAGTGCTGTTCTTTGTTTACGCCCATTTAGCATCGTGCACAGCCTCTAAAGTCTTAAGACAATACGCAAACAGGGCCATCTTTCACTCCAGTGTTTAATTGCTAAAGTGTAATTATTTCGTCACTACGGCCTATTTATTGCCTTACCTCCCTAATCTTACCTCATTTTCACACACTGTATATAGACTTTTTTATTGTGTTATTGACTCTACGTTTGTTTATTCCATGTGTAACTCTGTGTTGTTTGTGTAGCACTGCTTTGCTTTATCTTGGCCAGGTCACAGGTATAAATGATAACTTGTTCTCAACTAGCCTACCTGGTTAAATAAAGGTGAAATTAAAAATAAATTAAAAAAGGGCCGACTGAGCGTAGCACAGTGTTGCAATGTCGTTTCACATCAAAAAAGGGATTCTTGTAATGTACTCCGTCAATCAACACACTTTTTTCCTACCTGGACATTAAGCCTGACATATTGTTCCTTGTGAAGACTGAGGGGCAGTATTGAGTGAGTTTTACAATGTAAGTCCCAGCCTTATGTCTACGTCACATATTTTCCCATCTGGTATAAACAATGAAGAGATGGACGTAGTGTTACGTCGCTTCTACTTCTTGCAAGTGTCGTTTTTATTTCGAGATTTGCTAAGCACAATTATGTCTATGTCCAGTTTGGAGGAGCGTCTGCACGAGCTGTGAGACAGTACGAAAACTTTTACAACCCTTCGATGTGGTTGTATTCAGACAACCAAGCAAAAGACAACAACTGGAGGGAAATTTGAACACTGATACTGATATCAAAGAAACATGGAGAAAGATTCGGGACTGGTATGTTCAAAATCTGAAAGGGTGAAGGAGACGAGGAGTGTGTCCCACCGATTGTCAGACAACTGGATTGGCTTCGTGTTCACGTGAAACATCGTCAGACAGACACCAATATGCCAGATACGGTATGTACTCATCATGCTGCCGAGTCCTTTTGTACAGTCAGTGTATGTGTTTGTGATCTTATGTTTAGCAGACCTAGTTAGAACGTGAATTCAGCTCTTTTCTGAATGAGAGAAATTGTGAGTGGGAAATATTCAGTATCTGTGTTATCACAGATACTGTGATATCAGTTCAAATATCAGAAAACAGACAGTGTGTGTGTATCATAAATACATGTATCAGTGTGGATGACGGATCACCACCTCAAGCTGAACCTCGGCAAGACGGAGCTGCTCTTCCTCCCGGGGAAGGACTGCCCGTTCCATGATCTCGCCATCACGGTTGACAACTCCATTGTGTCCTCCTCCCAGAGTGCTAAGAACCTTGGCGTGATCCTGGACAACACCCTGTCGTTCTCAACTAACATCAAGGCGGTGACCCGTTCCTGTAGGTTCATGCTCTACAACATTCGCAGAGTACGACCCTGCCTCACGCAGGAAGCGGCGCAGGTCCTAATCCAGGCACTTGTCATCTCCCGTCTGGATTACTGCAACTCGCTGTTGGCTGGGCTCCCTGCCTGTGCCATTAAACCCCTACAACTCATCCAGAACGCCGCAGCCCGTCTGGTGTTCAACTTTCCCAAGTTCTCTCACGTCACCCCGCTCCTCCGCTCTCTCCACTGGCTTCCAGTTGAAGCTCGCATCCGCTACAAGACCATGGTGCTTGCCTACGGAGCTGTGAGGGGAACGGCACCTCCGTACCTTCAGGCTCTGATCAGGCCCTACACCCAAACAAGGGCACTGCGTTCATCCACCTCTGGCCTGCTCGCCTCCCTACCTCTGAGGAAGTACAGTTCCCGCTCAGCCCAGTCAAAACTGTTCGCTGCTCTGGCACCCCAATGGTGGAACAAACTCCCTCACGACGCCAGGTCAGCGGAGTCAATCACCACCTTCCGGAGACACCTGAAACCCCACCTCTTTAAGGAATACCTAGGATAGGATAAAGTAATCCTTCTAAACCCCCCCCCCCTTAAAAGAGTTAGATGCACTATTGTAAAGTGGTTGTTCCACTGGATATCATAAGGTGAATGCACCAATTTGTAAGTCGCTCTGGATAAGAGCGTCTGCTAAATGACTTAAATGTAAATGTAAACATGTAAGGGAAAAGGGGGAAAATAGTTCTACAAGCAAAGAATTCTTGGATTGACATGTTTATGAAATCAGTTATTTTGGGTAAACAGTTTAACTCAAAGGAGCCCATGGAGATTATTTAAGATTTTCTTGCATTGTATTCTAATGTAATCACCATCTGTCCAAATGCACTCGTGCTCTCTGCCCTGCAACTCCATCAACCTCCACCCCATCTCCCCGACCCAGCTCCAATGTCGAGAAGAGGAATACCGCTGAAGATCCTTTGGGCACTGACATTATGCAGTGGGTGGATGACTTAAAGAAACGGCAGCAGAAGTTACAGAAACAGCAGCAGTGTCCAGCAAAGGTCGTCTATGATGTCATGGTGTCACATTCATCGTTTGGATGAAGAGAGGAGGACCAAGGCGCAGCGTGATAAGAATACATTCTTCTATTTATTTAACGAAACGAAGAACACTTAAACAAACTATGCAAAACAACAAACGAACGTGAAGCTATATATTAAACAAGTGCATACACAGGAAACTTACATAGAGACAATAACCCACAAAATACCCAACGGAATATGGCTGCCTAAATATGGTTCCCAATCAGAGACAACGATAAACAGCTGCCTCTAATTAAGAACCAATCTAGGCAACCATAGACATACAAACACCTAGACTAGTAAACACCCCATAAACATACAAAACCCTTAGACAAGACAAAACACATACATCCCCCATGTCACACCCTGACCTAACCAAAATAATAAAGAAAACAAAGATAACTAAGGTCAGGGCGTGACACATGGTGCCATAGATGGGATCTATTCCTGCTGATCAACGTCTCCCGTTTGTCTCACGCCAAAAACTGTTGTGTGCTTTTAAAAAAGATATCTATACGTTAGGATGAAGGGTAATTTACTGGGGGTTTTGCATGTTTTTTATACTTATACATTCACATGTTACTGGTGTTCACTTAGTTTATCTTATTTCCCCTTTCATCACTACATTGTTTTACATTGCACCATTTTTATCTTGTGATCGTAAATAAATATCTAAAAGGTCTGCAACTCTCTTTGTCTGGTTATTTGTACTTGTGGCAGAAAATATTACTGTGCTGAATCAGTTACTTAGCTCATGTACAAAGCAGTACAAGTTTACTATGTAGATGAGGTTAATGTTTTGGGGGATCTGTCCTTATTGTCTACAGCTGGATACTCACCCATGTACCAAAGCAGGAAGGTCTCCATTGATAGACCACTACACATGTCCATGTACAACCTTGTGTTATGTAGAGGAGGTAAATGTCTCGAGGGTCTAGCCATATTGTCTGTAGCTGGACAGCCATTCTCACCCATTATCTATGGCAGGAAAGTTATCATTGAAAGGCCACTACACAACATAAGGTTAGGTCTTGAGGGTCTACCCTCCCAAAAAATATGAAGGATAAATTGACTGTCATTATAGTACTCTTTATTGTGATTTGTAGAGTGTGAATAAGAAAGACCACAAACCCAAGTGTGTAGCTCACAACATGACTCAAACAGCACGTTTTCCAAATCACACTCCACCATTTACCTTAGGGCGCCACACGTGATAGCAGCACCCTTTAAAGACACTCAACCAGCTGGTGTGAGGAAGTAGTCTTTGAGGTTGTTGCGCACATCTATAACAACTCTGGTTGCCCTGTCTGCCGACATGTTTCTTGGGTCCAGGAAGCTGGTGTCCCCTAATACCACCTATCTCCACTCTACTGGAAGCAGGTGGGTGTGGAGTGGTCAACAAACATTGGGTGGATGTACCATGTAGATGAATGTGTTGTCAGTGTCTGTGCAAAGGTAGTTGTAGAGGGCCACGCAGGCCTTCATAATGGTCTCTGCTTTCTCTGGGGCAACCTTAAGGGCTCGTCCCAGGATCCTCCATCTTGCAGCAAGAATCCCAAAGCAGCTCTCTGAAATTCTTCTGGCTCTTGAGTGGCGGTAGTTGTAGATCTTCTTGGCCTCATCAAAGCCAGCAGAACCTTTGAATAAAAAAAAGTGTTTCCATTAGTATTGAACAGGAACATGAAGGCTATCAAATGTGTGCTGTAACAACTGTGTAGTGTAGTCTATGCTTTGGACATAAGCTCCATCTTCTTATTAGGATGCCAGATCACTTTTATATTGGTAGAATTTTCATATCAAATGTGTATAGTCACATGTATTTAGCGCATCTTACCTGGATATGGTTGGTACCTTGCATTGCAGACTGCCATCAGGACCATTGAGAAAAAGCTCTTGTAGATGTAGTAATCGGATCTGAACATGTTGTCCGTCGACAGTTCCTGAACAAAACGGATCATTCCAACGATCCCCAAATTCTCTGCTGATTTCTGCCCATTGTGCCATGGAGGGATAAGCAACAAAATCCTCCTTCAGGACATGACCGATAGCCAAATCAAAATCAAATCAAATCCAATTTTATTTGTCACATACATATGGTTAGCAGATGTTAATGCGAGTGTAGTGAAATACTTGTGCTTCTAGTTCCGACCATGCAGTAATATCTAACAAGTAATCTAACCTAACAATTTCACAACAACTACCTTATACACACAAGTGTAAAGGAATGAATAAGAATATGTACATAAAAATATATGAATGAGCGATGGCCGAACGGCATAGGCAAGATGCAGTAGATGGTATAGAGTACAGTATATACATATGAGATGAGTAATGTAGAGTATGTAAACATTATATAAAGTGGCATTGTTTAAAGTGGCTAGTGATACATTTATTACATCCATTTTTTCATTATTAAAGTGGCTAGAGATGAGTCAGTATGTTGGCAGCAGTCACTCAATGTTAGTGATGGCTGTTTAACAGTCTGATGGCCTTGAGATAGAAGCTGTTTCTCAGTCTCTCGGTCCCTGCTTTGATGCACCTGTACTGACCTCGCCTTCTGGATGATAGCGGGGTGAACAGGCAGTGGCTCGGGTGTTGTTGTCCTTGATGATCTTTTTGGCCTTCCTGTGACATCGGGTGGTGTAGGTGTCCTGGAGGGCAGGTAGTTTGCCCCCGGTGATGCGTTGTGCAGACCTCACTACCCTCTGGAGAGCCTTACGGTTGTGGGCGGAGCAGTTGCCGTACCAGGCGGTGATACAGCCTGACAGGATGCTCTCGATTGTGCATCTGTAAAAGTTTGTGAGTGTTTTTGGTGAGAAGCCAAATTTCTTCAGCCTCCTGAGGTTGAAGAGGCGCTGCTGCACCTTCTTCACCACGCTGTCTGTGTGGGTAGACCATTTCAGTTTGTCCGTGATGTGTTCGCCGAGGAACTTAAAACTTTCCACCTTCTCCACTACTGTCCTGTCGATGTGGATAGGGGACTGCTCCCTCTGCTGTTTCCTGAAGTCACGATCATCTCCTTTGTTTTGTTGACATTGAGTGTGAGGTTATTTTCCTGACACCACACTCCGAGGGCCCTCAACTCCTCCCTGTAGGCCATCTCGTCGTTGTTGGTAATCAAGCCTACCACTGTAGTGTCGTCTGCAAACTGGCCTGGCACACTTCCATGACGATGCCACAAACTGTCAAGATTCCTAGCCTATACAGTAAGTTATAGCTCACTGCGATACTTTTCTATGTGCTGCCACTCACCAAAAACCGAAGGGTCACAGACATACTTTCTGCAGCACTAGCAGGCAAGCTGTGAGTTCTCTCGTGCGAGATGTGTGGGGCAAGCCGCTGAAGCAAGTCAGCAAATCTGTCAACCGACATCTGAAAGTATTGAACATACACAAAGAATAGAGTCCGCTGCCCCCAAAAAACGACTCCAACCACAAACATTCATGTGCGTAGATGTACACACGTTAATCGTGTAGCAGCATTTAGACACACCAATCTCTTACAAAATTTCACATTGGAACACGTGAATGTGGCCATGTGCTAAAGCAGTGAGGTAGTACTTAAAAAACTAAAAAGATTTAAACAATCAAATCCTTTATTAACTTAAAGTGCTAAAGGTAGTAGCTTACAATTAGTAAAAACTTCAAACACATGAAGGCTTAGGTAAAAACAATATCTAGACCTAGGCCTACAGTGAGGGAAAAAAGTATTTGATCCCCTGCTGATTTTGTTCGTTTGCCCACTGACATTGAAATGGTCAGTCTGTAATTTTAATGGTAGGTTTATTTGAACAGTGAGAGACAGAATATCAACAAAAAAATCCAGAAAAACGCATGTCAAAAATTTTATAAATTGATTTGCATTTTAATGAGGGAAATAAGTATTTGACCCCTCTGCAAAACATGACTTAGTACTTGGTGGCAAAACCCTTGTTGGCAATCACAGAGGTCAGATGCTTCTTGTAGTTGGCCACCAGGTTTGCACACATCTCAGGAGGGATTTTGTCCCACTCCTCTTTGCAGATCTTCTTCAAGTCATTAAGGTTTCGAGGCTGACGTTTGGCAACTCGAACCTTCAGCTCCCTCCACAGATTTTCTATGGGATTAAGGTCTGGAGACTGGCTAGGCCACTCCAGGACCTTAATGTGCTTTTTCTTGAGCCACTCCTTTGTTGCCTTGGCCGTGTGTTTTGGGTCATTGTCATGCTGGAATACCCATCCACGACCCATTTTCAATACCCTGGCTGAGGGAAGGAGGTTTTCACCCAAGATTTGACGGTACATGGCCCCGTCCATCGTCCCGTTGATGCGGTGAAGTTGTCCTGTCCCCTTAGCAGAAAAACACCCCCAAAGCATAATGTTTCCACCTCCATGTTTGATGGTGGGGATGGTTTCTTGGGGTCATAGGCAGCATTCCTCCTCCTCCAAACACGGCAAGTTGAGTTGATGCCAAAGAACTCCATTTTGGTCTCGTCTGACCACAACACGTTCACCCAGTTGTCCTCTGAATCATTCAGATGTTCATTGGCAAACTTCAGACGGGCATGTATATGTGCTTTCTTGAGCAGGGGGACCTTGCGGGCGCTGCAGGATTTCAGTCCTTCACGGCGTAGTGTGTTACCAATTGTTTTCTTGGTGACTATGGTCCCAGCTGCCTTGAGATCATTGACAAGATCCTCCTGTGTAGTTCTGGGCTGATTCCTCACCATTCTCATGATCATTGCAACTCCACGAGGTGAGATCTTGCATGGAGCCCCAGGCCAAGGGAGTTTGACAGTTCTTTTGTGTTTCTTCCATTTGCGAATAATCGCACTAACTGTTGTCACCTTCTCACCAAGCTGCTTGGCAATGGTCTTGTAGCCCATTCCAGCCTTGTGTAGATCTACAATCTTGTCCCTGACATCCTTGGAGAGCTCTTTGGTCTTGGCCATGGTGGAGAGTTTGGAATCTGATTGATTGATTGCTTCTGTGGACAGGTGTCTTTTATACAGGTAACAAACTGAGATTAGGAGCACTCCCTTTAAGAGTGTGCTCCTAATCTCAGCTCGTTACCTGTATGAAAGACACCTGGGAGCCAGAAATCTTTCTGATTGAGAGTGGGTCAAATACTTATTTCCCTCATTAAAATGCAAATCAATTTATAACATTTTTGACATGCGTTTTTCTGGATATTTTTGTTGTTATTCTGTCTCTCACTGTTCAAATAAACCTACCATTACAATTATAGACTGATCATTTCTTTGTCAGTGGGCAAACGTACAAAATCAGCAGGGGATCAAATACTTTTTTCCCTCACTGTATATCATCAGATCATTTGAGTAACTTTGGTTCAGGTCATGTTATGATATGAACAGAATCTAGCCTGAGAACTTTTTCTGTCCTCCACTTTGGAGCAGGACATGTAACGTCCATGGCCTTTTCATTGCAAAATGAAAAGGACCAGCTGTCACCAGGTGGTATGTGTGTTCCAGACAGGACTGGACCAGCTGTCACCAGGTGGTATGTGTGTTCCAGACAGGACTGGACCAGCTGTCACCAGGTGGTATGTGTGGTCCAGACAGGACTGGACCAGCTGTCACCAGGTGGTATGTGTGCTCCAGACAGGACTGGACCAGCTGTCACCAGGTGGTATGTGTGGTCCAGACAGGACTGGACCAGCTGTCACCAGGTGGTATGTGTGGTCCAGACAGGACTGGACCAGCTGTCACCAGGTGGTATGTGTGTTCCAGACAGGACTGGACCAGCTGTCACCAGGTGGTATGTGTGTTCCAGACAGGACTGGACCAGCTGTCACCAGGTGGTATGTGGTCCAGACAGGGCTGGACCAGCTGTCACCAGGTGGTATGTGTGGTCCAGACAGGGCTGGACCAGCTATCACCAGGTGGTATGTGTGTTCCAGACAGGACTGGACCAGCTGTCACCAGGTGGTATGTGTGGTCCAGACAGGGCTGGACCAGCTGTCACCAGGTGGTATGTGTGTTCCAGACAGGACTGGACCAGCTGTCACCAGGTGGTATGTGTGGTCCAGACAGGACTGGACCAGCTGTCACCAGGTGGTATGTGTGGTCCAGACAGGACTGGACCAGCTGTCACCAGGTGGTATGTGTGGTCCAGACAGGGCTGGACCAGCTATCACCAGGTGGTATGTGGTCCAGACAGGGCTGGACCAGCTGTCACCAGGTGGTATGTGTGGTCCAGACAGGACTGGACCAGCTGTCACCAGGTGGTATGTGTGTTCCAGACAGGACTGGACCAGCTGTCACCAGGTGGTATGTGTGGTCCAGACAGGGCTGGACCAGCTGTCACCAGGTGGTATGTGTGTTCCAGACAGGACTGGACCAGCTGTCACCAGGTGGTATGTGTGGTCCAGACAGGACTGGACCAGCTGTCACCAGGTGGTATGTGTGGTCCAGACAGGACTGGACCAGCTGTCACCAGGTGGTATGTGTGGTCCAGACAGGGCTGGACCAGCTATCACCAGGTGGTATGTGGTCCAGACAGGGCTGGACCAGCTGTCACCAGGTGGTATGTGTGGTCCAGACAGGACTGGACCAGCTGTCACCAGGTGGTATGTATGTTCCAGACAGGACTGGACCAGCTGTCACCAGGTGGTATGTGTGTTCCAGACAGGACTGGACCAGCTGTCACCAGGTGGTATGTGTGGTCCAGACAGGACTGGACCAGCTGTCACCAGGTGGTATGTGTGGTCCAGACAGGACTGGACCAGCTGTCACCAGGTGGTATGTGTGGTCCAGACAGGGCTGGACCAGCTGTCACCAGGTGGTATGTGTGGTCCAGACAGGACTGGACCAGCTGTCACCAGGTGGTATGTGTGTTCCAGACAGGACTGGACCAGCTGTCACCAGGTGGTATGTGTGTTCCAGACAGGACTGGACCAGCTGTCACCAGGTGGTATGTGTGGTCCAGACAGGACTGGACCAGCTGTCACCAGGTGGTATGTGTGGTCCAGACAGGACTGGACCAGCTGTCACCAGGTGGTATGTGTGGTCCAGACAGGACTGGACCAGCTGTCACCAGGTGGTATGTGTGTTCCAGACAGGACTGGACCAGCTGTCACCAGGTGGTATGTGTGTTCCAGACAGGACTGGACCAGCTGTCACCAGGTGGTATGTGGTCCAGACAGGGCTGGACCAGCTGTCACCAGGTGGTATGTGTGGTCCAGACAGGGCTGGACCAGCTATCACCAGGTGGTATGTGTGTTCCAGACAGGACTGGACCAGCTGTCACCAGGTGGTATGTGTGGTCCAGACAGGGCTGGACCAGCTGTCACCAGGTGGTATGTGTGTTCCAGACAGGACTGGACCAGCTGTCACCAGGTGGTATGTGTGGTCCAGACAGGACTGGACCAGCTGTCACCAGGTGGTATGTGTGGTCCAGACAGGACTGGACCAGCTGTCACCAGGTGGTATGTGTGGTCCAGACAGGGCTGGACCAGCTATCACCAGGTGGTATGTGGTCCAGACAGGGCTGGACCAGCTGTCACCAGGTGGTATGTGTGGTCCAGACAGGACTGGACCAGCTGTCACCAGGTGGTATGTGTGTTCCAGACAGGACTGGACCAGCTGTCACCAGGTGGTATGTGTGGTCCAGACAGGGCTGGACCAGCTGTCACCAGGTGGTATGTGTGTTCCAGATAGGACTGGACCAGCTGTCACCAGGTGGTATGTGTGGTCCAGACAGGACTGGACCAGCTGTCACCAGGTGGTATGTGTGGTCCAGACAGGACTGGACCAGCTGTCACCAGGTGGTATGTGTGGTCCAGACAGGGCTGGACCAGCTATCACCAGGTGGTATGTGGTCCAGACAGGGCTGGACCAGCTGTCACCAGGTGGTATGTGTGGTCCAGACAGGACTGGACCAGCTGTCACCAGGTGGTATGTGTGTTCCAGACAGGACTGGACCAGCTGTCACCAGGTGGTATGTGTGGTCCAGACAGGGCTGGACCAGCTGTCACCAGGTGGTATGTGTGTTCCAGACAGGACTGGACCAGCTGTCACCAGGTGGTATGTGTGGTCCAGACAGGGCTGGACCAGCTGTCACCAGGTGGTATCTGTGGTCCAGACAGGGCTGGACCAGCTGTCACCAGGTGGTATGTGTGTTCCAGACAGGACTGGACCAGCTGTCACCAGGTGGTATGTGTGTTCCAGACAGGACTGGACCAGCTGTCACCAGGTGGTATGTGTGGTCCAGACAGGGCTGGACCAGCTGTCACCAGGTGGTATGTGTGTTCCAGACAGGACTGGACCAGCTGTCACCAGGTGGTATGTGTGGTCCAGACAGGACTGGACCAGCTGTCACCAGGTGGTATGTGTGTTCCAGACAGGACTGGACCAGCTGTCACCAGGTGGTATGTGTGGTCCAGACAGGGCTGGACCAGCTGTCACCAGGTGGTATCTGTGGTCCAGACAGGGCTGGACCAGCTGTCACCAGGTGGTATGTGTGTTCCAGACAGGACTGGACCAGCTGTCACCAGGTGGTATGTGTGTTCCAGACAGGACTGGACCAGCTGTCACCAGGTGGTATGTGTGGTCCAGACAGGGCTGGACCAGCTGTCACAAGGTGGTATGTGTGTTCCAGACAGGACTGGACCAGCTGTCACCAGGTGGTATGTGTGGTCCAGACAGGACTGGACCAGCTGTCACCAGGTGGTATGTGTGGTCCAGACAGGACTGGACCAGCTGTCACCAGGTGGTATGTGTGGTCCAGACAGGACTGGACCAGCTGTCACCAGGTGGTATGTGTGGTCCAGACAGGACTGGACCAGCTGTCACCAGGTGGTATGTGTGGTCCAGACAGGACTGGACCAGCTGTCACCAGGTGGTATGTGTGGTCCAGACAGGACTGGACCAGCTGTCACCAGGTGGTATGTGTGGTCCAGACAGGGCTGGACCAGCTATCACCAGGTGGTATGTGGTCCAGACAGGGCTGGACCAGCTGTCACCAGGTGGTATGTGTGGTCCAGACAGGACTGGACCAGCTGTCACCAGGTGGTATGTGTGTTCCAGACAGGACTGGACCAGCTGTCACCAGGTGGTATGTGTGGTCCAGACAGGGCTGGACCAGCTGTCACCAGGTGGTATGTGTGTTCCTGACAGGACTGGACCAGCTGTCACCAGGTGGTATGTGTGGTCCAGACAGGGCTGGACCAGCTGTCACCAGGTGGTATCTGTGGTCCAGACAGGGCTGGACCAGCTGTCACCAGGTGGTATGTGTGTTCCAGACAGGACTGGACCAGCTGTCACCAGGTGGTATGTGTGTTCCAGACAGGACTGGACCAGCTGTCACCAGGTGGTATGTGTGGTCCAGACAGGGCTGGACCAGCTGTCACCAGGTGGTATGTGTGTTCCAGACAGGACTGGACCAGCTGTCACCAGGTGGTATGTGTGGTCCAGACAGGACTGGACCAGCTGTCACCAGGTGGTATGTGTGGTCCAGACAGGACTGGACCAGCTGTCACCAGGTGGTATGTGTGGTCCAGACAGGACTGGACCAGCTGTCACCAGGTGGTATGTGTGGTCCAGACAGGACTGGACCAGCTGTCACCAGGTGGTATGTGTGGTCCAGACAGGGCTGGACCAGCTATCACCAGGTGGTATGTGGTCCAGACAGGGCTGGACCAGCTGTCACCAGGTGGTATGTGTGGTCCAGACAGGACTGGACCAGCTGTCACCAGGTGGTATGTGTGGTCCAGACAGGACTGGATCAGCTATCACCAGGTGGTATATGTGGTCCAGACAGGACTGGACCAGCTGTCACCAGGGGGTATATGTGGTCCAGACTGGGCTGGACCAGCTGTCACCAGGTGGTATGTGTGGTACAGACAGTGCTGGACCAGCTGTCAACAGGGGGTATATGTGGTCCAGACAGGACTGGACCAGCTGTCACCAGGGGGTATATGTGGTCCAGACAGGACTGGACCAGCTGTCACCAGGTGGTATGTGTGGTCCAGACAGGGCTGGACCAGCTGTCACCAGGTGGCATGTGTGGTCCAGACAGGACTGGACCAGCTGTCACCAGGTGGTATGTGTGCTCCAGACAGGACTGGACCAGCTGTCACCAGGTGGTATGTGTGGTCCAGACAGGACTGGACCAGCTGTCACCAGGTGGTATGTGTGGTCCAGACAGGGCTGGATCAGCTATCACCAGGTGGTATGTGTGTTCCAGACAGGACTGGACCAGCTGTCACCAGGTGGTATGTGTCGTCCAGACAGGACTGGACCAGCTGTCACCAGGTGGTATGTGTGGTCCAGACAGGGCTGGACCAGCTGTCACCAGGTGGTATCTGTGGTCCAGACAGGGCTGGACCAGCTGTCACCAGGTGGTATATGTGTTCCAGACAGGACTGGACCAGCTGTCACCAGGTGGTATGTGTCGTCCAGACAGGACTGGACCAGCTGTCACCAGGTGGTATGTGTGGTCCAGACAGGGCTGGACCAGCTGTCACCAGGTGGTATCTGTGGTTCAGACAGGGCTGGACCAGCTGTCACCAGGTGGTATGTGTGGTCCAGACAGGACTGGACCAGCTGTCACCAGGTGGTATGTGTGGTACAGACAGTGCTGGACCAGCTGTCAACAGGGGGTATATGTGGTCCAGACAGGACTGGACCAGCTGTCACCAGGGGGTATATGTGGTCCAGACAGGACTGGACCAGCTGTCACCAGGTGGTATGTGTGTTTAGACAGGACTGGACCAGCTGTCACCAGGTGGTATGTGTGGTCCAGACAGGACTGGACCAGCTGTCACCAGGGGGTATATGTGGTCCAGACTGGGCTGGACCAGCTGTCAACAGGGGGTATATGTGGTCCAGACAGGACTGGACCAGCTGTCACCAGGGGGTATATGTGGTCCAGACAGGACTGGACCAGCTGTCACCAGGTGGTATGTGTGGTCCAGACAGGACTGGACCAGCTGTCACCAGGGGGTATATGTGGTTCAGACTGGGCTGGACCAGCTGTCACCAGGTGGTATGTGTGGTACAGACAGTGCTGGACCAGCTGTCAACAGGGGGTGTATATGTTCCAGACAGGGCTGGACCAGCTGCACCAGGTGGTATGTGTGTTCCAGACAGGATTGGACTAGCTGTCACCAGGTGGTATGTGTGTTCCAGAGTCGAGAGTGAAGACTGCTCAATCCGACTCCTAAAATGTACACATTTGAACACTTTCAAATACTTGAGCTGCACTTGATTTCAGTTGCCTGGTACAATGGAACCAATGAATATAATCGTCCCAAAAGTGCAAACTCCAAGCTAAATCAAGGATGCCAGAAATAAAATACTATGCATGCTACATACTGTATAGTGTATCTAGCTGTGGTTGAGCTGCTCTGAATGCTGTCTCCACAGGACCTAGGACGCTCTGTAAAATACAATGGAAATGTTCCCTGAGGGGATCAGGGCAAAGCTGGGTGAAACTTTCTACTACAACACACACACACACACACACACACACACATGCACGCACGCATGCACACACAAGCATGCACACACAAGCATGCACACACAAGCATGCACACACACCCGCACAAAAACACTCACTCACTCGCGCACCCACGCACGTGCACACACACTCACACACATACACACACACATAGACACATCATACACTACCGGTCAAAAGTTTTAGAACATCTAACGTAAACTCGTACATCGCCTTGGTCCGTACAATTGACCTTATTTTAGCGCCCCAAAAACGTAATACTTCCAGATCAACTGAAATTTCAATACCATTGTAAAGCACAATTTCTCCCCTTTCCTAACAGAATTCATGCCGAGACCTTCACGCTGCCCGTTTCTGCATAATTCAAGAAGGCAATGAGCTCCTTCAGGTCTTTTTAAAAATGGCGGGTGGGGAAGCGAAACTAATGCGTTACAGTGAGAAGGACAGTTGTCGTGTGGTAAAATTGCTTTTTTCACTCGATCTGTCCAACTTATCACCTTATCGCCTCTAAAATTTAAATAAAACACTATAAAGAGTTTATATAATGTGTCATTACATACCTATTTGAAGGTTTGTGTCGAATTTGAATCAGGTTTTTAGGGCGGTGCTAAAGTGATCTTAGAACTAAACAGCGGCTTTGAGAATGATGATCGCATGCAATGATGACGAAAAAAATGACTAGGTATCCCCCCTTACCCCCGTCACTGTCCATTTCTTGTTTTTAAACGATGAGAGAAGTGCTACACCTGGTGGAGAGAGATTCTAAGACAGAAATAGTTGCTTTATGCGTGCTATACGTTACGACATGACACGTCAAGATGTAACGGAGGGTCAGTTTTTTCAACTTTTCTCCAACACTATAGAGCAATTACCATGTCGATCAACGCTTGAATAAAAACGGGTTCACACCCCAGATTTTGAAGTCAACACAGTCGCTACAGTCCCATCAGTTTTCTTTGTAGCCTCGTTTGAATGTCGCGGTTACGCACATTTGTACGGAATGGGGTGAGTTTACGTTACTCATTTAAGGGTTTTTCATTATTTTTACTATTTTCTACATTGTTGAATAATACTGAAGACATCAAAACTATAAAATAACACATATGGAATCATGTAGTTACCAAAAAAGTGTTAAACAAATCAAAATATATTTTATATTTGAGATTCTTCAAATAGCCACCCTTTACCTTGATGACAGCTTTGCACACTCTTGGCATTCTCTCAACCAGCTTCATGAGGTTGTCACCTGGAATGCATTTCAATTAACAGGTGTGCCTTGTTAAAAGTTAATTTGTGGAATTTCTTTCCTTCTTAATGCGTTTGAGCCAATCAGTTGTGTTGAGACAAGATAGGTTACTACATGATTCCATATGTGTTATTTCACAGTTTTGATGTCTTCATTACTAGTGTACATCTCAGTCATGAGATACTCTTCTTAACCTCAGCCCTCATGTCCCAGAAAGACAGTTTCTTCAGAAAGCTGGTATTATGGTTGAGTTTTTCATTTGATGTTCATTTCATGTTCATCATGTTAATTATCATCATCCAAACGGCTGTTAATTCTGTATCTCGCTAGGATGGCCTCATTCCTTTCATTTGCTCAAAGAGGAGTCGGCTAGGTTTTGTTTGCATGTCATTATGTCTAATTGATGCTTGGAGTCTGCCTAGTCTGAGTGCCAGAGACTACAATATTTAAGAGGATGCATCACATAGAAACACACTAAATAGAAAAGACAGGATGCTCTCTCATGGTATTTTAAGTAACGATGAAACATATGGCCTCTATATAAACATGTACAGTATGTCCATTCATTTTGAATAAGCCCTCTGGAATGGTGTTTGTGGATAAAAATTGAGCTGGTGAATGAGTTTCAGCTGTAATATGAAACTACTCCACTCTACCACTTCTAGCACAGAGCCCTTATTCTACAGCCTGTCCCTACTCTCTCACCAACTGAGATCTCCTCAACCATCTACCTCTAGTTATTCAACTCCCCCCACTCCTACCAAAACTCTCCACTTCCTCCATATACCCTCTCTCAAACTACCCCTTACACACAACACCTCCCCCATTAACCCCCCCCCATCCCATCCCTGTCTCATTCTATGAGATATGAGGAGAGGTCCAGATGGTTTGAGGACGTGTGTTGGAAGCCAGCCTGGACAAGCTAATGACAATACTCCTTTAATGTCTGTAGGACATGTTTGTAGTGTGGGTTTTGGCAGCAGCATCAGACACACATTACCATACTCTACTCTGCTGTAGTTCCTTACTGTGTTTTCCCCCCAAATAGTGAGTGCCAGATAATGAGTGTACGTTGTGAGAAATTAAAGTTTATTAGCTAAGAATACCATATATCGGGGAGAAAAGCACAAAATATACAGCTACAGTGGCAAGAAAAAGTATGTGAACACTTTGGAATCACCTTGGATCTGATCTTCATCTAAGTCACAACAATAGACTGTTGGATTCTAAACTTTGAACATTGAGATATTAAAGACATGATAGATCAGATGCATAGTATATAAAGGAGTGAGAAGTGAATGGTTCTCTGTAGTAAGACAACTAAGCTTGGAATGTGTTGAGTGCAGGAAAACAAATGCATGTGACAGTACTGATAAGGGGAGAAACCGTTGAAGGCTCATATCACTTAGTTCCCTGCTTAGCAAGAATGATGCAATGTTTAGAGATAAGGAGGAGACTCCACCCAAAGTGGGGTATGAATACCACCACGGGGGAAGCCATGTCGGTGTCTGAATACAGGTGTGTCGACCCTTTGGGAAGAATTCCACTTGGTTAAGCTTCTCTAGTGTCTGTGAGTTATCTTCTCTAAATAAGAACCTAACAAGATAAAAAAAAGTCTACTTAAACTAACACACAAATAAGTATACGTTTTCATGTCTTTATTGAACACTGTGTAAACATTCACAGTGCATAGTGGGAAAAGTATGTGAACCCTTGGTTTTAATAACTTGCTGACCCTACTCTGGCAGCAATAACCTCAACCAAACATTTTCCGTAGTTGTGGATCAGACCTGCACAACGGTCAGGGGAATTTTGGACCATTCCTCTTTACAAAACTGTTTCACTTCAGCAATATTCTTGGGATGTCTGGTGTGAACTGCTCTCTTGAGGTCATGCTACAGCATCTCAATCGGGTTGAGGTCAGGACTCTGACTGGGCCACTCCAGAAGGCATATTTTCTTCTGTTGAAGACATTCTGTTGTTGATTTACTTCTGTGTTTTGGGCCGTTGTCCTGTTGCATCACCCAACTTCTGTTGAGCTTCAATTGGTGGCCAGATAGCCTTACATTCTCCTGCAAAATGTCTTGATTAACTTGGGAATTCATTTTTCCGTCAATGATAGCAAGCTGTCCAGGCCATGAGGCAGCAAAGCAGCTCCAAACCATGATGCTCCCTCCACCATACTTTACAGTTGGGATGAGGTTTTGATGTTGGTGTGCTGTGTCTTTTTTTTTCTCCACACATAGTGTTGTGTTCTCCTTCCAAACAACTCAACTGTAGTTTCATCTGTCCACAGAATATTTTGCCAGTAGCGCTGTGGAACATCCTGATGCTCTTTTGAGAACTTCAGACGTGCATCAATGTCTTTTTTGGACAGCAGTGGCTTCTTCTGTGGTGTCCTCCCATGAACAACATTCTTGTTTAGTGTTTTATGTATCGTAGACTCGGCAACAGAGATGTTAGCATGTTCCAAAGATTTATTTAAGTCTTTAGCTGACACTCTAAGATTCTTCTTAACCTCATTGAGCATTCTGCACTGTGCTCTTGCAGTCATCTTTGCAGGACGGCCACTCCTAGGGAGAGTAGCAACAGTGCTGAACCTTTATAGACAATTTGTCTTACCGTGGACTGATGAACATCAAGGCTTTTAGAGATACTTTTTTAACCCTTTCCAGCTTTATGCAAGTCAACAATTCTTCATCTTAGGTCTTCTGAAATCTCTTTTGTTTGAGGCATGGTTCACATCAGGCAATGCTTCTTGTGAATAGCAAACTCAAATGTTGTTGTGTTTTTCATAGGGCATGGCAGCTCTAACCAACATCTCCAATCTCCTCTCAATAATTGTACTCCAGGTTAGCTGACTCCTGACTGCAATTAGCTTATGGAGAAGCCATTAGACTAGGGGTTCACATGCTTTTTCCAACCTACACTGTGAATGTTTAAGTGATGTATTCAATATAGACAAGAAAAATACACTCATTTGTGTGTTGTTAATATAAGCAAACTGTGTTTGTCTGTTGTTGTGACTTAGATGAAGATCAGATCTAATTGTATGACCAATTTATACAGGAATCCAGATAATTTCAAAGGGTTCACATACTTTTTCCTGCCACTGTATATGAATGCATATTAGGCATATTATCTTAATTGCGCGTTGTTCTGTGCGTTGTGTTAGCTGTGCTTTAGATCATTGCTTCTCAGCTGGTTTTGCCTCGGGACCCAAATTAAACTAGGTTGTCTCAGTCGCGACAATATTTGCATCACAACAAATATTCGCCAAAATGCAATCTGAAAAACTATTTTTAATACTATATTGATAGAAATTGTAGCAATTATGACGAAGAAAACAATTAAAGTTTACCCATATCCACTAAATAGCGCTGCTAATAGCTCTATTATGAAAATACTGTGATTGAAGAGAAAATTGTTCAGAGGTAACATTATTGAGTCACTTTCTACCAATATCTACCTGGTTTTAGTCGTTTAAGTTCAGGCTGGAGTATTTTTTCAATTGAAAAAAAATCTACAAAAACACAGTGACTCATTCAAAATCTCCCGGGTCGTGACCCACCAGTTGAGAATCGCTGCTTTAGATACTGTGGATTCCCATTAGAGATGGAGTGGTAGCTGTGCTGTAGGAGGCCGACTGTACTCGAGCTGTGACATATTTCTCTTACTCCATTACTCCTCTAGCTGTTCACTGGCTGTGGACATGATAGTATAATGTCCATCTCTCCCCGTCCCTCTTTTTCTCTCTTCATCTCCATCTCTTACCCTTCCTCTTACTCTCTCTTCATCTCCATCTCTCACCCTTCCTCTTACTCTCTTCATCTCCATCTTGCTCTGTCTCTCTCCTCATCTCCATCTCTCTCTGTCCCTCTCTTTCTCTCTCTTCATCTCAATCTCTCCCCTCCCTTTTTCTCTCTCTCTTCATCTCCATCTCCCCCTCCCTCCCTCTTTCTTCATCTCCATCTCTCTCTCTCTCTCTTTAATTAAAATGCTTTCCCCCTGCAGCAGGATGGTTTCTGTATAAAGCATCTGGGACATACAGGTCAAGGCCTGCCTGCTTCATCTTAACCCTTATATAAGACAGCCAACAAAAGGACAGGAGGGGATATGGAACAAACTCTGCAGGCTAATGCTGTTTACTTCGGGTTGCACTGATTCCAGGCTTTTAAGAAAACAAATGTTTATTTTGATGCTTGGAAGTGGGTAAAATCAAGACACCATTTGAAGCCACGCTATGTGCTATTTAAGTGGTTACCAACCTTATCTGAGTCAAGATCACTTTCACAGTCAAAAAGTAAGCCTATATCTGTCACGCCCTGACCTTAGATATCTCTGTTTTTCTATATATTTTGCTTAGGTCAGGGTGTGACTATGGTGGGTACGCTAGTTTTGTATGTCTAGGGTTTTTGTATGTCTAGGGTTTTGTATGTCTAGGGGTTTTGTATGTCTATGTTGGCCTGATATGGTTCCCAATCAGAGACAGATGTTTATCGTTGTCTCTGATTGGAGATCATATTTAGGTAGCCATTTCCTCATTTATGTTGTGAGCCTGTAATCGAACCACGCAGCCGTTATACTGCTCAGAAAGGAGACACGTTCTGTCTCCTAGAGATGAACGTAATCCTAACCGACTTGCCAAAACTATAGTTATAAAACTATAGTCAGCGGAGTCAATCACCACCTTCCGGAGACACCTGAAACCCCACCTCTTTAAGGAATACCTAGGATAGGATAAAGTAATCCTTCTAACCCCCCCCCTTAAAAGAGTTAGATGCACTATTGTAAAGTGGTTGTTCCACTGGATATCATAAGGTGAATGCACCAATTTGTAAGTCGCTCTGGATAAGAGCGTCTGCTAAATGACTTAAATGTAAATGTAATGTAATGGATCTTGTCTACAGTAAGTTGCCTTTGTGCACTCCAGTAGTGTCACGTTTTGTTTGTTCTTTATTGTTTTGTGAGTATCGCTTTATTAAAAGTATGTGGAACTCTATGCACGCTGCGCCTTGGTCTCATCATTACGACGAGCGTGACAGAAGATCCCAGCAACAAAGGACCAAGCAGCATGCCCAGGAGGAGGAAGTATCCTGGACTTGGGAAGAGATCCTGGATGGGAAGGGATCTTGGACTTGGGAGGAAATCCTGGCAGGACAGGATCGCCTTCCTTGGCGTGAGTCGCCTAGGAGCATGAGAGGACAGCAACGACGTTGGGGAGGAAGGCCACAGAAACCCCCCCCAAAAAAATTTGGGGGGGGCACATGGAACAGTCGGCGAAGTTGAGGAGTGAGTCAGAGACTGTCGAGGAGTTATTGGACAAATTGGAGGAGAGTGAACGGAGGGGAGAGTTAGAGACCTTCGAGGAGTTGTCGGTCAAATTGAAGGAGAGTGAAGAGAGAGAGCTGTTGGTATGACGTAGTATGCACGGCATTCGCCCTGAGGAGCGTGTTAGCTGTCCGATGCCACCTGTATCAGTTCCTCGTACTCGTCCTGAAATGTATGTTAAAGTTCCGGAACAATTGATTCCGGCTATACACACCAGGTCTCCAGTGTATCTTCACAACCCGGTGCGTCCTGTGCCAACTCCTTGCACTCTCCCTCAAGTGCGCTTTCCCAGTCAGGTGTGTCCTGTTCCTGCTCCTCGCACTCTCCCTCAAGTGCGTGTCCACAGTCCAGTACGTCCTGTGCCTCCTCTCCGCATTCGCCCTGAGGTGCGTGTCATCAGCCCGGTGCCACCTATACCGGTCCCATGCATCAGATCTCCAGTGTGCATCCACAGTCCAGTACGTCCTGTGCCTCTTCCCCGCACTCGCCCTGAGGTGCGTGTCATCAGCCCGGTGCCACCGGTACCGGTCCCACGCATCAGGCCTCCAGTGCGCCTCCACAGTCCAGAGCTTCCGGCTACAGTTCCCAGTCCAGAGCTTCCGGCGACAGTTCCCAGTCCAGAGCTTCCGGCGACAGTTCCCAGTCCAGAGCTTCCGGCGACAGTTCCACGGTCCAGAGCTTCCGGCGACGTTTCACGGTCCGGAACCTCCTGAGACGGTCTACGGTACGGAACCTCCTGAGACGGTCTACGGTCCGGAACCTCCGGCGACGGTCCCCGGTCCGGAGCCTTCAGCAGGGGTTCTCAGTCCAGAGCCTCCTGCGACGATCTACGGTCCGGTTCCTCCGGCGACGATCCGCGGTCCGGGGCCTCCAGAGACAACCCACGGTCCGGAGCTTCCGGCGACGATCCACGGTCCGGGTCTCTTGAGACGACCCACGTTCCGGAGCTTCCAGAGCTGTGTCCAGAACCAGAGCTGCCACCAAGGTTAGATGCCCACCCGGACCCTCCCCTATAGGTTCAGGTTTGCGGCCGGGAGTCCGCACCTTTGGGGGGGGGGGGGGGGGGGGTACTGTCACGCCCTGACCTTAGATATCTCTGTTTTTCTATATATTTTGGTTAGGTCAGGGTGTGACTAGGGTGGGTACGCTAGTTTTGTATGTCTAGGGTTTTTGTATGTCTAGGGTTTTTGTATGTCTAGGGGTTTTGTATGTCTATGTTGGCCTGATATGGTTCCCAATCAGAGACAGCTGTTTATCGTTGTCTCTGATTGGGGATCATATTTAGGTAGCCATTTTCCTCGTTTGTGTTGTGGGATCTTGTCTACAGTAAGTTGCCTTTGTGCACTCCAGTAGCGTCACGTTTCGTTTGTTCTTTATTGTTTTGTGAGTATCTCTTTATTAAAATTATGTGGAACTCTAATGTGGAACTCTATGCACGCTGCGCCTTGGTCTCATCATTACGACGAGCGTGACAATATCTACCACTCAGATTTTTTTTTTAACAAATGTAACATTAACTAATAATTACCATTGACTAAAAACAGTTCTGTAGGAATGAGGGTTGTGCAGAGGCCTAATACATTATCGCAGCATGTCGGCTATATGCCTGGCCTGCTAATATTGTCCTTCTCAAACCATATTATATTTCAAAACTCAAGATTTGATAACAAAATAGATTACTTGGTGTAACACTTGTGAGGCACAGCTGAGCATAAATTTAAATAATTAAATGTTTCATTTTACTGGACTGACTGTACCTGCATCTGATGGTCATGGTGTTCTCAAGACAACTGGAAACTCGAAAAAAAAGTGAACGTCAGTGAACTTCAGGTAGGAAAGTCGGAGTTCTAGAAAGATGCCAGAGTTTCCCAGTTGGATGACCGGTCAAAAAGATTTGTCCCAGTCGGATTTCATTTTTTCCCGAGTTCCCAGTTGTCTTGAACACAACTGACGTTATTTTGAACACGGTATCAGTCTCAGCGGAGGGAGGGAGCAGCAGAGGGTCCGCCTCTCACGGTCCCTGCTCTCTCCCTCCTTTCCTCCGGTGAGACTGACCAGAGAGAGAGAGACAGAGAGGGACAGAGTCGAGCTGCTAATAATAATAAAACGTAGTGCTATCGATACACTTGACTACTCAGTCATTGCGAGTGGAAGTAGAGCGACGCGCATTTGATATTTTGTAATAGTGTAGACAGTGTTGAATAAAACGTAGACATCAACTCACAAATAAAAACAGCAGCTCGTTGCTGTATTCTTTGACAGTCTCTCTTGGTCATGGTTTTAAAAGTAATTAAATCTCACGTAAGCTAGTGTCAAATTTTGCTGTGGCCGGGGTCGTGGAAGCTGTAGGTAGGCACGGTGATTTGAGCTATTCGATTGGCCAGCGCAGTAGGCACTCACGATTTATTCACAGATCTCCTGGTCCACCGGGTAGGCGGAGTTTGTCTTTTCAGAAAAATGAAATGGTTCAAAATGGGAACACTTTGCCTATCCGGTGCACAGGGCTTCTGAATCAAATGCCCCTACCGCCAACAGATCAACAAGAAAAAAAGGAGCGCAAGCCTTAATGCCTTTATCGTTGGCTTTTCTACTATGATCTACACAATAATATGATCTACACAATGGTGATCCAATTATAAAATGAAATCATCATCAGTGTCACATATGGAGAACAGACAGCTGGATATGCCACCTCTCCACGTATCACAGCCATCACTTTATGTTAGTGGCGGGGAGTTGAGCACCCCTGCTGCTGATGCTAACTATACAAGCATAGGAAGTATCCTATTAAAGAGCATTGATTCAGAAAGCATTAGTGTTGGTCCAAATATGTAATTCTTCCCTTCCATATGCTTCTTTGTACTGCATAGCCTAGTCCTTGTGCACATCTTCAGTGTGCAGCCATGTAGCTGTCTCAAAGCCATATGACCCTGAGCTTTCAGACAGATACTGACTGCCAACATACAGCATGTTGGATATAGATCTACAGTGTCTACATAACATGAGGAATAAATAGGGAATCAGTGCACCATTCGTGACAGAGCCATATGCCTCTGTACCCAAAGTAGTGCAAAATGGTTGGAAAGGAATAATTTGAGACAAAGACCAAATCTCAAATGACTGTCTATTCTCCATAATGTGCTATTGATACTTTGTGACTGTAAACTGAACATATGGCTTTGGGCCATTGTAGTGCAGTACAGGGTGTGCCATAGGGAGCCATGTTATATGCTTCCTTAGCCTGTCTGTCGGTTCTGTTTACCCATGACTGATATCATCATTTGTTGACATAATTCACAGAGGATCCAAGTGATCCTTCTGATCCCTGACACTTAGAATTAACAGAGTACACAGTATTCACACATGATGCTTAACTTGTGATGTTTCTGGGCATGTTGGGTGAGTGTGTATTTCACAGGCGGTAAGTATTCACGTGGTTAGCCCAACTAGTTAAGATGTTCCAGAGCTTGTGTGTAGATCACTTGGTTTGGCTCACCTAGTAAGTTTCCATGCACGCTGGATCAAGTGTTCCTCGTGTTTACATGAGATGGTTAAGTAGTTGTAGTGATGGTCCAGAGCATGTGTGAATACATCAATACATTAAATCTTCATGACGGTTGAGTAATTGTGATGCTTCTGGATGTGTACAGTATGTGCATATTCCACATACAGTGTTTACATACAGTACTGTATGTAACACAGGAGGTTGGTGGCAACTTCCTTGGGGAGGAAGGGCTCGTGGTAATGACTGGAGCAGAATGAGTGCAATGGTATCAAATAGATGGTTTCCATATGTTTGATGCCATTCCATTCGCTCTGTTCCAGCCGTTCCAGCCATCCTCCCCTCAGCTGCTTCCACTGGTATGTAATGATAAGTAGTTGTGATGTATGAAAGCATGTGTGTATTTCAAGGTCCAGTTGACATTAACCCACTACTTTACATTGGGGCTTTATGATGACTGCTGATCCGTGATGGTACATACTATAACCCAGTTGTCTGTGACTAGGAGCTACAGAGGCATGAAGTGATGATGGGAGGAAATGTAGTCCATGGAGTGTCAAATATACCTACTGAGTTCACCTACTGTGCTACACTATGAGGACTAAACACACTGGTGAATAAAATGCAAATGTAAGATTAGCTACATTTAGTGAGGAATGCCTTAAGGAAAAGAAAACAACTCTGGGAGGGAGACAGAGGGAGGGAGGGAGAGGGAGGGAGGGAGGGAGGGATTCTTTCTGGCAGGGTCCTCACACTGTAGCCATTATCTGAAGGTAGCAGATGAAGTCTAAGAGGAGAAACCTTGGAGATAGAAAGAGTGTCAGGATTAAACCATGGGATTATTTATCTAAATCCTTAAGGTCATTGACTTTATTTACTCTCCTGGCAAGTGTACTTGGTTACTTGCTCGCCAGTGAACTCTGAAGTGTATACTTGGTTACTTGCTCTCTAGAAGAATATGTAGCATGTACTGTGAACATATGTAGGATCTTAATTTGATCAATCTTCTGTTGCTGATAATTTTCCTACTTTGTAGGAAATGCAGATGCATTTTGTGATTTACAACAAAAAAACACACTAGCACATGGTTATATGAACAGTATCTTATGCTCTGACAGTGAATTTAAGATCACACTGCTGGGTGTTGGGCCTGCTGTGTTGGCAGATATTAACCTTTACTATTGGATACAGTGAGTGTAAATGCTGATTTGGAGAAAATCTCCCTGACTGAAGGGCATTTTGATGTGTTTCCTAATGCTAGGTAGACAGTGGTTGTGTGTGTGTGTATGTGTCTGTGACACGTGAGTACAGATGTAGGATCTTAATTTGATCACTCTTTTGTTGCTGAGAATTTTCCTGCACAACAGGAAATGCAAAATTGTAGTGTATCCGAGGTTTAAAAAGGCTTCTAAAGTTTCAATTTTCCACTTTAAAATGTCAGACTTGATTTGCCGTAACGAAAAACATATCAACCTCTTCAAAAAAAATCCATTAATTATAATCTACATAATTCCCATTTCTTGTTTCTGCATGATTATTTTCCTGCTGTAACAAACTGGCTCAAATAAAAAATTCTGTATCAGTGCGTGTGTGCATAGCACGGCGTGCTTGTGTATGTGTGCGTGTGTGAAACCTGTGTGTGTTCTGTCCCATATCTGTCAGTTCTCTTTTGCTGGTTCATCTGTTTCTGTGTGCGTACCGCGTTACTATGGGGAGGGCTTCTCGTTGCTATGATATGGGTTCCCGTGGTAATGACATTAGAATGACCGGTGTGTGTGTCTCAAATTGATCCCCCGATTAGATTTTACCCTTGAACCCGTGTTGTGAATTAAACTGGAGACTAGGCAGCCTGAAATCACACCAGAAACATAACAGTAGAGGGATTGTTTTGTGGCCAATTTGTGTCTGATCTTTACATTTGGCAGTGCTGCACCCTCAAGCATGACTCAAACTAACCTTACCCTTACTCTTACCCCTAAACTAAAATAAACCTAACCCCCTTGCTAACATGCTTCAACCTAACCACTCACACTTATTTGTAAACATCAGTAATGTTTTGCAAATCTGTGAATGTTAGCCTCTCTCAGATTGTGAGATTACATTGTTACAGTTACTTATGAGATCAAGTTGGGACTTGGGACGCAGACATATGCCAACAAACAAACCGTCTCACATGCACATCCTCTCCTGTCCTTTTCCTGTGCCTAACAAGGCTCCCAGTCATCAGTGACAGCGTTTGTATTTCAATAAAGGAGTCTGTGCTGTGGCTGGAACCGCATTGACCCCCCCCCCCCACTCTCCTGAAGGGAAATGTATACTGTTCCACTTTGTAGTATGATACTCTGTGTGTGTGTGTGATGGTGTTCATTAGGATGTGTACTTGAGTAGATTAGCCATAACAAAGCTGTGTCCTCTCCTCTGCACTTAACGGGCAATATTATACACATTATACAAAACACATTGCTAGCTAAGCATCCCTCCGGCCTCTCTAGTAATGCATTTCATAGTACACACGCACAGATTTATCTTCCCACACACGTATGTTTCTGGCAGTCAGAGCTCACTCTTTGTATCCTATCACCATAACAACCACAACCAAAAAATCCAGAGTGAATTTCTCCTCAGTACAGCTGATGATGGTGAGAGAAGCAGTCGGCAGTCATTCTCAGTGCCAATGTGTGTGTGTGTGTGAGTGAGCCAGGGTAGCCAGGTATGGGCGAGAGCGGAGATGTCTCTGAGTGAGGGAGCACGAGAGAGACGTGAAGTTGTGAAGGAGTTAAAGAGAGGGATTTTGGAAGGACGGATATATTTGACACCTTACATGGTGAGTGGCACACGCCTTCTACATGATGTTCTGCTAATTAGCGATGCTGGTCACAGGCAAGGTGTGTGTGGTGTGTGCGTGTGTGTTTTTTGTGCAAGCTTGTGTACAGTATGTCTGTAAAAAATAATCCTTTGTTTGTGTCACTGCACCTTTTACTTTGTGTGTGTCTGTGTGTGTGTACTGTAGGTTTCAGTGCATGTGGTGGTTATGTAACAAGTGAGGCAGAGAAACCTTGAGAATAGAATAGTAATGATATCTCTCTGTTAGCCAGATGGGTTATATCTGAACACAGCTCTCTCCTCTAGCCTCTATGTTTAATACCATATCTTTATCTCACAATAAAGCTATGTTAGATACTATACCAATATAGTCTTGACTACTTCAGATACTGTGTGTTCAAACTGTATTGAATATTTCAGATGCTGTATCAATATTGTATTACCTATTTCCTATTGCTTAATGATGTTAGCTGGATTGAATTTAAAGCTACATCTACTGTGGGATCATTATTTCACAGAAAGCTCTTGTCAGCATATGGAATCTCTCAAGTAACCCAAGGTTTCTAAGTCAGTAGTATTGATTGAGAATATTTTACAGGTTGGTAATTAGGCTAATAGGGATTCGAGTCAGGCTTTGGGGTAAATACCATTTATTTTCAGTCAATTCAGGAATTAAACAGAAATTCAAATTGAATCACTAAGTAACTGAATTGAAGTGGAAATTCACCTCAACCTTTTATTCAGATAAAAGTATTCAATATGTATTGTCCTTACATTGTACTGTATGGCTGTGGTGTTTTGCTTGCAAACTTCCTTGTTTCAGTAGTACTACAGAAGTAGATCAGTGGGGACCAGATAGATTCTGGTCCAAATCCCTATTTGGGCAGTTCTGTGTGTGGCTACATGGTGCTATTTTCTGAATGAGCTTTCCAGCCTTGTACAGCAGATGCAGATGTGTATGTATTCCAATTCACTCTCTAAACATCTGGGTGAGATAGTCATCTGTAATGGTTGAAACGCTTTACTGCAATGAGCTGAATATCAAGCAAAGGTTACAAAGATAAGGATATCCAAAATTCCCTCTTTGGTGTGGAACTGTAACATAAAACTGAATATTGGGAGTAAAGACCACACCTCAACTCCTCTGCTTTCAATAACCAATGGCTGTACACACACCCAATCTACCTCACAACTGTGTGTTTTCCATATTGTGCTGAATTTATTGAATTGAAATGGACTTGACCCCAAACCTAAGTGCTGTCTCCTTTACTTATAATGCACAGTATAGGAACTAGTTGGTTACAGGAAAAGGCATGGGTAAGTGATCTGATCCTTTAAAGAGAAGTGCTATGTACTGTATTTTGTTCTTGATGAATAGAAAGTGAGTTTTTTTCTGCTTTGGAAGTACAGAGAGATGGAATATTGCGGTCTACCAACGGTGCCTAATGCACTACTGTATCCACCTAAATCTTCCACTTGGACTGACATGGAACACAAACACACACTTCAGCTTTCATCTTGCACCTGCATTATTAAACATCTCTATCCACATGAGTGTTACATCACCCAATCACAGCGCTCTATCTCCCTCTATGTTTTATCTTTCTCTATATCTCCCTAACTGTCCTTCATTTGCTCTATTTCACTGCCTCTCTTTTTCTCTCCCCTCCTTCCCGATGCATCTCTCCCTATCCACTCTATTTCACTGCCTCTCTTTTTCTCTCCCCTCCTTCCCGATGCATCTCTCCCTATCCACTCTATTTCACTGCCTCTCTTTTTCTCTCCCCTCCTTCCCGATGCATCTCTCCCTATCCACTCTATTTCTCCTCCTTTATCTATCTTTTTATCTCTCTCTTTCTCACTCTCGCCCCGTCTTTCAAACTCTACACCGCTCCCCCTCCTCAATATTAAATGCAATTAGATTTGCATGAATGACATTTAAATATGTTTTTAATACTAGTTGAATGACATGGACTCTCTATCTGTCTGTCTCCCAGGCGAACCTGAAGAAGTTTATGGAGTATGTACAGCAGAGGAACATCGAAAAGGTGTCCAAGTTCCTGGAGAAAGGTCTGGACCCCAACTTCCACGACCCTGAATCGGGAGGTGAGGAGACAGTTGCAACTCTAGCATCCAGAAATGATGGAATCAAAGAGACATGCAGAGTTAATTTAGATCAAACAAAACAGTGCTACAAAATGTGAATAAAAACATGCTCATTGATGAGATAATAATTAGGTGGGTTCTTACATTTGTACAAGTATGGATTATTTTTTGTTGCATAGCCCACTCCCCCTGAGACACAGCCATTATTGATGGTGACCCTGGAGCAGTTAGGGTTAACTACCTTGCTCAAGGACACATCAACAGATTTCTCACCTAGACGGCTCGAGGTTTCGAACTAGCAACCCACAGTTACTGGCCCAACACTTTCAACCGCTAGGCTACCTGCCGCTGGGTGCAAACAACTTCCCTGCAGATGTCACTGATTACTGGCGAGAGAACAAACAATGGTTAGCTGAGCCACAGTACTATTTGATATACACTGAGTGTACAAAACATTCCATATAGACTGACCAGGTGAATCCAGCTGAAAGCTATGATCCCTTATTGATGTCACTTATTAAATCCACTCCAATCAGTGTAGAAGGATTTTTAAGCATTGAGATAATTGAGACATGGATTGTGTGTGTGCCATTCAGAGGGTGAATGGGCAAGAAAAAATATTGAAGTGCCTTTGAACAGGTAGTAGGTGGCAGGCGCACCGGTTTGAGTGGGTCAAGAATTTTTCACGCTCAACAGTTTCCCGTGTGTGTCAAGCAGAGGCGGTCAGTGCCTTTTAAGATGAGAGGACAATTTATTTTTCATGAGCATGGCCTTATTTCTATTATAGTATATTGGATGACTCTCATTCATAAAGATGGTGCGAAGAACATGGCTGACGTGTTACATTCTCCCAACCAATTGTGCAATTTTTTACTTTTTTTGGCACTTTGTGAAACTTATTTGTTTTACTTATTGTGTACATAATGTTGCTGCGACCGTCTCTTATGACCGAAAATAACTTCTGGACATCAGAGAAGTGATTACTCATCACGAACTGCAAGAAACTTCTTCCTTTAATGAGTCAGATGAGAAGGATATCCTGCTTTCAATGGAAAATGCCCAGATCCAGAGCCTTTTGCGTGAAGAAAAGACACTGGAAAATGGGACGCGGATCGGGGATCCTTCTGAGAATCTCGAGGCGAGCGAGCAAACTCCCAATGCCTTCCATTCTTCTTGCTAACGTGCAATCGTGGAAAACAAAATTGATGACCTACTATTAAAATGATCCTACCAATGGGACATTAAAAACTGTAACATCTTATGTTTCACCGAGACATGGCTGAACGAAGAAACGGACAATATAGAGCTGGCGGGATTTTCCATGCACCGGCAAATCAGAGATGCTACCTCTGGTAAGACAAGGGGTGGGGGTGTGTGTCTTTTTGTCAATAACAGCTGGTGCGCGATGTCTAATATTAAAGAAGTCTCGAGGTATTGCTCGCCTGAGGTAGAGTACCTTATGATTAGATGTTGACCACACTACCTACCAAGAGAGTTATCATCTGTATTATTCGTAGCCGTCTATTTACCACCACAAAGCAAAGCTGGCACTAACATGCTGACCAGACCGGACACGTCGCGTGCGTGAGCGTCACAAAATACATTTAGAAATCCATGTTATTCAATTATTGCACCCACACTGCTCGCGCGGGCCAACGAGTGTCTGCAATGCCAAGAGCTAAAATAGAACTCCTTTCTATTTCTGACGCAGATCGCGCTGAAAGTCCTGCCTCTCCTATCTCCTCATTGGTTTATAGAAGCAGGTACCCACGTGCCATCTCCTCATTGGTTATACCCACGTGGGTGATTGAAAGACAAACTGTTTTGCTGGTCGTCGTGGTAATACTATGAAAGTTTAGATGCCGATCACCATATAAGTTCAAAGATGAAAAAGCCTGGAAGGAGGAGAGATGACTAGAAACGATTCGGTTGGCCGTTTATGTGTGGATTAATTGTCGGAGTAGAGGACCTTGTGCATTTCAGGTAAAATAACAACTCAATGTTTATATCCCAGGACAAATTAGCTAGCACCAGAAAGCTAGCTAAATAGGATAAATAAGTTCGCAAGCTAACTAGCTAAATTGCCAAACATGTTTAAAACTTCTTATGGCTGCAATCCCGTTAACGGGATGATATGACAACAGCCGGTGAAAGTGCAGGGCGCCAAATTCAAACAACATGTATCTTATACCATTTTAAAGGTAATCTTGTTGTTAATCCCACCAAAGTGTCCGATTTCAAATAGGCTTTACAGCGAAAGCACCACAAACGATTATGTTAGGTCACCGCAAAATCACAGAAAAACACAGCTATTTTTCCAGCCAAAGACAGGAGTCACAAAAAGCAGAAATAGCGATAAAATGAATCACTAACCTTTGATGATCTTCATCAGATGACACTCATAGGACTTCATGTTACACAATACATATATGTTTTGTTCGATTAAGTTAATTTTTATATCCAAAAAACCTCAGTTTACATTGGCGCCATGTTCAGAAATGCCTCCAAAATATCCTGAGAAATTGCAGAGAGCCACGTCAAATAACATAAATACTCATCATAAACTTTGATGAAAGATACATGTTTTACATATAATTAAAGATACACTTGTTCTTAATGCAACCGCTGTGTCAGATTTCAAAAAACTTTACGGAAAAAGCAAACCATGCAATAATCTGAGACGGCGCTCAGAAAAGAAAGAAAAATTATCCGCCATGTTGGAGTCAACAGAAATCAGAAATAACATTATAAATATTCCCTTACCTTTGATGATCTTCATCAGAATGTACTCCCAGGAATCCTAGTTCCACAATAACTGTTTGTTTTGTTTGATAATGTCCATCATTTATGTCCAAGTAGCTACTTTTGTTAGCGCGTTTAGTACACAAATCCAAACGCTCGTGCAGGTCCAGCCGAACGTTGGACAAAAACTTCAAAAAGTTATATTACAGGTCGAAGAAAATTGTCAAACTAAGTATAGAATCAATCTTTAGGATGTTATTATCATAAATATTCAATAACGTTCCAACCGGAGAATTCCTTTGTCTGTAGAGAAGCAATGGAACGCAGGTCGCTATCATGTGAAATGCGCTTGACCAGGACCTGGCTCTCTGCCAGACCACTGACTCAAACAGCTCCCATCCGGCTCCACATCACAGTAGAAGCCGCATTCAAGGTTCTACAGACTGTTGACATCTAGTGGAAGCTGTAGGAAGTGCAAACAGATCCATATCCCACTGTGTATTCAATAGGGGCTGGGTTGAAAATCGACCAACCTCAGATTTCCCACTTCCTGTTTGGATTTCTTCTCAGGTTTTTGCCTGCCATATGAGTTATTTTATACTCACATACATCATTCAAACAGTTTTAGAAACTTCAGAGTGTTTTCTATCCAATACTAATAATAATATGCATATATTAGCAACTGGGACTGAGGAGCAGGCCGTTTACTCTGGGCACCTCTGGGCACCTTTCATCCAAGCTACTCAATACTGCCCCTGCAGCCATAAGAAGTTAATGCTTTTCGACCTGTCCCCAAATTAATGTCATTGGTTCAGAGTTTGTTTTGATATTTTAACCTGCGTGTCGTGACCGCGTTTGGTGTAGGGGGACAAAATACATTTATGCACGATAGCGCACGTTGGCACACGCGCGCAGCCGGTTTGGGTTCCGTGTAAGACCGCTCTCAACCAACTCTATAAGGCCATAAGCAAAGAAGAAAATGCTCATCCAGAAGCGGCGCTCCTAGTGGCCGGGGACTTTAATGCAGGCAAACTTAAATCACTTTTACCAAATTTTTAACAGCATGTCACATGTGCAACCAGAAAATTAATTTTAGACTACCTTTACGCCACACACAGAGATGCATACAAAGCTCTCCCCCGCCCTCCATTTGGCAAATCTGACCATAATTCTATCTGACCATAATTATATCCTCCTGATTCCTGATTCCTGCTTACAAGCAAAAACTAAAGCAGGAAGTACCAGTGACTATGTTTTGCTATTCATCCGATGGCATTGAGGAATACACCCACTCGGTCATCGGCTTCATCAATAAGTGCATCGATGACGTCGTCCCCACAGTGACTATACGTACATATCCCAACCAGAAGCCATGGATTACAGGCAACATCTGCATCGAGCTAAAGGCTAGAGCTGCCGCTTTCAAGTAGAGGGAGGCTAATCCGGACGCTTATAAGAAATTCTGCTATGCCCTCAGACGAACCATCAAACAAGCAAAGCGTCAATACAGGATTAAGATTGAATCCTACTATACCTGCTCTGACGCTCTTCGGATGTGGCAGGGCTTTAAAACTATTACGGACTACAAAGGGAAACCCAGACGCGAGCTGCCCAGTGACGCGAGCCTACCAGACGAACTAAATGCCTTTTATGCTCGCTTCGAGGCAAGCAACACTGAAGCATGCAAGAGAGCACCAGCTGTTCTGGATGACTGTGTGATAACGCTCTCAGTAGCCGATGTGTACAAAACCTTTAAACAGGTCAACATTCACAAAGCCGCTGGGCCAGACGGATTAACAGGACGTGTACTCAAAGCATGCACGGACCAACTGTCAAGTGCCTTCACCGACATTTTCAACCTCTCCCTGACCGAGTCTGTAATACCTACATGCCTAAATGATTACCGCCCCGTGGCACTCACGTCAGTAGCCTTGAAGTGCTTTGAAAGGCTGGTCATGGCTCACATCAACAGCATCCTCACGGACACCCTAGACTCACTCCAATTCTCATACCGCCCCAACAGATCCACAGATGACCCAATCTCAATCAAGATTGGAGGACGTCCTCCGGAAGTTGTCATAATTCGTTTGTAAGTCAATGGAAAGGGGTGAGGACCATGAGCCTCCTAGGTTTTGGATTGAAGTCAATGTACCCAGAGGTGGACGGAAGCTAGCTGTACTCCGGCTACGCCATGGTGCTACCCTACAGAGGTCTGTTGAGGCTACTGTAGACTTTCTTGGCAAAGTAGTGTGATTTCATCAGTTATTTGGTGACATGATTGTATTTAGTAAAGTTTTATCTAAAAAGGATACATTTTTTAATTTTCTACAATTTACATTTTTATGAAATTCACTGAGGATGATGGTCCTCCCCTTCCTCCTCTGAGGAGCCTCCACTGGTATCAAAAATTGTCCACCACCCAAAAGAAATCCAGCCAACTTGACACAACTGTGGGAAGTATTGGAGTCAGCATGGGCCAGCATACCTGTGAAATGCTTTCGACTCCTTGTACAGTCCATGCCCCGACGAATTGAGGCTGTTCTGAGGGCAAAAGGGGGTGCAACTCATAATTAGGGAGGTGTTACTAACGTGTCGTACACTCTATTGAGAGAGTAGACATTTTTGTGATACTGCTAGTAGATTTCAGACACACAGTATCAAAACAGCTATTGTCCAATCAGGAATTTACTCCCCACCGAGGTTCCTGTTCTACTGATTGAACTTCCTGAGGATACTTATTATCAGCGTTATTATTAAAGAGAGGGAGAGAGAGATATAGAGATAGACGGACAGATACAGAGACTGACAGACAGAAATAGACAGACAGATTGACTGTTACGGAAATATTCACAGACAGACAGACAGATGGACAGATACAGTGATAGAGAGACAGACAGACGTAGATAACGAGTGCTGTGATTGTTCGGGTTGGCTGCCCACTGAGCGATATCCGTCTGGCCCTCTCTGCCACATCCCAATGCATGCTGGGTAAAGCTGGATTATTCTTCATGCTAATCTCCTCATGTTTATGCAAATGTTTGTGCAGTCATTTGTTGAGAGCCTCCAATGGGGTGACCTCTGAGAGAGAGAGAACGAGAGCGAGAGAGAGAGAGAGAGAGAGAGAGAGAGCAAACAAAAGCAAAACAAATTACAATATCATTTGGTTCTGAATGCTAGTTTTGTTGTGTCTGTGTGTGCACATGTTTGTGAATATACTAAACCCACAGTTCATCCCAAGCACCTTCTTTGATGAAGAGAAAACTAAATCTAAAAGAATGAGATTGATGGCTTCTAATGCCTTAATCACACAGACAGCGTCATTGCGCAAAATGCTACGCAACGCTGCAAGGCAAACGCAGCGTTCCATTGGAAATGAATGTACTTCTGGTGTACCAAAATGCAATGATACTGTCGGTGTGATCGAGGCGTTAGTGTTTACTTGCATCATCATCAAACAAACACACACACATACACACACACAGATTGTTTGCTAACTCCGACACTCTTATCTGGTTTTGGTAAACACCAACTCCATCATGTTTATCACAAAGTCATTTCACTGATGAGGCTCTCAAATGCACAATATTTATCTTCTTAAATGAATCACTTGAAATTGCTGAGAGTGGATTCATCTGGAAATGGAACTAGTATTTTATTCACCCTGCCTTTATCACTCTAATCAGAGACATTTAAAGGGATAGGCCTTCTCATACAAATGCTTTGATTCATTTTTATACAAACAGTTAAAGTCAACCCTAATGCTGAATGCATGCTTCTGTCTCAGTACTATGCAGAATGTACACTGAAAAGCTGTCCTGTTATATATTAAACCTAGTTCCTCTCTCCCCCTGTGTGCTGTAGAATGTCCTCTGACCATGGCGTCTCAGCTGGAGGGCTGTGCAGACCTCATCAAGGTGCTGAAGAGTGGAGGAGCTCACCTGGACTTCAGGACCCGAGACGGCATCACTGCACTGCACAAGTCTGTCCGCACCAAGAACCATACGGCCCTCATAGTGAGTACACACACGTACACGCACGCACGCACACACACACACACACACACACTCACTCACTCACTCACTCACTCACTCACTCACTCACTCACTCACTCACTCACTCACTCACTCACTCACTCACTCACTCACTCACTCACTCACTCACTCACTCACTCACTCACTCACTCACTTTCTGCTTGTCATAAGTAAGAGTCTGACTCACATGATTTCCTCAGTGTGTATGTGGGTGCTAAGTACTCTCTTCCGAGACCTGACTGAAAAGATGCTTTTATTCAATGGGCTTCTTGTGCCCTCCCTGGCTCACTGGGTTTTCATCTGCTTTGAGAAGGTTAGGTTGTTGTCTTTAATGAGTAGGCGTGTGCTCAGTGAATGGATGTGTATCATTACTGAATGCCTCTGATATGACTCATCACTGTTCTCATCCTGAGAGCTATAGCTGTAGTGCAGAAAAACCCATCATCTTAATGGACTACTGTATGTCCCTCTTTTTGATCTACATGAGTGCAGAAGCCTATGATAGAAAAATGTAGATCCCACAAAGGAAATGGATAGTGTTTTCATACAGGGGTTTTCATAGGTTCTGTTGGGCTTGAAGTGAGTGTGTGCATTGTGTGTGTGTGTTCTCCAACTTTCCCTCTCGTTCTCTTTCTCTCTGTCAGACGTTGCTGGACCTGGGTGCGTCTCCTGACTATAAGGACAGTCGGGGGTTAAGTCCGCTTTATCACAGCTCTATGGTAGGAGGAGACCCCTACTGCTGTGAACTTCTGCTCCACGACCACGCTCAGGTGGGCTGTGTGGACGAGAACGGTTGGCAGGAGATACACCAGGTAAACGCACACATACGCACAGACACACACTAGTGATGCGCGGGTCAGCTGTTTTTCCACCCGCACCCGCGCACAGTTGCTAATAACCCATATGGTTAAAAAATTACAAGATTGTGTTTTAATACTGTTTGTGCATCAAATAAGGTTCCTCAGTACTGTCTCATTTGTGTGTGGGACTTGGCGCTGGGGGCTTGGCGCTGGCAATTGATTTATGATGGCTTGGTGATGGAACCTACAGCCTGCATGCCATAGAATGAGTTGGTCTTTGTGTTGTATGAGGTACCAGGGAGGAGATGTCTCTGGTGTGAACGGCTGATGGGAGGAACCTTGACTTAGGGGCTAAACCATGATTTCTATACAATTGGAACAGTCTTCACAGCAAATGCTTTCTGGCTGGGGGATACTCCTTTCTCACATACAAATCCTAACCTTTTGACCCATTCCAGACATTTGTTGTTTGTCATGAACATTCAGGAGGATGTACGTTGCTACAAAGAGCTGTACCCCAAATCTGCTCGTTGGGCTCTCAACGATTGACCAGCTCCATTTTTGCAATTCTTAATCAATAATAAAGATTGATTGTTTGAAGAAATAACAAAGTCTCTCTCACTTGGTTAGAATTTCCACCACACCCATCCGCAAATGCCTAACTATATGTGATAAAGTGAAAATCTGAGTCCTGCACCCGACCCTAACATGCTAGTAGGCCGATAGAAAATGCGATGTACAGTCAGAGATAGTGGAACGATTGCGGGATGTCTTTTTTTTAAGCCTAACTTAGTTATGTTTCTGCTTACAATTTCCAATGTTTTGGTGGACTATTTGTTAGTCAACTTGTCTATAATTGGATACATGCAGCTTCTCTAATGTCATTAGGCTACTGTCCTAGAAGACTAAATAAAACCTTGCTCACCAGAATGTCATAAATCAATGATTGCTTCATCTAGTTTTCTCTTTCATCGCCGCTTCTCTTGCGCATCAGATGTTATAGGGACCAGGGAGAAAATGCAGTAGGCTCATTTTTTATTTGATTTTTAAAACAGGAAAGATTTGACCGGTTTTATGAAAATGAAATGCTGTTAAAATGAACAAACATTTTTCTGATAGGTTTTTAGTTTGGCTTGGATGCATATTTTATGTGGTTGAAATACTATCAGCTTTTATGACGCTGACAAAGATAGCACCTTTACAGACAGTCCATAACCACACATTTCGCTGAAGATGGTGAAAGAAATCCTATTTCTCTTCTCTTGTTCCCAAGTCAAAATGTACATTTGGTGTCTAATTTTAGTTTATATTATATTGGGCTATGTGAGAGGTTACAGCCCTACAGTCAGTGTCCAGATTTCGGTTAGGCTATTATTCCATTTAACCCATTTGAACTGTAGGCCCTTAACGTGACATATTTTAAGTCCATGTCTTGTGACTCTCAAATTTGTATAGCGCCTCCTAATCATCACACATAACATATGTAACTGCTATCATCCTCTTTTACCACTTCACCAAATCTTTCCCAAACATTAGACTACTGTTCTGACCCTGCGACTCCACCATGTAAAGAAAGTTATATATTCAACGGACAATTTTTACTTTTTCAATTTGAGCTATTACAGTCTATTACAAATCAGTCTGAGAGTATTTTTGACAGTATTTCAATCTGCATACAGTAGGGTTTGAAATAATGTTGTATGATCTTCTGTGTAGAAAAGAACATCATCATTGATTATGTTATTTTCCCACCAGTCTGATTTAGTGCCTGGTCTTGTCCACAAACAGTATGTAAGTACGTGTTACGTACGTGTTACGTACGTGTTATGAGTCTTATCTTTCAGTGATGGGGTCATAATATTTTGTCACTTAAATCATTCAAAAGATAGAGACACATTTGTAGGAAGAAACATAAGCCACTGTTAATTACAACCGCATCTAGCAGCTACGAACCACCTCATCTCGCGACATCATTTTCAAACCACATGGGTTTGCGAACTCTAGATTGGGAAACTCTGAGTTAGGCCCTAAAGTTTAGGCTTACGCACTAATGGCAGATAAAAATAATGAAAGAAAACCTTGTTTTCTCTTTATTGAACCCGCCTAAATCCCACCCGCCCTTCATCCACACAATATGTAATGTCCCTAAACCCACCCACCTCACAGATTTAACCGCAGGGATTGCAGGTTATGAGTCAACCTGCTCATCACTAACACACACACACACACACATGGATACAGACGCAAACACACACACACACGGATACACACACACACACACACACATACACACATACAGAGAGAGACTGCTCTTCCCAGACATAGACACTACTGTAGATCCAGACTGACATTTTGAGGAAACCTTCCGTTGATTAGGAAGAAAATGTAGCGGAAGAGCAAAGAGGGACAAGTACAGTATTCATTTCCTAATTGGATGGGGCACAAAAGCACTGCAGACTTCATAAGGTTTTAAATGGAGGGAACAGGAGTAGCACTACAGGGCTTGATAAAACTCTGCAGACCCTGTCATTATATAAACCATAAAGGACTGGAGCACTAGAACTCAGTCAAGAGTACTGTGTCCACAGTGCTCTAATGTTCCCACCACTCTCTCTTCTACTCTCCTCTCCACACCAGCATGTCTGGGGACATCCATGGTAATCCCCCCACCTGCTTGCCCTGTTCTTCCCTGCCACCATCTTCAGAGCACAGCCACCACAGAACTCAATGCAGGGTTAGCCTGGAGGCTAGGAGACCTACTGTATAATCAGGCTTAACCAGGTGTTCCCAAACTATTTTGGCGTGCGACCCCATTTTGATATCCAAGCATTGTCATGACCCCTCCATGTAAAAAAAAGTAATGTAATCAATGACCAATGTTTACTTTTTTAATTGGGGCTATAACAGTCTATAAATCAAATGTATTTATATAGCCCTTCTTACATTAGCTGATATCTCAAAGTGCTGTACAGAAACCCAGCCTAAAACCACAAACAGCAAGCAACGCAGGTGTAGAAGCACGGTGGCTAGGAAAAACTCCCTAGAAAGGCCAGAACCTAGGAAGAAACCTAGAGAGGAACCAGGCTATGAGGGGTGGCCAGTCCTCTTCTGGCTGTGCCAGGTGGAGATTATAACAGAACATGGCCAAGATGTTCAAATGTTCATAAATGACCAGCATGGTCAAATAATCATAATCACAGTAGTTGTCGAGGGTGCAGCAAGTCAGCACCTCAGGAGTAAATGTCAGTTGGCTTTTCATAGCCGATCATTGAGAGTATCTCTACCGCTCCTGCTGTCTCTAGAGAGTTGAAAACAGCACGCCTGGGACAGGTAGCACGTCCGGTGAACAGGTCAGGGTTCCATAGCCGCAGGCAGAACAGTTGAAACTGGAGCAGCAGCACGGCCAGGTGGACTGGGGACAGCAAGGAGTCATCATGCCAGGTAGTCCTGAGGCATGGTCCTAGGGCTCAGGTCCTCCGAGAGAGAGAAAGAAAGAGAGAATTAGAGAGAGCATACTTAAATTCACACAGGACACCGGATAAAACAGGAGAAGGTCTCCAGATATAACAGACTGACCCTAGCCCCCCGACACATAAACTACTGCAGCATAAATACTACTTTCAGTCTGAAAGTACTTTCACAGTAGGCTATCTCAATCTGAAGGAAGAATGGTTTAAAGTGATTGAAATGGATCAGTCACTTGATGGATCATCATTGATGATGTTCTTTTTCCCCAAGTCTGATTTAGAGCCCGGTCTTGTCCACTCTATTCTATGCATTATAGAGTGTAACAGAAAACCAGTGGTGGAAAAAGTAACCAATTGTCAAACTTGATTTAAAGTAAAGATACTTTTGTAGAAAATGGCTCAAGTAAAATTAAAAGTCTAAAAATATTTGGTATTAAATATACTTAGGTATCAAAAGTAAAGGTGTAAATCATTTCAAATTCCTTATATTAAGCAAACCAAAAGGCACGATAGCCAGGGGCACACTCCAACACTCAGACATAATTTACAAACTAAGCATTTGTGCTTAGTGAGTCCTCCCGATCAGAGGCAGTAGTGATGACCAGGGATGTTCTCTTGATAAGTGAGTGAATTGGACCACTTTCCTGTCCTGCTAAGCATTGAAAATGTAATGAGTTCTTTTGGGTGTCATTGAAAATGTATGGAGTTAAAAGTACATTATTTTCTTTAGGAATGTAGTGAAGTAAAAGTAAAAGTTGTCAAAAATATAAATAGTAAAGTAAAGTACAGATACCTAAAAAAACTACTTAGTGTAACGATAGTCTTCGTCCTCCTCTGACGAGGAGTAGGAAATTCGGACCAAGATGTAGCGTGGTGAGTATTCATATTTATTACGAATACTTTCAAGAACGAACAAAACAATAAACTGAACAAAAATAACCGAAGACGCTACAGTCCCGAAATAGTGAACACAGAACACAGGAACACACAAACAGGAACACACAAACAGGAACAATCACCCACAAACCACAATACAAAAACAGGCTACCTAAATATGGTTCCCAATCAGAGACAATGACTAACACCTGCCTCTGATTGAGAACCATATCAGGCCAAACGACAAACCCAACATAGCAACACAAAACATAGATAACCCACCCAACTCACACCCTGACCATACTAAAACAAAGAAAATACAAAAGAACTATGGTCAGAACGTGACACTTAGTTAGTATTTTTACTTAAGTACTTTACACCACTGCAGAAAATTGCAGAAAATACATAGTGTGCCTGAAAGTATTTTCTTTCAGTGATGGGGTTATAATATTTTGTAGCTTAAACCGTTCAAAAGATAGAGTCACATTTGTAGGAAGAAAACAGAGACTGCTTTTCCGAGTTTCTCTCGTGACCTCAAATTTAAATCTGGTGACCCCACATGGAGTCGCAAGTTTGAGATACGCTGGACTGAACTGACGGCTGCTGGTAAAAGAAAGAGAGAGATGCCAAAGGAGTGTGCGAGAAAGAGTGTGTATTTTGAGAGGGGAACTCTCACCCAGTTTGAATGGGGTGGAGAGAAAGCCAGCACTAAAACTGGACCTACAGGCCAACTTTCCAGAGCCCTCCATTACTATACTCCAATCAGTTACCTTCCCTCTCTACCCCATGGCATTAGTATTCAATGTGTGTGTGTGTGTGCGTGTGCGTGTGCGTGTGCGTGTGTGTGCGCGCGCGCGTGCGTGTGTGTGTGTGCGCGCGTGTGTGTGTGTGCGTGTGTGTGTGTGCGTGTGTTTGTGCGCGTGATAGAGACAAGACAAAGCAGAGAGGGAACAACAATTATAGTGCATGTGGGGGAGAGACAAACAGAGAAGAAAACAGAGAAACTAAACTGTCATTCTCGAATATCACACAGTGTATGATATCTCAATCACCCAAAATACCTCAATAACCCAAACTGGCATCCATGTGTCTCCACATACAGGCATGCCGTCATGGTCATGTTCAGCACTTGGAGCACCTGCTGTTTTACGGAGCCGACATGACTGCTCAGAACGCCTCTGGAAACACCGCCCTTCACGTCTGTGCCCTCTACAACCAGGTAACACACTGTATGGTGCATGTTGGCGGGGAGGGGTGTGTGTGTGGGTAAGTAGTGGTGTAGAGGAGTTTGATAAATGTGTGTGTGTGAGTGTGTGAGTGCGTCCGTGTGTTAAAGCTGCGATCTGAAACATTGCTATCACTTACTCTGTCAATATGTCCACTCAGGCAAACTGTGGACAGACTGGCAGACTGAATGTAACTGATTACAAAAAAAACTAACTGTAGTCAGTTCGGTTACCAGGATTTTTTTTGTGACATTACAGAAACTTTTGAAAAACTAGATGATTACTTGTAGGATTACTAGTAAATTAAAATCAAATAACATTTTATTTGTCACATGTGCCGAGTACAACCGTGTAAATATATATTACAAGCCCTTAACTAACAATGCAGGTTTAAGAAAATAGAGTGATAGAGTTATAAATAGAGAAAATATTTACTAAATAAACTAGTAAAACATGTAATTAAAAAAGAACAATAAAAGAACAATAATGAGGCTATATACAGGGCGTACTGGTACCGAGTCAATGTGCGGGGATACAGCTTAGTCGAGGTAATTTGTACATGTAGGTATGGGTAAAGTGACTATGCATAGATAATAAAAAGCGAGTAGCAGCAGTGTAAGGGGGGGGGGGGTGTCAATGCAAATAGTCTGGGTGGCCATTTGATTAATTGTTCAGCAGTCTTATGGCTTGGGGGTAGAAGCTGAAGGAGCTTTTTGGACCTAGACTTGGTGCTCCAGTACCGCTTGCCATGCGGTAGCAGAGAGAAGAAGTCACCCAAGACTTGGGTGACTGGAGTCTTTGACTATTTAATTAGCCTTCCTCTGACACCGCCTAGTACATAGGCCCTGGATGGCAGAAAGCTTGGTCCCAGTGATATACTGGGCCATACGCACTACCTTCTGTAGCACCTTACAGTCAGATGCCGAGCAGTTGCCATAACAGGTGGTGATGCAACCATCAGGATGCACTCGATGGTGCAGCTGTGAAACTTTTTGAGGATCTGGGTACCCATGCCAAATATTTTCAGTCTCCTGAGGGGGAAAGGGCATTGTCGTGCCCTCTTCACAACTTTCTTGGTGTGTATGGACCATGATAGTTTGTTGGTGATGTGGACACCAAGGAACTTGAACCTCTCAACCTGCTCCACCACAGCCGATGTGAATGGGGGCGTGTTCGGCCCTCCTTTTCCTGTAGTCTACGATCATCTCCTTTGTCTCGCTCACATTGACGGAGAGGTTGTTGTCCTGGCAGCACACTGCCAAGTTTCTGACCTCCTCCCTATAGGCTGTCTCATCGTTGTTGGTGATCAGGCCGATCACCGTTGTGTAGTCAGCAAACTTAATGATGGTGTTGGGGTTGTGCTTGGCCACGCAGTCGTGGGTGAACAGGGAGTACAAGAGGGGACTAAGCACACACACCTGAGGGGCCCAGGTGTTGAGGATCAGCTTGGCAGATGTGTTGTTGTCTACCCTTACCATCTTGGGGCGGCCTGTCAGGAAGTCCAGGATCCAGTTGCAGAGGGAGGTGTTTAGTCCTAGGGTCCTTAGCTTAGTAATGAACTTTGTTGGCACTATGGTGTTGAACGCTGAGCTGTAGTCAATGAACATTATCCTCACATAGGTGTTCCTTTTTTACAGGTGGGAAAGGGCAGTGTGGAGTGCGATTGAGATTGTGCCATCTGTGGATCTGTGTGGTATGCAAATTGTAGTGGGTCTAGTGTTTCTGGGATGATGTTGTTGATGTGAGCCATAACCAGCCTTTCAAAGCACTTCACGACGTGAGTGCTATGGGGCGGTAGTCATTTAGGTAGGTTGCTTTCGCTTTCTTGGGCACAGGGACTATGATGGTCTGTTTGAAACATGTAGTTATTACAGACTCGGTCAAGGAGAAGTTCAAAATGTCAGTGAAGACACTTCCCAATTGGTTCACGCATGCTCTGTCTGGCCCCTCGGCCTTGGGAATGTTGACCTGTTTAAGGTCTTGCTCACATTGGCTACAGAGAGCATGATCACACCGGAACAGCTGGTGCTCTCATGCATGCTTCAGTGTTGCTTGCCCCGAAGCAAGCATAAAAGGTATTTAGCCCGTCTGGTAGGCTCGCATCACTGGGCAGCTCGCGTCTGGGTTTCCCTTTGTGGTCCGTAATAGTTTGCAAGCCCTGCCATATCTGATGAGCATCAGAGCTGGTGTAGTAGGATTCATTCTTAGTCCTGTATTGACGCTTTGCTTGTTTGATTGTTCGTCTGAGGGCATAGCAGAATTTCTTATAAGCGTCCGGATTAGTGTCCTGCTCAATGAAAACGGCAATTCTAGCCTTTAGCTCAGTGCGGATGTTGCCTGTGATCCATGGCTTCTTTTTGGGGTATGTGCGTACGGTCACTGTGGGGATGACGTCATCGATGCACTTATTGATGAAGCTGGTGACTGAGGTGGTATATTCTTCAATGCCATTGGATGAATCCCAGAACATATTCCAGTCTGTGCTAGCAAAACAGTCCTGTAGCATAGCATCCGCATCATCTGACCACTTCCGCATTGAGCCTGTCACTGGGACTTCCTGCTTTAGTTTTTGCTTGTAAGCAGGAATCAGGAGGATAGAATTATGGTCAGATTTGCCAACTGGAGGGTGAGGGAGAGTTTTGTACGCGTCTCTGTGTGTGGAGTAAAGGTGGTCTAGAGTTTTTCTTCCTCTGGTTGCACATGTGACATGCTGTTAGAAATTAGGTAAAACTGATTTAAGTTTGCCTGCATTAAAGTCTAGGAGCACCGCTTCTGGATCAGCATTTTCTTGTTTGCTTATGGCCTTATACAGCTTATTGAGTGTGGTCTTAGTGCCAGCGTCGGTTTGTGGTGGTAAATAGACGGCTATGAAAGTTATAGATGAGAACTCTCTTGGTAGATAGGGTGGTCTACAGCTTATCATGAGGTATTCCACCTCAGGCGAGCAATACCTCGAGACTACCATAATATTAAACATCGCACACCAGCTGTTGTTTACAAATAGACACACAACCCCACCCCCCGTCTTACCGGACGTAGCTGTTCTGTCCTACCGATGCACGGAAAACCCAGCCAACTGTAAATTATCTGTGCCGTCGTTCAGCCACGACTCAGCCATGACGAAACATAAGATATTCCAGTTTTTAATGTCCCGTTGGTAGGATGGTCTCAAACAGAGCTCATTCATTTTATTCTCCAGTGATTGCACAATGACTAATATAATGGATGGCAGAGGCAACTTACCCACTCGCTGACACATTTTCACAAGGCACCCTGACCTCCGCCCCCTGTACTTTCTTATTTTCTTCATGCGAATGACGGGGATTTGAGCCTTGTCCGGGAGAAAAATTATATCCATCGCATCTGACTCATTAAAGAAAAAATCTTCATCCAGTTGGAGGTGAGTAATCGCTGTTCTGATATCCAGAAGCTATTTTCGGTCATAAGAGATGTTAGCATAAACAGTATGTACAAAATAAGTTACAAACAATGCGAAAAAACACACAAAATAGCACAATTGGTTAGGAGCCCGTACAACGGCGGCCATCCCCTCCGGCGCCATTCTTCTTATGCAGAAAGGTTGTTTGCGGCAAAAATATTTTGACACCTTTCGGTTTACTCAATGACATGCAAATCTGCATTGAGAAAAGGTGCACGTTTGAGTTTGTTCACACCTGAGCGAGTCTGACCACAAGTAAGCAATGAGCTCAATCAGTTCTTCATGACAACAAAAATATAAACAACAAAGTAGGCTAATAAGTCCTTAGTCTTTGGGTTATGTTTAGGTAAAACTATTTGTCAAATCTATATTTCCAAGTCCTATTCTTGAAAATCATAAGGGTATTTTATGAATTTTAATGACTGGAAATCTGACAGACTTCTGTTTTTATTGTAAAGATATAGCCTAATTGTTTTATTATCTGTATTGAAGTAGAAAGCAATAGGTTAGAAGCCTACATAACCCATAAAGTAAAATGCAACATCCATTTATCGGCAGCTATGTAAACTCTAACATTGATTTATCCTGCAATAGATGTAATTTGGTAATATACATTTTTGTCTTCTTAAGGGGAAAGTAATCCAAAAGTAACTGAAAGTAATCAGATTACGTTACTGAGTTTGGGGGTCATCCAACAGGTATGTTACTGGTTGTAATTTTGTACTGGTAATTAGTAACTGTAACAGATTACATTTAGAAAGTAACCTACCCAACCCTGGTAGTGAGCAAGTGAGAGAGAAGATTGTTAAGATCAAGTGAGAGAATGAGACATTGAGTGCTGGGATTGGGGACTGAGGCTTAAGTGACTCATTGAAAAGCCATGGCTCAGGTGCTGAGAGCCGAGTGCTACAGAGTTGTGGGGTTGTTTCCCACATGGGCCACATCTACTGAATATGGCTTTGTATAAAAATGTGTTGCTAAGATTTCTGTCTGTGAAATGTACATACACACTGACACACACATGCACGCTGACCTGTTTCCAAGGCTCTAGAACACTGAGTGCACATGCACACAAAGGTATGTCTGAGGGGGGTTAGAGGATGAGAATATCAATACTTAATCTAGAGTACTGTTTGTAACACATCCACGTGACTATGTTCTACTATTGCCTGAAGAGGGAGGGAGGGGTGGATGAGCAACGAAGGGAAAAAAGGAGAGAGAAAAAAAGAGGGATAACTTTTGTTTTGGTTTTAGGGGAGGTAGACTATTGACAGGTGCATTTAAGACATAAAAGGGACTTAGGGCTTAAAGAACCAGGAATAAAATGCCATAAAGTGGCATATTTTAGGTGATGCAAATGGTAGCCTTAAAGAACACAGATTTTAACTTCTGAGTCATGCTAATGAATATTCATGGTCAAATGAACAATTTTGGGGAAAATGTTTTGCTCCTCCCCGTCATAGACGCTGTCTCTGCGGTGTCCTATTGTCAGACAGGTTTCATCCCTCCAGTGTTTAGAGATCCAGGAGGCCACCGCTGGGCAGATCGATCACAGCGACAGAGCTTCTGAGTGGGGCTTAAGGGACTGAACATGGGGGGCGTCTGCATGATGATCCATGAATCAACAGAGAGACACACATTCAGTGACAGAGATCCATATGAGAGAGATGAAGAGGGAAAGGATATGGAGTGAGAAAGACAGTTAGTGGGATAGAGAGTAAAGGAAAGGAGAGAACCAATCAAAAGAGATAGGGAAGAAAACATTTGGATAAAAGAGAAGTATTTGACAGACCGCTTCCAGATTGAAGTATCAATAAAGAGACAGTCAGTGAGAAGTAGACTGGTTAATGAGCAGAGAAGACTGGTTAATGAGCAGAGAAGACTGGTTAATGAGCAGAGAAGACTGGTTAATGAGCAGAGAAGACTGGTTAATGAGCAGAGAAGACTGGTTAATGAGCAGAGTAGACTGGTTAATGAACAGAGAAGACTGGTTAATGAGCAGAGAAGACTGGTTAATGAGCAGAGTAGACTGGTTAATGAGCAGAGAAGACTGGTTAATGAACAGAATAGACTGGTTAATGAGCAGAGTAGACTGGTTAATGAGCAGAGTAGACTGGTTAATGAGCAGAGAAGACTGGTTAATGAGCAGAGAAGACTGGTTAATGAGCAGAGAAGACTGGTTAATGAGCAGAGAAGACTGGTTAATGAGCAGAGAAGACTGGTTAATGAGCAGAGTAGACTGGTTAATGAACAGAGAAGACTGGTTAATGAGCAGAGAAGACTGGTTAATGAGCAGAGAAGACTGGTTAATGAACAGAATAGACTGGTTAATGAGCAGAGTAGACTGGTTAATGAGCAGAGAAGACTGGTTAATGAACAGAATAGACTGGTTAATGAGCAGAGTAGACTGGTTAATGAACAGAGAAGACTGGTTAATGAGCAGAGAAGACTGGTTAATGAGCAGAGAAGACTGGTTAATGAGCAGAGAAGACTGGTTAATGAACAGAATAGACTGGTTAATGAGCAGAGTAGACTGGTTAATGAACAGAATAGACTGGTTAATGAGCAGAGTAGACTGGCTAATGAGCAGAGAAGACTGGTTAATGAACAGAGTAGACTGGTTAATGAACAGAGTAGACTGGTTAATGAACAGAATAGACTGGTTAATGAACAGAATAGACTGGTTAATGAGCAGAGTAGACTGGCTAATGAGCAGAGAAGACTGGTTAATGAACAGAGTAGACTGGTTAATGAACAGAGTAGACTGGTTAATGAACAGAATAGACTGGTTAATGAACAGAATAGACTGGTTAATGAGCAGAGTAGACTGGCTAATGACACCACTAGAGAGTGGGGGTCGAGGGAACAGTGGGGTGGGAAGCTCAGGGGGGTGGGAGGCCAGTGGGAGGGGGTCCCCCTCTGTGTTTAGGGGAGTGATGGAGCAGAGACACAACAAACTTAGAATTGGATAACAGGAACACAGATGTTAACATCTGAATCATGCCAATTAATAAAGTGGAGCCTATGGGATAATAATGATGACAGAAACCTATGAGTTTGTATTTTGAATTTCATGGTCACTAATTGAGATGTGTTGCAAGTAGATTCACAAATATGTAATTTCTTTTTGCAAGCTTTTCATCATGATGTGTGAAAAATGTAACAACGGTCGCAAACTTGTAACTTGACATTTGAATACATTCAATAAGATTTGCAAGCATAATTTATTTTCAGAATTATTAGTAAGTCCATTTACTACTATGAATTTTCAGCTGTGAATCACTTGCAGAGTTTTTTATCGCCGCACGCTTGGACTTCTGTTGTCACATTACCAAGAGATTCATAATAAAGTTTTATACATTTGTAGAAAGAGATTTGCAAGTCAACAATTGGTTTGAGCAGCTCTGGGGGCAGGACCGTTTACTCCTGACCAATCAGCCAAAACCACAGCCGCATACTGCTGCAACCATGGCTGGAGGGTCCATCAATCAAATTTTAGGAAGTAGCTTGAAAACAAAGAGAAGTAATTTCTACAAAGTAACGATGTTACTTACTGTTGTGAATGAGCCTATACAATATAACCTGATGACTCCTCCAGTCCCCGGACAGAACTCTGCTAACACTGAAACAAGAAAGATCAAGAAGAAGCGGAAGAAGAACATTAAGGCCTCAACCGCAAGCAGCTAGAGAGCAGCAAAACACACTCAAGGGCAGGGGGGAAGTGACAGGTACAGGTAAACTGTATACAGATGTTCCTCTGCTGGAGGGCCATCTTATATGGCGACACCCCCTTCAAACTCTAGCCCTGGGATGGAGCTGGTGGAGTTGCTTGATGGCACGTGGGCCATGGAGCAGATGACACCACGGAATGTCGTCACATATGAAGGAAACAATGTGTTACCGACATCACATGTAAAGGAGACAATGTATTTTGTGTAACTTTGCTTAGATGTCACATGTAAGGAGGAGGGTGTGTTGTGTGGCTGTAGTCAAGGAGTTATGGGCTTAGGCAAAACTGGGGAAGACAGATAAGGAGCTGATTGATCGATAAGAGACATTACTGTGCAGCCGTATTCATTGACCTGGCTAAGGCTTTCGACTCTGTCAATCACAACATTCTTATTGGCAGACTCAACAGCCTTGGTTTCTCAAATGATTGCCTCGCTTGGTTCACCAACTACTTCTCCGATAGAGTTCAGTATGTCAAATCGGAGGGCCTGTTGTCCGGACCTCTGGCAGTGTCTATGGGCGTGCCACAGGGTTCAATTCTCGGGCCGACTCTCTTCTCCGTATATATCAATGATGTCGCTCTCGCTGCTGGTGATTCTTTGATCCACCTCTATGCAGACGACACCATTCTGTATCCAGATGAGCTTCAATGCCATACAACTCTCCTTCCGTGGCCTCCAACTGCCCTTAAATGCAAGTAAAACTAAATGCATGCTCTTCAACCGATCGCTGCCCGCACCTGCCCGCCCGTCCAGCATCACTACTCTGAACGGTTCTGACTTAGAATATGTGGACAACTACAAATACCTAGGTGTCTGGTTAGACTGTAAACTCTCCTTCCAGACTCACATTAAACATCTCCAATCCAAAATTAAATCTAGAATAGGCTTCCTATTTCGCAACAAAGCATCCTTCACTCATGCTGCCAAACATACCCTCGTAAAACTGACCATCCTACCGATCCTTGACTTCGACAATGTCATTTACAAAATAGCCTCCAACACTCTACTCAGCAAACTGGATGCAGTCTATCACAGTGCCATCCGTTTTGTCACCAAAGCCCCATATACTACCCACCACTGCGACCTGTTTGATCTCGTTGGCTGGCCCTCGGTTCATATTCGTCGCCAAACCCACTAGCTCCAGGTCATCTACAAGTCTCTGATAGGTAAAGCCCCGCCTTATATCAGCTCACTGGTCACCATTGCAGCACCCACCCGTAGCACGCGCTCCCGCAGGTATATCTCACTGATCACCCCCAAAGCCAATTCTTCCTTTGGCCGCCTCTCCTTCCAGTTCTCTGCTGCCAATGACTGGAACGAACTGAAAAAATCTCTGGAGCTGGAGACTCTTACCTCCCTCACTAGCTTTAAGCACCAGCTGTCAGAGCAGCTCACAGATCACTGCACCTGTACATAGCTCATCTGTAAATAGCCCATCCAATCTACCTCATCCCCATACTGTATTTATTTATTTATTTATCTTGCTCCTTTGCACCCCAGTATCTCAACTTGCACATTCATCTTCTGCACATCCTACCATTCCCGTGTTTAATTGCTATATTGTAAGTACTTTGCCACCATGGTCTATTTATTGCCTGACCTCTCTTATCCTACCTTATTTGCACATGCTATATATAGATTTTTCTACTGTATTTTTGATTGTATGTTTGTTTATTAGAAGCTTCTGCATTATAATTGCTATATAACAAATCTATAAAATCCATCAGTTGTGAAGTTGTGGAACTAAAAGAGAAGTGTTACTGGTTTTCATGAACTATACAAAACAAAAATATAAAGTGTTGTTCCCATGTTTCATGAGCTAAAATAAAAGATCCCAGAAATTGTCCATACACACAAAAAGCATATTTCCCTCAAATTGTGTGCACAAATTTGTTTACATCCCTGTTAGTGAGCATTTCTCATTTTCCAAGATAATCCATCAAACTGACAGGTGTGGCATATCAAGAAGCTGAATAAACAGCATGATCATTACATAGGTGCACCTTGTGCTAGGGGGAAATAAAAAGCCACTTTAAAATGTGCAGTTTTATTACACAACACAATTGTCATGCCCTGACCTTAGTTCCTTTTTTATGTCTCTATTTTGGTTTGGTCAGGGCGTGAGTTGGGGTGGGCATTCTATGTTTTTTCTATGTTTTCTATTTCTATGTATTTGGCCTGGTATGGTTCCCAATCAGAGGCAGCTGTCATTCGTTGTCTCTGATTGAGAACCATACTTAGGTAGCCTGTTCCCACCTGTGTTTGTGGGTAGTTGTTTTCTGTTTTGTGTGTCTGCACCAGTCAGAACTCTTTCGGTCGTTATCTTTGTTATTTTTGTTATTTCAGTGTTCATTTAATAAATATGGACACGTACCAAGCTGCGCCTTGGTCCTCTCTTTCCAACAGCCATTTCAACAATGCCACAGATGTCTCAAGTTTTGAGGGAACGTGCAATTGGCATGCTGATTGCAGTCCATTAGTTGGCATGCTGAATGCGGTGTTAATTTCTTTACTGTTAGTCGCCTCCGGCATCGTTTTAGAGAATTTGGTATTATGTCCAACCCGGCCTCACAACCGCAGACCTCATGTAACCACGCCAGCCCAGGACTTCCACATCCGGCTTCTTCCCCTGCGGGATTATCGGAGACCAGTCACCTGGACAGCTGATGAAACTGAGGACCATTTCTGTCTGTATTAAAGTCCTTTTGTGGGGAAAACTCATTTTGATTGGATTGGCCTGGCTCCCCAGTGGGTGGGCCTATTGGAGGCCCATGGCCAGACCGTATTGTGGGATCGAGTAGGAAAACAAAGGGGAGCTTGAGGGTAACTATGTAAAAAGGACGCTAAAGGAGCACTGGGTGTCTATAGTTTGTCTTCTACCCAGATGAAGTACTGAACCCCTGCTTTCAGTTAAGAGTTCATCTTAATTAATTAATTTTAACTGAAACCCTATACCCAGGACTTAGCGAGTGTGTCCGGTCAATTAGATAGGGAGGACCAGGAGTCTATGAGATTTTGGCGCACTTATAATAAATAGTTTAACCCCGTCTTGGAACGTGTCTTGTGTGAACGGCGAGAAATCACACAGTAAGAGCCACACCACGTAATAAAATAGTACAGAGCGGACTATGAATAAATAATGGTTTGCTTGTTGGTGTTGTACACAAAAAATAGCCCCCACTGACGTGTAGTATACCGTGTCACAAACTACCCTGAAGTGTAATCAGTAGGAAGGAGTGAGCTAACCTCTGTGGCAAGCAGGAATAGACCAAGAGGGGTGACCCAGTTGATAAAGTGGAGCTCAGGGCTCCACTGCTAGCTCAGCTCAGGGTAGGAAAAAACAGGGAAGCCGCCTCACCGGGAAAACAGCTCATTCAGCGGGATAATCCAGGCCTAAAACGTGCAGTGGGAGTTGACCCACCCTGTGAGGTCAAGAGAAAGGGAAGGGAAAGGGAAAGGGAAAGGGGGATTCTAGTCAGTTGTACAACTGAATGCATTCAACTGAAATGTGTCAGAAGATCCACAAGCAAAGACTACCCTCGCGTGAATGAAGCTAGTAGGTCCGTCAGGGAGGCGGCCCGTACTAGTCACCTCCACATTACTTCTCCGTGCAAAGTACTAGAATAAAACTACTTGAAGGTAATCATCTATTTTATATGTAAACATCCATTTTTGGGATTGGAGGCATGACAGTAGTTTAACATGTGAAATATAATGGTACATTTCAGGCGAAATTGACAGCAGCTAATGTTAGCTACTGTACTTAACTAGCTTTACTATCAACTGGCTAGCTTCATCAGACAGCTTTAGATGCAAGGGGAAACAAATATAATATTTGCTAGTTAACCATCTGATTGATAAAGTTGAGATAAATGCCATTTGCTAGCTAGCTAGCTAAATTTAAACTTGTTGTTGGAGGTTATTCACAACAATTGATATAACTAGATCCACACATGTTATTCTCTATAATGCAGAATTGTAAGCGTGTAACTTGGGAAGCTCATTCAATAATACAGACATGGGTGATTTCTGTCCCAGGGGACTGAACTGTGTTCAATTTTGTTCTCCAATTTCAGATCACAGTAGTTGAATGAGGTGTTAGTGAAGTACTGTAACAAAAACCTGTGGCTGTCATGACTTCAATTTACTTAATACAGGTACCATGTAATTTTGTTAATCTATGCAGGTTTGTCATCTGATTTCCAGGAGCCTGACAGAGATACGGGCCTTCGGAAGGTATTCAGACCCCTTGACTTTTTCCACATTTTGTTACTTATTCTAAAATTGATTAAATAGATTTTTTCCCCTCATCAATCGACACACAATACCCCATAAAGACAAAGCAAAACAGATATTTTGAATTTTTTGTTAATTTATTTAAAAAACTAACTGAAATATGACATTTACATAAGTATTCAAAACCTTTACTCAGTACTTTGTTGAAGCACCTTTGGCAGTGATTACAGCATCGAGTCTTCTTGGGTTTCTCCCATTCTTCTCGGCAGATGCTCTCAAGCTCTGTCAGCTTTGCTGCACAGCTATTTTCAGTTCTCTCCAGAGATGTTCGATCGGGTTCAAGTCCAGGCTCTGGCTGGGCCACTCAAGGACATTCAGAGACTTGTTCCGAAGCCACTCCTGCGTTGTCTTGGCTGTGTACTTAGGGTTGTTGTCCTGTTGGAAGGTGAACCTTCGCCCCAGTCTGAGGTCCTGAGCGCTTTGAAGCAGGTTTTCATCAAGGATCTCGCTGTACTTTTCTCCGTTCATCTTTCCTTCGATCCTGACTAGTTTCCCAGTTCCTGCCGCTGAAAAACATCCCCACAGCATGATGCTGCCACCGCCATGCTTCACAGTAAAGATGGTGCCAGGTTTTCTCCACACGTGACCCTTGGCATTCAAGCCAAAGAGTTCAATCTTGGTTTCATCAGACCAGATAATCTTGTTTCCATGGTCTGAGAATCTTTAGGTGCCTTTTGGCAAACTTCAAGCGGGCTGTCATGTGCCTTTTACTGAAGAGTGGCTGAAGAGTGACTTTACTGAAGAGTGCTGCATAGATAGATGGTTGTTCTTCTGAAAGGTTCTCCCATCTCCACAGAGGAACTCTGGAGCTCTAACAGAGTGACCATTGGGTTCTTGGTCACCTCCCTGACCAAGGCCCTTCTCCCCGATTACTCAGTTTGGCCGGTCGGCCAGCTCTAGGAAGAGTCTTGGTGGTTCCAAACTTCTTCCATTTAAGAATGATGGAGACCACTGTAGTCTTGGGGACAGTCAATGCTGTCCCCAAGACAGCATTGACTGAATTTACCACAGGTGGACTCCAATCAAGTTGTAGAAACATCTCAAGGATGATCAATGGAAACAGGATGCACCTGAGCTCAACTTTGAGTCTTATAGCAAAGGCTCTGAATACTTATGTATATAAAGTTTTTCTGTGTTTTTATTTTTAATACATTTGCAAAAATGTCTAACGACCTGTTTTCGCTTTGTCAATATGGGGTATTGTGTGTAGATTGCTAAGGAAAATGTTTCATTTAATCCATTTTAAAATAAGGCTGTAACGTAACAAAATGTTTAAAAAGTCAAGGGGTCTGAATAATTTCCGAATGCACTGTAGATACAACCATAGTCCAAGGCAGGAGTTGGCAGGAAATGTCTCTACATCCACGTTGAGGCCTGCTACAGGCAGGAACATGGAGCACTCCATGTCAGTGTCAGTAAGTAATGCATTTTTTATTTAAATATATATAATACTCCATTCATGGTGGAGAAGCCCTATGCACCATAAACCTGTCTACTCCTGGAGTAACTCACTGTCATAGAGATTCATTAAAGGATTTGGCAGGAGGCCCTGGGCCAATGGGAGGTCAGGGGTGAGGGCTTAGGGGGAGTGAGAGTGAAGTTAGACATGAAGATTCAACTTGAACCACAGAGTAAGAATACCTTCAAAACAAAATATATGTCCAGCACAACTGTTTGGTCAGGAAAAACACTGTTCCACATTTTTAATTGGTTGAAGGATAGTCTTTGCAACTTTTCTGAAGGAAAGCCCAACACAACCCTCTCCCCCAACACACACTTCCCTTTCAAAGCCATTGAGTTGATGTGTCTTTTACGCATCCATTTCTGATTGGAAGGCACCCCTATAGTCCTCAATAATCAACAATGGATTCAGTACCTCTTTCAATTGCATGCAGTACCTCTATTAATCTCTCTACATGTGTTACAGAGGGAATATTCCAGAGCCTTCTGACCAACTACCGGAGATCTCTCCAGGACAGATAAGTAGGCTCTGCTGGTGGTAATATACTTTATGCACTATGTAAACCTCATTCACTATGGCTGACTGTCTGTGTGATGACATGTAGCATATTATCCAGGGCCATTGGTTGGATGTTCTGTACTCACTCCAAAACTCATGCTATTTCCTCTCACTACAAGTCTCTAGAAAAACTAACGCGTCCATCCCCCTATCCCCAGGTGAGTCTACTGGGCCATGGAACTCTAGAGCAGCACATTCAAAACAACTGCCCCCCTGTTACCACCTATCAGCAGACAGGTCCCTGAGGAAGGATGCAACTCTCAAGGACAGTGGACAAATTTGGTGGATGATCACCAAACGGAATAAAGTTTTGTATAAACTACTCATGTTTGTTTTTTTAAAGTTGTTGCGAAACAATACATTTTTCATAGCCTGTTTTTCAAATTTTTACTAACTACTACGCTAACTTAAACATCAAACAACATGCAGACTTTCTCCATCAAGAAAACACCTGGTGCTTATGACTCCAAAAGGTCTAAAATCAATGCAAGTCTCATGTCCAGGGTGAATACATTTTGATTCATGTATATCAAATCAAATCAAATCAAATCAAATTGTATTAGTCACATACACATGGTTAGCAGATGTTAATGCGAGTGTAGCGAAATGCTTGTGCTTCTAGTTCCGACAATGCAGTAATAACAACAAGTAATCTAACCTAACAATTCCACAACTACTACCTTATACACACAAGTGTAAAGGGATAAAGAATATGTACATAAAGATATATGAATGAGTGATGGTACAGAACGGCATAGGCAAGATGCAGTAGATGGTATAGAGTACGGTATATACATATGAGATGAGTACTGTAGGGTATGTAAACATAAAGTGGCATAGTTTAAAGTGGCTAGTGGTACATGTATTACATAAAGATGGCAAGATGCAGTAGATGATATAGAGTACAGTATATACATATACATATGAGATGGGTAATGTAGGGTATGTAAACATTATATTAAGTGGCATTGTTTAAAGTGGCTAGTGGTACATTTTTACATAATTTCCATCAATTCCCATTTTTAAAGTGGCTGGAGTTGAGTCAGTATGTTGGCAGCGGCCGCTAATGTTAGTGGTGGCTGTTTAACAGTCTGATGGCCTTGAGATAGAAGCTGTTTTTCAGTCTCTCGGTCCCTGCTTTGATGCACCTGTACTGACCTCGCCTTCTGGATGATAGCGGGGTGAACAGGCAGTGGCTTGGGTGGTTGTTGTCCTTGATGATCTTTATGGCCTTCCTGTGACATCGGGTGGTGTAGGTGTCCTGGAGGGCAGGTAGTTTGCCCCCGGTGATGCGTTCTGCAGACCTCACTACCCTCTGGAGAGCCTTACGGTTGTGGGCGGAGCAGTTGCCGTACCAGGCGGTGATACAGCCCGACAGGATGCTCTCGATTGTGCATCTGTAGAAGTTTGTGAGTGCTTTTGGTGACAAGCCGAATTTCTTCAGCCTCCTGAGGTTGAAGAGGCGCTGCTGCGCCTTCTTCACAATGCTGTCTGTGTGGGTGGACCAATTCAGTTTGTCCGTGATGTGAACGCCGAGGAACTTAAAACTTTCCACCTTCTCCACTACTGACCCGTCGATGTGGATAGGGGGGTGCTCCCTCTGCTGTTTCCTGAAGTCCACGATCATCTCCTTTGTTTTGTTGACGTTGAGTGTAAGGTTATTTTCCTGATACCACACTCCGAGGGCCCTCACCTCCTCCCAGTAGGCCGTCTCGTCGTTGTTGGTAATCAAGCCTACCACTGTAGTGTCGTCTGCAAACTTGATGATTGAGTTGGAGGCGTGCATAGCCACGCAGTCGTGGGTGAACAGGGAGTACAGGAGAGGGCTCAGAACGCACCTTTGTGGGGCCCCAGTGTTGAGGATCAGCGGGGTGGAGATGTTGTTACCTACCCTCACCACCTGGGGGCGGCCCATCAGGAAGTCCAGGACCCAGTTGCACAGGGCGGGGTCGAGACCCAGGGTCTCGAGCTTGATGACAAGTTTGGAGGGTACTAATTAAGCAATAAGGCCAGAGGGGGTGTGGTATATGGACAAAATACCACGGCTAAGGGATGTTCTTAGGCACGACACAAGGCAGAGTGCTAGGACACAGCCCTTAGCTGTGGTATATTGGCCATACATCACAAACCCCCGAGGTGCCTTATTGCTATTATAAACTGGTTACCAATGTAATTATAAGAGTAAAAATAAATGTTTTGTCATACCCATGGTATACCATGGCTTTCAGCCAATCAGCATTCAGGGCTCGAACCACCCAGTTTATAATCTCAGTGCAAGAGGCGTCACTGGTTCGATTCCAGGCTGTATCACATCCAGCCGTGATTGGGAGTCCCATAGGGCGGTGCACAATTGGCCCAGCGTTGGCCGGGGTAGGCCGTCATTGTAAATAACTGGCTTGCCTAGTTAAATAAAGGTTAAAATAAAATATAAAAATATATAATGGTATTCATATCAACTTTATCAATCAGATAGTTAACTAGCAAATGTATTTGTTTCCCCCTAGCATCTAAAGCTGCCTGATAAATCTAATGTTAGCCAGTTGATAGTAAAGCTAGGATGAATTTCAGAAGCCAGCTAGCTAAAGATAACTTAGCTGCAGTCAATAGATTTCCTCTGAAATGTACCACTTATATTTCACATGATAAACAAATGACTGTCATGCCTTTTCACAAAACATGTATGTACACATAATAAAGAGATGATTACCTTCAAGTAGACTGTTTTATTCTAGTACTTTCGGCCGAGTAACGTTAATAATGTTACTTTGTAAAAATGACTTCTCCTCTTCAAGCTATTTCCTGAGATTTGATTGATGGAACAATCCATCCAATGGTTGCAGCAATTAGGCGGCTGTGGTTTTGACAGATTGGTCAGGAGTAAAAATGGTCCTGCCCCTATTGCTGCTCAAATCAGTATTCATTACTTGCGAATCTCTTTCTACAAATGTACAAAACGTTCTACAATCTTACGAATCTCTTGGTAGTGTGACAACAGTGACAGAACCCGAGCGTGGACTTATAAAATAAATTATACTTGCAAATCTTATTGAATGTATTCAAATGTGAAGTTACAAGTTTGCGACCGTTGTTAAATTTTTCACACATCATGATACAAGCTTGCAAACACGTTTCCAAATCTTACTTCCAACCACGAATCTCAATGTGAGACAACGAAATTCAAAATACAAACTGGTTCTGTCATCATTATTATCCAGGAGTCCAGGTGGAATCAGGCACCTGTCAGACAAGACATGGAGAGGGAACAGATTGGAAATGTGATTGTATCTTACATTCTTTTGACAATGGAACCCTCTATAAAGCTGTTGAATTCTGTATTTAAAACTGAGTCTCCTGAATGATTCATCCATTTAGTAAAATGCAAAGCTTTTAGATTGCTTTTAGCGACGGTACTTTAGGGGAACTCTACTCCTCTGGAGTTGACCTGCTGATGTTCAGTGTATATCATGGTAAAGAAACGTGTAGAGGAAGTCTGCTCGATTCTTAATGGTTTCCTGTAATATCACTATGGCTGCAAGCAGGGAGACAGATGTCCCTCTCTATAATTGGTCTCCTGGAGCGTTTGTGCATTTGTGTGTGTGTTTGTGTGTGAGTGTATATGTGTGTGAGTGTATATGTGTGTATACTGTATGTGTGTGTTGTTGTAAGTTGATGCATGGGTTTTCTACTGCCATTCATCTCCCCATTCCAAATAAAAAGAGCATGCTACACACACATACACACACTGAACAACCACAGCCTCTCTTTCTCTCCATCCCATAATTCCCTTCTCTCTGTTTCTCCACTCATCTCTCTCTCCCTGTTCCTGCTTTATCACCCCCTGTCTCTCATGTCTCACCCCTGTCAGCCCCCTTCTCTTTAATGGATACTTTCTCATTCCCAGTAGATTATCCTGCTACTGCTAGAGACTCCTGCCTAAGGGAGAACAAAACACACACACACACACACACACACACACACACACACACACACACACACACACACACACACACACACACACACACACACACACACACACACACACACACACACACACACACACACACAAACACACACACACCCACAGCCCACATCTATGTGTATTAACCGCCCTAGCTAATTCACTGTCAGAGACTTAATGGGGTCATTAGCTACAGTTTGCTCCTTACCTTTAAGTGTAAAGTAAAAATAAATACATTTAAATGCCTTTAAAAGAGGCCACCCCCATGCTATGCTTTACAGCAGCTTTACAACATGAGAGAGAGAGAGAGAGAGTACTGTAGACTACTTTATCACCGAACTCAACCCAGAGTCTCTCAGAGCGTTCAGTCAGCCCACTGACACCCCTATCGGATCACAGCAAAATCACAGTGTGCTTGAACAGAGAAGAAAAAATGCAGGATAAACTGCTTACTATTAAGAAATGCTATAGAGAACTTCCTGGACAAAATGTTTCACTGCAATAGTAAAGGTGTAAATCTGACAGTAGAAAGCCTAAAGTATATTTGACCTTTCAGCTTCCCTATCAAATGTAAAAATGTCAAGCAGACAACCGAAAGACAATGACCAATGATGACAAATGGTCAAACAGAACAGAAATACGCTAAGGAAAAAGAAGGAACAGCATGTCAGAAATCAGCTGAATGTAATGGAAGAATCCATAGAATCAAACCACTTCTGGGAAAATTGGAACACACTAAACAAAACAACAACACGAAGAGTTATTTATCTCCAATCTTTTTGGCCATTTAACAACGAGCAAACAGCAAACACATATACACAATCAATTACAAATCTTAGAATCAACTATTATTAAAGACTACCAGAACCCACTGGAGTCTCCAATTACATTTAATGAACTACAGGACAAAATGCAAACTCTCCAACCCAAAAATGCATGGGATGTTGATTATTTCCTAAACTAAATGATAAAATATATGGACAACTTAAAATTGGCTATGCTTTAACTCTTTAACATTATTCTCAGATGTGGCATCTTCCCCAATATTTGGAACCAAGGCCTGATCATCCCAATCCACAAAAGTGGAGACAACAGCAACCTCTGGAAAATCCTCTGCATTATCATTAACAGCAGACTCCTACATTTCCTCAGTGAAAAATATGTCTTATGCAAATGTGAAATTGGCTTTTTCCCAAATTACCATACAACAGACCACGTATACACCATGAACAACCTAATTGACAAACAAAACAAAACAAAAACAAAGTCTTCTCATGATTTGGTGATCTCAAAAAAAGCTTTTGACTCAATTTGGCATGAGGGCCTGCTATATAAATGGATGGAAAGCGGTGTTGGGGTAAAAACATATGTCATCATAAAACCAATGTACACAAACAACAACAAGTGTTTGGTTAATAAAATTGGTGTGGACGACGTCCTCGATGCCCTTATGGATATAACCAGTAACTGATGTGGTGTACTCCTCAATGCCATCGGAAGAATCACGGAATATATTCCAGTCTGCGCTAGCAAAACAGTCCTATAGATTAGCATCTGCTTCATCTGACCACTTTTTTTATAGACCGAGTCACTGGTGCTTCCTGCTTTAATTTTTGCTTGTAAGCAGGAATCAGGAGGATAGAGTTATGGTCAGATTTGCCAAATGGAGGGCGAGGGAGAGCTTTGTACATCTCTCTGTGTGTGGAGTAAAGGTGGTCTAGAATTTATTTCCCCTCTGGTTGCACATTTAACATGCTGTTAGAAATTTAGTAAAACTGATTTAAGTTTTCCTGCATTAAAGTCCCCGGCCACTAGGAGCGCCACCTCTGGATGAGTGTTTGCTTATGGTGGAATATAACTCATTGAGTGCTGGTTTAGTGGCAGCCTCGGTCTGTGGTGTTATGTAGACAGCTACAAAAAATACAGGTAAATATTGTGGTCTACAGCTTATCATGAGACGCTCTACCTCAGGCGAGCAAACCTTGAGAGTTCCTTAGATATCGTTCACCAGCTGTTGTTTACATAAGTTCATAGGCCCCCGCCCGTGTCTTACCAGAGGCTGCTGTTCTGTTGATAAAGTGTATAACCCGCCAGCTGTATGTTCTTGATGTCGTCGTTCAGCCACGACTCGGTGAAACGTAAGATATTACAGTTTTTAATGTCCCATTCGTAGGATATACGTGCTTTCAGTTCGTCCCATTTATTTTCCAGCGATTGAACGTTAACTAGCAGACTGGAAGGCAAGGGCAGATTAGCCACTCGTCGCCTGGTCCTCACAAGGCTTCCCGATCTCTTTCCGTGAAACCCAACTTCCCTTTTGCTGCGAATCAAGAGGATCTGGGCCTGGTCGGGCATCTGTAGTATATCCCTCGCCTCCGACTCATTAAAGAAGAACTCCTCGTCCAACTTGAGGTGAATAATCCCAGTTCTGATGTCCAGAAGCTCTTTTCAGTCATAAGAGACGGTAGCAGCAACATTATGTTCAAAACAAGTTACGAACAATGTGAATAGACAAACAAAATAGCATGGTTGGTTAAGAGCCGATAAGACGGCAGCCCTACCCTCCGGCGCCATCTTTTCCATAATCTGTTGCTTCTGTCCCCAAACAAGGACGGCCTACAGCAGCACCTAGATCTTCTGCACAGATTCTGTCACACCTGGGTCTTGACAGTGAATCTTAGTAAAACAAAAATAATGGTGTTCCAAAAAAGGTCCAGTTGCCAGGACCACGAATACAAATTCAATCTAGACACTGTTGTCCTGTAGCACACAAAAAACGATACCTACCCCGGCTTAACATCAAACCCACAGGTAACTTCCACAAAGCGGTGAACGATCTGAGAGTTAAGGCAAGAAGGGCCTTCTACGCCATCAAAATGAACATAAAATTCGACATCCCAGTTAGGATCTGGTAAAAAATATTTGAATCAGTAATAGAACCCATTACCCTCTGTAGTTGTGAAGTTAGGGGTCCACTCACCAACCAATAATTCACAAAATGGGACAAACACACAATTGAGACTCTGCATGCAGAATTCTGAAAAGACATCCTCTGTGTACAACATAAAACCCCAAATAATGCATACAGAGCAGCATTAGGCCGATACCCGCTAATTTGCCAGCTGGTTTTGGGACTCAGTTCACAAACACAAACAGACCCCACAGAGCCCCAGGACAGCAACACAATTGGACCCAACCAAATCGTGAGAAAACAACAAGATAATTATTTGACACATTAGAAAGATTCAACCAAAAAACAGCGCAAACTGGAATGCTATTTGGCCCTAAACAGAAAGTACGCAGTGGCAGAATACCTGACCACTGTGACTGACACAAAATGAAGGAAATCCTTGACTATGTACAGACTCAGTAAGCATAGCCTTGCTATTGATAGAGGCCGCCGTAGGCAGACCTGGGTCTGGAGAGAAGACAGGCTATGTACCCAGTGCCCACAAAATGAGGTGGAATCTGAGCTGCACTTCCTATCCTCCTGCTAATTGTATGACCATATTAGTGACACATATTTCACACAGACCCACAAAGAGTTTAGAAACATACCAAATATTGACAAACTCCCGTATCTGTTACGCGAAGTGTCGCAGTGTGCAGTCACAGCAGCAAGATGTGTGACCTGTTGTCACAAGAAAAGGGCAAACAGTGGAGTACAAACACCATTGTAAATACAACCTATATTTATCTGTTTATTTATTTATTTATTTTCTCTTGCCATTCATACTTCAACTATTTGCACATTGTTAAAACACTGTACATAGCCAATAACATGACATTTAAAATGCCTTTATTCCCTTGAACATTTTGTGAGTATAATGTTTACTGTTCATTTCTGATAGTTTTTTACTGTTTGTTGTGTTTCATTTGCTTTGGAAATGTAAACATACAGTATGTTTCCAATGCCAATAAAGCACCTTTGAATTGAATTGAAAATTAAGAGAGAGAGAGAGAGAGAGAGAGAGAGAGAGAGAGAGAGAGAGAGAGAGAGAGAGAGAGAGAGAGAGAGAGAGAGAGAGAGAGAGAGAGAGAGAGAGAGAGAGAGAGAGAGAGAGAGAGAGAGAGAGAGAGAGAGAGAGAGAGAGAGAGACAGAGACAGAGAGAGAGAGAGAGACAGAGAGAGAGTACTGTACTGTACAAGCATCTAGTGATTAGCTAAGCTAACAGCCGGAAGGGTTGCTAGCATTAGCATGAAGTGATTATAGAGCTATTATAGGAAAGGCACTGCATTATTGAACTGCCTTGTTAGTTAAAGGAAGATGTGTGGATTCCTCATGTCTCTCTGCTTACCTTGAAAAAACACACAATAAACTCTGACTATAGGTTCCTATGAGATCAGTGTAATATGAACAGAAATGTGCGTTCCTGTGAGTGTATATACAGTATGACTCAAAAGGGTCCAGGAAGAGAGCAGCCACAAGTTTGGTTAAGGTCAATCATAGCGCTGTTAATTCTATTCATACCTTGCAAACACATAGCCCTTCCCCTTAACCCATGGACCACTCCTGAGAGAGGGAGAGGACTATACATGTACACACAGCCCCAATGATATAGCCTAATTACACACACATTCACACAGCAACATCCATGTTATGTAGGCTATGAATGGAGGGAGAGAGGAGGGAAGAGGAGGGTAATGGAAAGACATTTCTGAGAGGGAGAGAAGGGACGAGGAAGGCTCTAGCATTAAAGGATAAATGGGGGGAGGAAGTGAGCCTCTTTCTCTCTCTCTGGTCAGTGTAATTATCAGACTTAGCACTGTTGGGACCAATTTAGAGAACAGAGCTGGCACTCACTGGAGCCTCATATATATTCGGTGTGTGTGTTTCTGTGTGTGTGTGCACGTGCACGGTTGTGCATGTGTGCTTGTTCGTGTGTGTTCTGATGAATTGAACATCCATATAAAACCAAAATACCAAAATTTCACAACTAATCTAACTTGCCTAACAAAAGTAACCATTTCTCTCTCTTTCTCTTTCAGGATAGCTGTACCAGAGTTCTACTGTTTCGGGGAGCGAATAAAGAGATCAAGAACTACAACAGCCAGACAGCCTTTCAGGTGAGACTCACCATGCTTCAGCTGGCCTCTATCAGACGTTACACATTCTAGTTATACCGTAACCATATGCCATGAGGACAACTTTGTGTGACTTAATATGGAAAAGTTTTTGCAACTCTTGGAGGTCAAGGGAGCTCAACACTATTTATATATTTCTTCTGTGATAACTACATGGCATGAAGGCAACTCCACTTGAACACTGTTTCTGTACTCTGGCCTGCCTCTGTGACAAGCTGTGTGATTAAGCCTGTGACAAATTGACATTAACACAGATTTCCTCAATACATCAATGTTCATTTGTTTGTACACAGGGCTATCTGGCACCACACACCACCAGCACACTCACATGTACACGCTCACACCGTGCCAGAAATCAGAAACACACACTGCTGTCAGACATCTGTTACAATCAGCCTTTTAATGAAGGGATACCAATGTGTGAAATATTAATCAGAGAGAGAGAGAAAGAGAGAGAAAGAGAGAGAGATGGAACCATAGAGTAATGCAAATTAAGAGGGGTGAGATAGAATTTGTGATGAAATGTTGTCTGAAAAAGATGATATTGAAGGATGGAGGGAAGGTGGGAGAGAGAAAGTGGTTTGAATGGAATGTGTTCCCCTGTTAGCTGTAGTTTAGAGTAGATGTAGTATACGTCCGATAATTTGTTCCCAAAAGTTTTCTTGAAACAACACAGGCTGATGTTTATTCCAGACAGACTCTGAGACAGCAGCTTTCAGCAGGGTTCTGTTCTCTCCCCATGAGAAGGACAGTTTCCAATGGGAGCCTTGTTTTACAGAACACTCATATTGAGAAGTTGAGAGTTGGGAAAGGAACAAACACACAACATATATTTGACTTATGCCTCTCCTCCCCTTCCATCCCCTCTTCTCTCCTCCCTCTCTCCTCCTCCAGGTGGCCATTATAGCAGGAAACTTTGATCTGGCTGAAATCATCAAGATCCACAAAGTGTCAGACGTTGGTGAGTAGACTACAGTACATGCCATGGGTATGTGGCTAACAGGAGGTGGTCACTGGACTCTCCCATAGTGGTGTCAGAGGGTTAGAGAGCCCTCAGCAAAGTGACTGAAGCACTCGGACTGTAGCCACTGTAATCACCCAGTCATGTGCACTTGCTCTGTATAATTCAGTGTACTGCGTGTAAATCTGCTATGTGTGAATAGTCCGCCATCTAGTGTTTGAAGGAAAGAATACACCAGATTCCTAATTTAATGCAGTAAGATGTTTTCCTAACTCAGTAGACTCAGCAGTGCCTTAGGCATAAAGGCATACATTGTCATGTTGATTAGGCCAGCAACATGTTGTGTGTTCCTCTCCCAGTGCCTTTCAGGGAGACCCCCTCCTACACCAACCGTAGACGTGTGTTGGTGGGAGGACTGCCCTCGCCCCGCTCCCTGCTGCGCTCCGCTAGCGACAACAACCTCAATGGGGACAGCAGTCAAGGTCTGGGTCAAGGTCTGGGGCAGGGTCATGGTCGACAGGGTCAGTCTCCTGTCCCCTCTCTGAGGAGCCTCCCTGCACTGGGACAACACCAACAACACGCCAGCCTGGGGGAGGTGAGAGACAGAGAGAGAGACAGAGAGAGAGAGAAAGAGACAGAGACAGAGTATGTGTGTTTGCATGGGAGTGCGTGCCTGCCTGCGTGTGTGTGACAGAGATTTATGGAATGTGTGTGTAACAGACTGTGTGTGCTGTGTGTGTGTTATATTCCAGACTCGTCATGGAGAGATGCCAGACAGCAGTCTCCAGAGCACAGGCAGCTCTCGCTCCTCCCACTCCCGCTCTCCCTCGCTACACAGTCATCTGCATGAGGGCGATCAGGGCATCAGGAAGACACACGGACACCCTCTAGGACACGTCCCTCGAGGACGGCTCAGGTGAGACAGACAATCAATCATATATTTAATATACTGCTCCTTGGGGGACAATGAACTGTTCTGGGTCTGATCTGAAAGGAAAGCTCCTCCTCTCTTCTCCTTGTCATTGTCTCTCCAGTATGGGATAAATTGTGCAGATTACTAATGCTGAGGTTCCTATCCATTTTATTGTGATCACGTGTCCGTCGTACTGACTCAGTACATGATTAACACATAGCTTTATGCTTCTCCTATGGAACACTGTATGTGTGTATGCGTTTCTGCAAGTGTGTGCGTGTGTGTGTGTGTGTGTGCTTATTCTCCAGATGCGGCAGCAGTTTGATGTCTGACATGGGAATTGCATTACAGACACAACTATAGCCCTCTCTCCCTTTGTAATACCCTACTGTCACTTCACTCCATCCATCAGACATGCTGCTACTCAGACCTCTCTCTCTCTCTCTCTCTCTCTCTCTCTCTCTCTCTCTCTCTCTCTCTCTCTCTCTCTCTCTCTCTCTCTCTCTCTCTCTCTCTCTCTCTCTCTCTCTCTAAGGCCACAGTAGTAAAGCAGCATCAGTGTGTTGAACATGACACCCTGTTGGTAGAGGTAGTGTAGCTTGCCTGTATTTGAATGTACGGTCTCCACAAAGAGGTATAGTTATACCTTAATTTTCAGGACATATGAGATGCTTACTGAGACTCCCGTATCAGTAGTAGTTAGACTGAGGGAGGTACAGAAGGAGGTATAAAAAAGGCACAGATAGAGGGAGGTAGAGGTAATTTCCCTGATGTGTCCTGTCCTAGATGCCTGTCTGTTCTTTTCTGTTGATTGTTTTGCTGTAATTAGTCATGTTTATCTGTGTAAGAAGTGACAGATCTGGACATTACTGATGTTATTGACACAACAGTAAAGGCCTGAGGACATCTGAGGGAGAGAGAGACGGTCCTCAAATGACATGGTGCAGGGAAAACATTAGCTATACGTTTATACCGAATCTTCATCCCTCCTTCCTTGTTTCCCTCCCTTCTTCTTTCCTTCCTTCACTACTCCTTTCCCTCCCTCTTTTTGGCTACTACTGGTCTCTCTCTCTCTCAGTCCCCCTCCCTGCGCCATCTTTCCATCTCTTTCTCTCCATCTCTCGCTCTGTGACCGTCTGTCCGCCCGGTGATAGCTCCAGGGGCATTCTGGGTACCAGGGAAGTGTGAAATTAGTTTGGCCGGCAGTGGCCCGCCCCTACGGCCAACACAACGACTTCCTGTGGAACATGCCATCACTTCCTCTCACACCAGAGTGGGCGGTGCTGTAAGGAGTCCAACACTGTTGCCAGGGGGCATCTGGAAAGGGTGGAATGGTTGGGAAAAGGTTGGAATTTAGATACATGAAACGGTTGTATGTCACAATGTGAGTGAGTTATCTATACCATTGAAAACCAAGATGACACCAATGATTTCCTTGGAGGTTGGTAAGGTAATAGGCCCCTTTCCTGTTTCCTTGCTTTCTCCATCTGCCCCCTATTAATTTTCTGTCATTCTCTTTCTCACCTTCCCTCTCTTTCATCCCTTATCCACTGTCACTTCCTGTCCTCCCTCTTTCTCCTCCCCCTTCTCTGTCTCTATCTATCTCCCTCTCTCTCTCATCCCTCGTTCTCCCTGTATTAGTCACACTGGGGGCTGTTGGAGTGAAATTATCCATGGTTTCTTACTGCTGCCAAAAGGCTGAGAGAAAGAAATAGAGAGAAAAAGCGGGATAGTGAGAAAGTGTGTGAGAGAGAAAGGGAAAGAGAGAGAGAGAGGGGAGGAAAGATAGAGAATCTCTTGAGTCCAGCTTAGAGAATCCACATTAAAGGAGGACATGGCGGAATCGATCCGAACGCATCATAGTCTGCATCATCAAAAGGCGACACAGTTCAGCCAGCATTGAGCCGTTTGGCTGCTAATCCCCCCGCTTTGGGACACAGTTTGGATGCACACACACACACACACACACACACACACACACACACACACACACACACACACACACACACACACACACACACACACACACACACACACACACACACACACACACACACACACACACACACACACACACACACACATTAGTGAGATAAGATGTACTCTCCCCAGGAGGACATTTAGTCCTGTATAATCAATGGCTGCTGTATTTCAGTGGTTAAGATAAATCAGCGATGATACAGATCTATGTTGTACATACATTAAAACACAAACAACTTTATCTTCATTTGGTGAGCATGACACTGTATCATATAACACACTGTATCATATAACACACTGTATCATATAACAAACTGTATCATATTACACACTGTATCATATAACAAACTGTATCATATAACACACTGTATCATATAACAAACTGTATCATATAACACACTGTATCATATAACAAACTGTATCATATAACACACTGTATCATATAACAAACTGTATCATATTACACACTGTATCATATTACACACTGTATCATATAACAAACTGTATCATATAACACTACTGTATCATATAACACACTGTATCATATAACACTACTGTCAGTCATCCTAAGATGTTGTCACTGTTTATAACATCTGTAATGTCAACCTTATTATAAAAGAAGGTTAAAAAAAGTGTAAAATATGTTGTACATACGGTTATTTGTAAAGCCAGGTCACCCGTGATACAAGTCAGTATTCGATGTCCATCCATGTCTGAGGAAATCGATGAGATGATGTGGAAACTGGCCACTAGGGGCAACAGTGGGCGCTGTTACCTTCAAGTAAGTTTCGGTTTTGCTAGGGCATTGTGGACAGGGATGGCGGAGGGGTGTAGGCATCTGCCTCTGGTGACAAAGGTTGCATGTTAGAATCCAGAATAGAATATTGTTTTTGATGTTTTAGTTTTAGTTTTCAGCCTATCCCAAACCTTGACCCTTACCTTAACCTTAATGCCTAAACTTAACCTTAAACACTTTGAAACTTGACGTTTGCAACAACTTCTGCATTTAATATTTGAGAAACATTGATGAACGTCTAATTCTGATGTGAGACTGTTGGAGCTAGTTGGTTTGTATCAATAACATAGTCAATGTGGATACCTGATATGATGTAATAGTTATGGCCATATTTGTTTTTTATTTCTCCATTTTAATCTGAGGTAGATGTTTGGATGAGGTATTGATCCATCTGTTTGGGGTTTAGTCAGTGTCAATGTGCCTTAGAGTTGTTGTGTCTGCTTAGCGTCTGCAGCTAGCTGCTTTCACAGACACTATGATCTCCTGAACACAACTCTAATGTTCTCTTTTACCAATAGATTACCACACAATGTCATAACCATGGCTATTCACATGCATGCAGTGATGAGGAAGAGAGAGGTGCTGAGATAGAGAGAAAACAGTGGTATAATATCTTTGTTCAGGTGCAGCTATGCAGAGAGAAAGCTGGAGAGAAAGAGCTGGTCATTAGGATGCAAAGTATGATGATACTTATGATTGTATTTTACAATGGGATGAACCCACCTTATGGAGGGAAACCTATTTGTGTGAGGGCCATTTGCACGAGAAGGGTGATTGTGCGCGCACGCCTGTGTGTGTGTGTGTGTGTGTGTGTGTGTGTGCGTGCGTGCGTGCGTGTGTGTGCGTGTGTGTGCATTTAGAACAAACTTCAGTTATACTGTTGACTAGTCATCAAGTTCACCAGATGTCACGATCATCATAAGGAGTGGACCAAGATGCAGCGTGGTATGTTTCCATCCTTTTATTTGGAATAGAAAACTCAAAGGGAAAAACAATAAAGCGAACAAACGAAACGTGAAGCTCAAAATAGTGCTCGCAGGCAACTATACCTAGACAAGATCCCACAAAGCACAATGGGGAAATGGCTACCTAAATATGATCCCCAATCAGAGACAACGATAAACAGCTGCCTCTGATTGGGAACCATACCAGGCCAACATAGACATATAATTCCCTTAGATAACCCACCCTTAATCACAACCTGACCTAACCAACATAGAGAATAAACAGCTCTCTATGGTCAAGGCGTGACAGTACTCCCTCCCAAAGGTGCGGACTCCGACCGCAAAACCTGACTCAATAGCGGAGGTTCCGGGTGGGCATCTACCGTCGGGGGCGGCTCCAGTGCGGGGCGAAGTACCAACTCCGCTCGTGGAGTCATCGGAAGAACCGGACCGTGGCTCGTCGCCGGAAGAACCGGACCGTGGCTCGTCGCCGGAGGAACCGGACCGTGAATCGTCGCCGGATGCTCCAGAACGTGGATCGTCGCTGGGGGCTCCGGGCCGTGGCTCGTCGCCGGAGGAACCGGACCGTGGTTCGTTGCCGGAGGAAACGGACCGTAGATCGTCACTGTAGGTTCCGGACCGCAAACCGTCTCAGGAGGTTCCGGACCGTGGACCGTCTCAGGAGGTTCCGGACTGTGGACCGTCTCAGGATTTTCCGGACTGTGAAACGTTGCCGAACGCTCTGGACTGGGAACTGTCGCCGGAAGCTTGGTGCGTGGGGCCGGCACTCGTGGTACCGGGCTGGTGACACGCACCTCAGGACGAGCGCGAGGAGCAGGCACAGGACGTACTGGACTGTGGAGGCGCACTGGAGGCCTGATGCGTGAGACCGGTACAGGTGGCACAGGACGTACTGGGCTGTGAAGGCGCACTGGAGACACAGTACGTATGGCCGGCGCAGGATATACTGGGCCGTGGAGGCGCACTGGAGATCTGGAGCAGAGAGCTGGCACAACCCGTTCTGGCTGGATGCTCACTTTCGCAGAACGCACCAGGCTGTGGATGCGTACTGGAGACACATTGCGTATCTCCGCAAAACATGGTGCCTGACAGGTCCCACACTCCTCACGGCGATTGTCTTGCTCCAGACACCAAACCTTCCACTCTACCTCATCACTCCCCTCAACTATCTCACAATACTCCTCGCTCAGTCTATCCCAATATTTCTCTTCGCTCTCAGACTCGCCCCTCGGCTTCGCCGACCAGCCCGTGTTCCCCCCCCCCCCAAAAAAAAACAATTTGGGGGCTACCTCTCGGGCTTCCGTTGTGGTCGTGAACTTCGGAGTCGCCGTTGATCCTCCTTTCTCTCCCGGGCCCAGGATGTCTGCTCCTCCTGGCCACGCTGCTTGGTCCGTTTGTGGTGGGATCTTCTGTCACGATCGTCATAAGGAGTGGACCAAGATGCAGCGTGGTATGTTTCCATCCTTTTATTTGTAATAGAAAACTCAAAGGGAAAAACAAGAAAGCGAACAAACGAAACGTGAAGCTCAAAATAGTGCTCGCAGGCAACTATACATAGACAAGATCCCACAAAGCACAACGGGGAAATGGCTACCTAAATATGATCCCCAATCAGAGACAACGATAAACAGCTGCCTCTGATTGGGGACCATACCAGGCCAACATAGACATATAATTCCCCTAGATAACCCACCCTTAATCACACCCCGACCTATTCAACATAGAGAATAAACAGCTCTCTATGGTCAGGGCGTGACACCAGATGTATTATGTTCTCCTGTGTCGACAGTTACCATGGTTACAGAAGCAGTGTCCTAAGAAAAAGGGGAATGTTGTTGTGCACAATAAGGAACATGTTATATAGGAAGAGATGGAAGGAAAGAGAGATGAAACAAAGTTGGGAGTGAGGGAGGGACAGAGAAAAGGCTGTGAGCCTTGCAGTTGTTCATTTTTGCATTATTTAAACGGTGTGTCTGAAGGTGTTTTTTGCAGTAATGTATTTATAAATGTGTCTAAAAGGTGGTTAAAGCTCCAGTCATTCATCCTGCAGTTAATTTAGATCAATAGTGTTGTTCCTGCATGTCCCCCACCCCCTCCTATACACACACACACACACACACACACACACACACACACACACACACACACACACACACACACACACACACACACACACACACACACACACACACACACACACACACACACACACACACACACACACACACACAGATAGGTGGGCCGTTGTGGCAGTGTAAACACAGGCCATTAAAGGGGAGGACAGTTGGAGATCAATCTAGAGTCTACAGGGACCAACACACACACATACAAACACACACACACACAAACACCACCAGCACCATACCCCACATACTCCAGCCCAGCTGCAAGGAACAATCAGAGGATCTGCCACCACAGAGGTCAGACCATCTTACGTACCATTACAGCTCTGTGTGTATGTGTGTGTTTCTCTGTGTGTATGTGTGTGTTTCTCTGTGTTTGTGTTAGTTTCTCTGTGTGTATGTGTGTGTTTCTCTGTTTCTCTGTGTGTATGTGTGAGTTTCTCTGTGTGTTTCTTTCTGTGTGTGTGTGTGTGTGTGTGTGTGTGTGCGTGCCTGCCTGCCTGCCTGCGTGCGTGCGAGAGAGTCAAGGGTTGGAACCGGTTCAGGGAACAGAACAGAAAACCGGAAAATAACAAAATTACTTGAGGAACAGAACCCAAACCGGAAACAAAAGTAATCTATACTGTTCCGGAACAGAATTGTTATTTTAAAAGCATGGGAACCGGTTAATAGCGTTATTTTACGTTCCAGGCTTTTTGTTCTAGTCCCACAAAAATAGCAATAAAGTGCATATGAAAAGCACTCAGAAACGTATTCCAGTGTCTGCCTGCCAGCTGGAAATCTTTTCCAGTGGGTGTGCGTGTGTTTGTAGGATACCTGCTCCTCCCCTTTGAAGCATAGGTTACTGTAGCCTACTGAAGACGTTACAAGCATGATTCAGAAATTAGGGAGAGATGTTTAAAAGAATGGATTCACTTTTTCAAAGGTAGTTAATGATACTATAGTTATCACGTTTCTCATTGGATTTCTTAACTACGAAAAGGTAAGACGTGCTTTTATCTGCACATACAAGCTTGTTAGCTAGCTACCTCTGGTCCAACTTTAAACCAACTCGAAAATTCAAAGCCATTCAAAGTTCCTAGATAGAAGCCGCTCCTCCGTAGGTAAAATTCTGTGGGCCTAATTCAGATAATACATGTCATAACAAGATGCCCAGCGCGTCAAGGCAAGCTTCATCCTCCATCCTCTCTTGCTCTTTCCTCAGCCGCAAAATGTCAGTTGCATCTCACGCCCTACACTGTCTCTGGCAGCACAGCGTTTGTGTGTGTGAATTGTCTTTCTTTATGTTTAAACCATGCTGTTACAGCAAAATACCATTTGCTCTTAACGACTTTTCTATACAGATTAAATGGCTTACCCACTCCATAGCAAGCTGCTCTATCTGCACTGATTGGTGAAGTAATTTAATGTCACGCAGAAAAGAACGATATAAACCAGTACTTTTTGTTGGGTTCAAACCAGTTCAGAACTTTATTTTGCTGGAACAGAAGGAAGAAATAGTGGTTCAGTTCAGAAGTAAATGATTGGAAAATAATTTCAGTTCCAACCCCCAGTTTGAGTGTGAGTGTAAGTAAACATTTCAATGTTAGTCTACACGAAGCATGTGACAAATAAAATTTGATTTGATTTGTGTGTGTGTGTATTTTTGTATAACATGGATGGTCCAGAACAGCTTGCAGCAGCATTTAGCGATGTAGTTGAATTGCCTGTAATAAATGAATGTGAATGCACATCCGTTTAGCTACTGGCTTAATTAGGTGTGGAAGCCAAGCTCTATTTCCTTGTTTACCCAGTCCATTCTGTCCTCTTCTAGCCTCATCCCTCTCTTTATCTTATTCTGCCTGTACCCCTGTCTCTCCTGCCCACTTTAGCTTCTTCTTTCATCTCTCTCCTTTCCCTCGCTCTTCCTCCCATTATCCCCAACCTGTCTCTCTCCTCTTTTCTCCCTCCATCTCTCTGCTCTGCTCTGCCCTCCCTCCCTCCATTTTATTCTGGGTTGTATTCAGTGTGCGGAGGGTGGAGTGTCCTGGGCTCAGTCATTAACATGCGGCAGACAGCCACCCCAGCCTCTCCACTCTCTCTCTCTCTCCTCTCTCTCCTCCTCTCCTCTCTCCTCCTCTCTCTCTGCTCAGTCCCGAGGTAATTGGAAAACCGTCAGCAAGCCGCTGCTTCGAAGGAGAGTGAGAAGGGTAGAGGGAGAGAGAGGGAGAGAAAAGGGGAGAGAGGCGAGGAAGCGGGAAAGATGGAGAGAGGAGAATGAATGAATAAAGGGTTACGAGTGATTGATACGACACAGAGACAGAAAGCGAGTGACAGGAAGAAGGGAAAGAGAGAAAGGGAGAGGGGAGGGGTAGATATAGAGTGAGGGGTTTTCACACAGACACATGTCACATGATACCCACAATGTACACACATATGTAAACAAAGTCACACAGACAAACACACATAAACACACAGATGCAAGATAAAAACAGATTGATTCATGAATCACTGTATCCATGATTTTGCAAGACCAAAGATAAAGCAGAGAGAAGGAGGGAGGGAGGAGAAACGCAGCTGTAAGAAGGATGGGAGGGTGAGTGTTGAGGACACAGACAAACAGGCAGCAGCATGATACAGGGTGGAGCTCACATGCACGCATACACACACACACACACACACACACACACAGCTGCAGCAGTAGTGATGAATGAATACCAGCAGAACCTCTTCTTCGGCTCTATTAGAATTCACCAGACGCCTCCCTCAGAGAAATGGAGGGAAGGTAGAGAGAGAGAGACAGAGAGATGGGGCAGAAAGGGGGAGAGAGAAAAGGTGTTTCAAGGCGATTCAAGAGGAGGTAGATTGCCAGCCACAATTAAGCCAGCAACAACCCCCCACCCCCCCATCACACACCAACCTGCCCCGGGGAGCAGTGGCGCATGCACACACACAGGCAGACAGGCAGGAGGAGATCAATGGTGCTGTGGGGCGTGTGTGTGTATGTCGGCACACTGTGTTCGCGACAAGCTGTTGCTAGCGTATGTTGTTCTAGTGGAGGTGTAGTGTTCGCAGTAGCGGAGGGGGCAGCCTGCTTGTGTGTTGGGTAGAATGCTCGGAGAGAGCTGTGTGAGTGTGTGTGAGTCGTCAGAGGGGAGGGGAGACGCCAAGTGCAGTAGTGGTAGCAGCAGCAGGGTTAGCAGCAGCGTCGTCGCCAGTGTGTATGCGTGTGTGAGTGTGTGTGAGCGGGCGCGTGTGTGTGAGGGGTGGAGGGGAGTGGAGAGGGACTCCCAGGAGAAGGAGTCTTGGTCGGGGAGCAGAGCCAGCCTCTCTCCCTCTCCTCCACGGCAGGACCTAGACCTCCAGAGCCAGGGGAGTAGGTGGGATCTGTAACTCAGCCTGGAGCACTGGAGGCTGTAAAGACGCGGGGATCTCTTCCCCTCTCTGGAGGGCTGTTCGGTCAGAGCGGGAGCTCAGGATATGTGTGACCCAAGGGGACTGCCAGATGGATCTGAGCGACAGAGACGGGAACGATTCCGTTACTGTTAACCGTTAACACTACTTCTCCTGCCTCGGAGAGAACCGAGAGGAGAGGAGAAGAGGGGTGGAGGGAGGGGGACAGGGGGATTTTGTTTGCTGTAACGGAATAAGAGGAAGAACAACAGAGAGAAGGATTTAGAGAAGGAGGGGAGGAGGCGTGACCTCTCATCCCATGACTTTCCCTCAAGGTTTGCTTTGGGACCGTTGACTGTTGACCACTCGGACAGACTTATCTTAAAACCGGTCACTGTGACAACCGTCAGGTTGTTGCTGTGTTACTGTCCCCTTGGCGACCGACCATGTCGGTAACCACCGGCTTCGGCTACCAGCTGCCTGGCATTACCACGGTAACCTATGTGTTTGTTTACAGCCCGGGTACGGTGCAGCGGGACCCCAGTCCCCCCACCCACACCCCTCCTGCCATTGCCGGTGCCAGCGGGCCCAAGCGGAAACTCTACAGCGCCGTACCGGGACGTACCTTCATCGTGGTCAAACCATACACGCCACAGGGTGAGGGAGAGATCCAGCTGAACCGTGGAGAGAGAGTGAAAGGTTAGTACACTATGACTGTTCATAAAGTGGTTATAATGTCATGACCTGGTATGACCACTTTTCACATGTGTTTTATTAAACTCTAGGGGTCTCAGATGTAGGAAGGAATTTAGAATGATAAAACGGACATATCTCCTTTTAGGAAACCAACAAATCTTACTGTTGCATTGGTAACACAAACTGTTATTCTTTCTATAAAATAATGTGAAAAACTATATGCTGAGTAAGTCTGGCTCTAGTCTCTAGTCTTAGGCAAGGTCAGACATCACACGAGCATGGTTCACCAAACCACATCCACTACTCTTCACAGGTGTATGTAGGTAAATGGATGTGATTGAAGCTGTGTTTAACAGTAGAGGTACTACAGCACTAAAAGAACGGGTCATCCATACATTATACTTACATGACATGGATAAAGGTCACTCCACTGCTCTCATTCTGTTCATGCCTCTGTAATGTCACTTCACCACTGGAGAGTGGTACATTTGTTATCTAATGCATCTGAAGTGCTTTTAAAGTCAGTCTTTCTTCATCAGCGTTGTCATGGCTGTCTATGTATTCTGCAGCTCCTAATCCTAATGGTGCTGTAGTCACAGTGTGGTGTGTGTGTTCTCTTCTCCATCCATGCCTCACTCCAGACTATGACTCTAATGACGTAGAAGGTAAAACGCCACAAAATGTTTCAACATTACTGTCACCCCGTCTTTCTCTCTCCCAATCTCCTCTATATCCAAACCCACACCTCTCGTTCCCCAGACAACTGTAGTGTTTGGTTGTTGGTTGAGGAGGGAGTGTGTGTGTGCACAGTCGGTGTGTGTATTCTACATAAGTTGCTGCCTTTAAGTGCATGGCCTCTATTGCCCAATCCCAAATTGACGCCTAGCCCTTAACCCATATGCACATTTGATAGGATTTAATAGAATTTGATAGGATTTAATAGGATTTGATAGGATTTCATAGGATTTGATAGGATTTGATAGGATTTAATAGGATTTGATAGGATTTGATAGGATTTGATAGGTGTAACCAATATTGTAATAGCTCCGCTGGATTTTGTCACCATATTACTTATGTAGCAGATGAGGATCTGTGAAACTCACTCCTCAGCCTGAAGTGTCTCCACTTACACTACGGAATAGCTAGCTTTTCGGTGGCACGACTGGGTAAGACGCTTCAGGAAGGAGGTCACGTGTGTTGGCGAGGCAGAGGTCCTGGGTTTGAGTCTCAGTATGAGCTGAATTGGAGGAAGCAGTGCTCACCAAGCAAGCAGTGTGATGTAATTACATCTATCAAAGCCTTCCAGATATCCACAAGTACATAGGGGTTAGGAGTTAGGGGTTGAATACAGTTTGGGCACGAGCATACACCTACCTCGTACTCCCTCCTCAGAGTGATTCTTCTTCCGTGTGCAACGTAGTTTATCTTCACTCTTCTACACATCCCTATAGGGTGAAATGTGTTCACTGCTTTACTCTCCTACAGTCTCTTAGACACACACCCACAACCACCTCTCCCTGAAGCCACAGATACCGCACTTACCTCTTTACCCCATATCCTGGTATATGGCGTGAGACACTCCCACCCCTAGACTGTGTGTTTGATGTTGATGCAAACTGTTGTTGTTTATGACGCCCAGGCAGATGTGGAAAACAACACAGTGTGGTGAGTACTATGAATAGAGGAACTCAGGGACCCAGTCTGATAATAATGACATTGACATGATGAGTAAATCCCTTCTCCCACCCACAGAACTTTCCATCTCTGTTGAACACACATACACAATTAAATGCATTCACCTTTTTGCTAATTTCCATGCTTTGTTCAAGGTTATTCACATGCTCACAAACCTGCGAAATCATACTGTACATTATATTGAGAATGCAGTCAACAGTACAGTTACATAGCCACTTGTGTTACACACCAGTCCTGCAGTGGCAAGGCTATGTGAATTTGAATGACAATACATGACACTGTGTGTAGCATATGCTCTCAGTCAGTACATGTGGATCATGCTGGAATTGAACCCACAACCTTGGAGTTGCCGCACCGCACTCCAGCCAACTGAGCCATCTGGCAATGTTGCATAATAATGACCAGCATGGCTCTAACTGTACACTCTTAGAAAAAAGGGTTCCGACAGGGTTTTTCGGCTGTCGCCATAGGAGAACCCTTTTGGTTCCAAGGAGAACCCTTTTGGTTCCACGTATAACCCTTTTGGGCTCCATGTATACTGAAAAAATATATAGTTACAGTTCATATAAGGAATTCAATAAATGTAAATAAATTTGGTCCTAATCTATAGATTGACTGGACAACGGCGCTGCCATGGGTGGGCCTGGGAGGGCATAGGCCCACTCACATAGGAGACTGGCCCACCCAGTAGTTCTTTCCACTCTAGTTCATGGATATAAGCCATATCGAATGCCAATTAGAAGGCACAAATATTTTTTTCACTCTTCAGTTTTGCTCGTCTCCACCTGGTCTTGTTGCTGCTAGCCTGTAGTGACCAGTCCACCTCACATTGCATAGAGTGGTGTTGTGACTAGAGGCCAGTCTCTGTGGATGGATGGTCTCCACTTTGATTCATAATACATTCCGTCTCATCTGCATTCATGAATGGATGAGTTGCTAATAGTTACAGGCCTCATTTACACTGGGGAAAGAGAGGATGAGAAAAGAGGAGAGGGAAAGACAGGAAGCTTCTCTACCGTGCTATATTCCTGGGGAGAAAAGGTTGGCAGATGCCAGAGCACATGTTCAGTTTCAGTGTGACGGTATGCCATGGAAGGATAGGGATACTCTCCCCCACCCCCTTTGTAAGAATAAAGACTCTTACACTGTAAGAGTACTATTCACTTTAAACATCAATGCCCTACTTTAACCAGCTTTATCTGTAACAGCTGTTATTTCAAGTGCCTGGTTTTGTAGAGTGGTGTCCCTGACTTACTTTGTTGTTGAACCTCCATTTACTCACTCACATCTCTCCTCCCTTTCATCATCCCCCCTATTCTTCTCTTGTCACTCTCTCATCCCTTCATCCTGTGACAACAGAGGAACACCTGTATGAGGCCCTGAGATTGTGTAAAACCAACAGGCCTGCATGCTAACTCTCCTCTCATAGCCCACTGTGTGTTTGGTAGCATAGCTAGCTAGCCTTCCCCCTGAGGATTAGCATTGTGGCTAGGCTAACCCTGTTAGTTGTTTGGTATGTCGGGTGAGCTGTGAAGTGGTTTTGTAGCCTTTAGACCAGGGCTGTAATAAAACAGATAGTATGGATTAACATGGTCTTGTCGTACTCTCTGTCCTGTAGAGAATGGTGTTTCTCAGGGATCAGAAAGTTAACACAGCTGTGCAACTCTACGGCCTCCAGGCATTTTTACTGTACAATAGAAACTCTTAAGAGATGGTTTCCCAGACACAGATTAAGCTTTGTCCTGGACTAAAAAACAATTTAAATGTCTTGATCAATCCTGGAAACTGGTGCTTAGTGTTTAGGCGTAGTGGCAGAGGGTATAGTCATGGTTAGCACTGTGTAGTAGTTGGTATAACGGCCTGTTGTAGTTTTGACTCTGTTTAAGTACATGACCAGCTTTGTACATCTTTCACTGTAATATGTGCATAGTTCCACCAAATCTATTTTTGTCGCTTTCGATGTCTTTCACCTGTTGTCAGTCTTTCACATGTAATATATCTTTCCTCTACTCAAAATGCTGTGTAGCTGACTCCCAATCTGATGAAGAAGAGCAAGGTAAATTCTATTCCTTCTCTCGTCTGTAGTTTAGTCTACAGAAGGATAGTGGAAATAGCCCACAGATGCATAGATAGTCTATTGTAGTATCCATATATGTGATTGTACTTCCACAGACACCTCAACACTCTCTGTGACCACTGTTGGACCACAAACCCAGCAGACAGTCATCTGATATATGGTCATCTGATGTGTGTGTGTGTGAGTGTGAGTGTGTGTGTGTGTGTGTGTGTGTGTGTGTGTGTGTGTGTGTGTGTGTGTGTGTGTGTGTGTGTGTGTGTGTGTGTGTGTGTGTGTGGGGGGGGGGTGTGGGTGTGGGGTGGGGGGGGGTGTGGGTGTGGGTGTGTGTGGGTGTGGGTGTGGGTGTGTGTGGGTGTGGGTGTGGGTGTGTGTGTGTGTGTGTGGAGCCTAGATCAATATGTGTTGATGAAGAGAGGTTATACTAAAAGAGGCTATACTAAAACTCTTTAACATCGTCCTTAGCTCTGGCATCTTCCCCAATATTTGGAACCAAGGACTGATCACCCCAATCCACAAAAGTGGAGACAAATTTGACCCCAATAACTACCGTGGAATATGCGTCAACAGTAACCTTGGGAAAATACTCTGCATTATCATTAACAGCAGACTCGTACATTTCCTCAATGAAAACAATGTACTGAGCAAATGTCAAATTGGCTTTTTACCAAATTACCGTACAACAGACCATGTATTCACCCTACACACCCTAATTGACAGCCAAACAAACCAAAACAAAGGCAAAGTCTTCTCATGCTTTGTTGATTTCAAAAAAGCCTTCGACTCAATTTGGCATGAGGGTCTGCTATACAAATTGATGGAAAGTGGTGTTGGGGGTAAAACATACGACATTATAAAATCCATGTACACAAACAACAAGTGTGCGGTTAAAATTGGCAAAAAACACACACATTTCTTCACACAGGGTCGTGGGGTGAGACAGGGATGCAGCTTAAGCCCCACCCTCTTCAACATATATATCAACGAATTGGCGCGGGCACTAGAACAGTCTGCAGCACCCGGTCTCACCCTACTAGAATCCGAAGTCAAATGTCTACTGTTTGCTGATGATCTGGTGCTTCTGTCACCAACCAAGGAGGGCCTACAGCAGCACCTAGATCTTCTGCACAGATTCTGTCAGACCTGGGCCCTGACAGTAAATCTCAGTAAGACCAAAATAATGGTGTTCCAAAAAAGGTCCAGTCACCAGGACCACAAATTCCATCTAGACACCGTTGCCCTAGAGCACACAAAAAACTATACATACCTCGGCCTAAACATCAGCACCACAGGTAACTTCCACAAAGCTGTGAACGATCTGAGAGACAAGGCAAGAAGGGCCTTCTATGCCATCAAAAGGAACATAAATTTCAACATACCAATTAGGATCTGGCTAAAAATACTTGAATCAGTCATAGAGCCCATTGCCCTTTATGGTTGTGAGGTCTGGGGTCCGCTCACCAACCAAGATTTCACAAAATGGGACAAACACCAAATTGAGACTCTGCATGCAGAATTCTGCAAAAATATCCTCCGTGTACAACGTAGAACACCAAATAATGCATGCAGAGCAGAATTAGGCCGATACCCACTAATTATCAAAATCCAGAAAAGAGCCGTTAAATTCTACAACCACCTAAAAGGAAGCGATTCCCAAACCTTCCATAACAAAGCCATCACCTACAGAGAGATGAACCTGGAGAAGAGTCCCCTAAGCAAGCTGGTCCTAGGGCTCTGTTCACAAACACAAACACACCCCACAGAGCCCCAGGACAACAGCACAATTAGACCCAACCAAATCATGAGAAAACAAAAAGATAATTACTTGACACATTGGAAAGAATTAACAAAAAAACAGAGCAAACTAGAATGCTATTTGGCCCTAAACAGAGAGTACACAGTGGCAGAATACCTGACCACTGTGACTGACCCAAACTTAAGGAAAGCTTTGACTATGTACAGACTCAGTGAGCATAGCCTTGCTATTGAGAAAGGCCGCCGTAAGCAGACATGGCTCTCAAGAGAAGACAGGCTATGTGCACACTGCCCACAAAATGAGGTGGAAACTGAGCTGCACTTCCTAACCTCCTGCCCAATGTATGACCATATTAGAGAGACATATTTCCCTCAGATTACACAGATCCACAAAGAATTCGAAAACAAATCCAATTTTGATAAACTCCCATATCTACTGGGTGAAATTCCACAGTGTGCCATCACAGCAGCAAGATTTGTGACCTGTTGCCACAAGAAAAGGGCAACCAGTGAAGAACAAACACCACTGTAAATACAACCCATATTTATGTTTATTTATTTTAACTTGTGTGCTTTAACCATTTGTACATTGTTACAACACTGCATATATATAATATGACATTTGTAATGTCTTTATTGTTTTGAAACTTCTGTATGTGTAATGTTTACTGTTCATTTTTATTGTTTATTTGACTTTTGTATATTACCTACCTCACTTGCTTTGGCAATGTTAACACATGTTTCCCATGCCAATAAAGCCCCTTGAATTGAATTGAATTGAGAGGTGTCTGGATGTGTGTGTTGGCGTGGGATGGAGTAGGGTCTATTTATGTGTCTTGATCCATTGGATATGTTAGAGTTGACAGTCCCCCAGGGCCTTCCTCTCCCTCTACCTGTAATCAGATAGCATCACCAGGATGCATCTCCATAGGCCACTTGCTGTCATCATGGAAACGGACAGAGACGCTTCCCCTGTAACCTGGTCAAGCCACTAGACCACACACTCACACGCACACACTCACACATGCACAAACACATGCACTTTAACACACACCGTTGTAACATACACACAACAACTAAACACACAAAGTACATCCTGCAACATAACCCATTACATTACAGGCTATTCTACCTAAAACAAACGCACGGACACACCCACACACACACACACACACACACCTCTCCTCTGCACACCATTGTAAATCTTCTAGACAGCCGGGAAAATGAAACCGACCAAATAACGTTGAGATTAGACATTCACAAACATGATTAATGGTCTCAGGCCGCGCCCAGTGTGTGTGGAATATTAACACTGCTGTGGCCAGTGGCGGATATCTGGAGCGCGTGTACTCACACACGCACATATACACTCACATGCAAGCACACAAGCCAGTAGACACACATACATGGTCAAAAGACAGGCATTACTAATGATCTCAATGGGAATGCAGGGTGATTTAACCATTACTGCAGTTATACAAGACCAGGCTCAAACCTTCCACTGATGCTAACACTTGGTAAACCTGGACCCTTCATGGCTCAGGGCTAACGCTTGGTAAACCTCGACTCTTTCTGGTTCAGGGCTAACACTTGGTAAACCTGGAGCCTTCATGGCTCAGGGCTAACACTTGGTAAACCTCGACTCTTTCTGGTTCAGGGCTAACACTTGGTAAACCTGGAGCCTTCATGGCTCAGGGCTAACACTTGGTAAACCTCGACTCTTTCTGGTTCAGGGCTAACACTTGGTAAACCTGGACCCTTCATGGCTCAGGGCTAACACTTGGTAAACCTCGACTCTTTCTGGTTCAGGGCTAACACTTGGTAAACCTGGACCCTTCATGGCTCAGGGCTAACACTTGGTAAACCTCGACTCTTTCTGGTTCAGGGCTAACACTTGGTAAACCTGGAGCCTTCATTGCTCAGGGCTTCTCTAGTGTGTTGGCACAGAGGCACAAATCTGTCTGTCTGTGTATGTCTGTGTGTTGTTAGCCTAGAACTGAGTGCTGTAATGGGCTCTCAGATAAGCACAATAGATCATTGGAATGCAGCATTGTGACAATGCACACACAGACACTCACACACACACACACACACACACACACACACACACACACACACACACACACACACACACACACACACACACACACACACACACACACACACACACACACACACACACACACACACACACACACACACACAGCGTTATATTCCAATTTTGAAGACACAGATGTAGCTGTTTCTGAGACCAGAATGCATCTGTCCGTAACTAAGCAACAGGTGCTGATCACACTAACACAACACAGATGTCGCATATTGTTGTCCTTTAAAATGAAATACTCCATTTTCATGAATAATAAAAGCAAATGTATAAGTTAGATCCTACCATTTAAAAAAACTGACAGAAAACACACAATTATACTTCTCTGGAGTGTAATTTGAATTGTATAACCTCAAAGGTTACTTACACCTATGCTTTTTTTTGACAAGGTTGTTTTTGGGACATTGAATGGCCAGAATGCATTCAGATTGTAGTGGGTAGTATATTTTCAAGTATGTTCTCAAACATTTTTTGCCCATTGCAGTTTATACATTTTATACGTGTGTGTGTGTGTGTGTGTGTGTGTGTGTGTGTGTGTGTGTGTGTGTGTGTGTGTGTGTGTGTGTGTGTGTGTGTGTGTGTGTGTGTGTGTGTGTGTGTGTGTGTATGTGTGTGTGTGTGTGTGTGTGTGTGTGTGTGTGTGTGTGTGTGTGTGTGTGTGTGTGTGTGTGTGTGTGTGTGTGTATGTGTGTGTGTGTGTGTGTGTGTGTGTGTGTGTGTGTGTGTGTGTGTGTGTGTGTGTGTGTGTGTGTGTGTGTGTGTGTGTGTGTGTGTGTGTGTGTGTGTGTGTTTTTCATCTGAAACCTGGGTTTTGACAACCACCATATCGGATTGTTCTGAAAGCATTCCTGCAACATTATGTTTTTGAAATATAATTTAATCTCTGAGAAAGTAAGCTAATTGATTGCATCCAAATTGGCCATTTTAATTTATAGGATTCATATCATATTCAATAAATATAGTACTAATGAGTTAGACATGAGGAATCTAGTGGTCAGAACCTGGTAATATGTATGGATGTATGATGGGGCATAAACCTAATAACTTCAATAACAAATTTATCTGAACAGGGAATACAAAACATTGCCAAATTCACTGAGAATGCATTACATAGGATGAAGAAACAATGCTCCAAGCCGCAGCTCCATCTTACTTGTCAGACATAGAGAACTGATACTGTATACGGGTTGTTGGGGTTTGTGGGTGGCTTTTGCTAATTTCTTTGTCTTACTCACTGTTAGAAAAAGGTAAATTTGACTATAACAAATTAGCTTAATTTCTCAGGGATCAAATTATACTTCGACAAAATAATGTCGCAGGAATGCTAATCTTATCTGTTTCTAACTACAGAAAAAAAAATCTGAAAAATCTGAGATAGTGGGTGTCATGGCTTGCTGAAATGACATGGAATGACTCACCTATCACATACACAGTGATTGACGGCTACACAGTTCACACTCCCTCTCTAACACAGTTGTAAAATAGGAATTATTTCAGCCTACATTATGATACCTGAGAAGGGGGTGGTAGGCAATAGGGATCGGGGAATTTGTGAGAAGAAAAAGGAAAGTGACTGGGTGCGAGGTCATAGTGAAGTTTATTAAGATGGTATTAAGACTCATATGTGTGTGTGCGTTGATATCTGTTGGGTCAGTGGCCTGGGGGAAGGACGAGAGTGTCACAGCTGACCTCTCTCTGTCCAATCAGAGACACAGCAGGTAGCAAAAACCCGCCCACACACACCTGCACCCTGCTGACCACACCATCTGTCCCTCTATATCACACACACAGACACGCACGCACGCACGCACGCACGCACGCACGCACGCACGCACACACACACACACACACACACACACACACACACACACACACACACACACACACACACACACACACACACACACACACACGCAAAGCTAATCAGTATAAATAAAGATGAACATTACATCAGGAACAGAAGTGTAAGCACCCTGACATTCCTGACAGGATTACTCTATAGCCATTACGTACTGTGTGTGCATGTGTATGCGTGTGTGCGTGTGTGTGTGTACATATGTCTGTAAGCATTTCACTGGAAGGTCTACACCTGTTTTATTCGGATCATGTGACAAATATAATTTGATTTGATACGTGAATGTGTGTGTGTGTGTGTGTGTGTGTGTGTGTGTGTGTGTGTGTGTGTGTGTGTGTGTGTGTGTGTGTGTGTGTGTGTGTGTGTGTGTGTGTGTGTGTGTGTGTGTGTGTGTGTGTGTGTGTGTGTGTGTGCGTGTGTGTCTTTCCTTGCGTGTTTGTGTGTCAAATCATATCAAATGAAAATGTATTGGTCACATACACATATATTTAGCAGATGTTATTATGGGTGTAACGAAATACTTATGTTCCTAGCTCCAACAGTGCAGTAATATCTAACAATTCACAACAATACACACAAATCTAAAAGTAAAATAATGGAAATAAGAAATACACTGCTCAAAAAAATAAAGGGAACACTTAAACAACACATGTAACTCCAAGTCAATCACACTTCTGTGAAATCAAACTGTCCACTTAGGAAGCAACACTGATTGACAATAAATTTCACATGCTGTTGTGCAAATGGAATAGACAAAAGGTGGAAATTATAGGCAATTAGCAAGACACCCCCAATAAAGGAGTGGTTCTGCAGGTGGTGACCACAGACCACTTCTCAGTTCCTATGCTTCCTGGCTGATGTTTTGGTCACTTTTGAATGCTGGTGGTGCTTTCACCCTAGTGGTAGCATGAGACAGAGTCTACAACCCACACAAGTGGCTCAGGTAGTGCAGCTCATCCAGGATGGCACATCAATGCGAGCTGTGGCAAGAAGGTTTGCTGTGTCTGTCAGCGTAGTGTCCAGAGCATGGAGGCGCTACCAGGAGACAGGCCAGTACATTAGGAGACGTGGAGGAGGCCGTAGGAGGGCAACAACCCAGCAGCAGGACCGCTACCTCCGCCTTTGTGCAAGGAGGAGCACTGCCAGAGCCCTGCAAAATGACCTCCAGCAGGCCACAAATGTGCATGTGTCAGCATATGGTCTCACAAGGGGTCTGAGGAAGTGTTCCCTTTATTTTTTTGAGCAGTGTATATACAGTTGAAGTCAGAAGTTTACATACACTTTAGCCAAATTCATATATACTCAGATTTTCACAATTCCTGACATTTAATCCTAGTTAAAATTCCCTGTCTTAGGTCAGTTAGGATCACCACTTTATTTTAAGAATGTGAAATATCAGAATAATAGTAGAGAGAATGATTTACTTCAGCTTTTATTTCTTCCATCACATTCCCAGTGGGTCAGAAGTTTACATACACTTAATTAGTATTTGGTAGCATTGCCTTTAAATTGTTTAACTTGGGTCAAACGTTTCGGGTAGCCTTCCACAAGCTTTCCCACAATAAGTTGGGTGAATTTTGGCCCATTCCTCCTGTCCTGACAGAGCTGGTGTAACTGAGTCAGGTTTATAGGCTTCCTTGCTCGCACACCCTTTTTCAGTTCTGCCCACACATTTTCTATGGGATTGAGGTCAGGGCTTTGTGATGGCCACTTCTATACCTTGACTTTGTTGTCCTTAAGCCATTTTGCCACAACTTTGGAATGGGGGGGGGGGGGGGGTCATTGTCCATTTGGAAGACCTATTTGCGACCAAGCTTTAACTCCCTGACTGATGTCTTGATATGTTGCTTCAATACATCCACATAATTTTCCTTCCTCATGGTGCCATCTATTTTGTGAAGTGCACCAGTCCCTCCTGCAGCAAAGCACCCCCACAACATGATGCTGCCAACCCCATGCTTCACGGTTGGGATGGTGTTCTTCGGCTTGCAAGCCTCCCCCTTTTTCTCAAACATAACGATGGTCAATATGGATAAACAGTTCTATTTTTGTTTCATCACACCAGAGGACATTTCTCCAAAAAGTACGATCTTTGTCCCCATGTGCAATTGCAAACCGTAGTCTGTTTTTTTATGGTGGTTTTGGACCAGTGGATTCTTCATTGCTGAGCGGCCTTTCAGGTTATGTCGATATAGGACTCGTTTTACTGTGGATATATATACTTTTGTACCTGTTTCCTCCAGCATCTTCACAAGATCCTTTGCTGTTGTTCTGGGATTGATTTGCACTTTTCGCACCAAAGTACGTTCATCTCTAGGAGACAGAACGCGTCTCCTTCCTGAGCTATTGTCACGTTCCTGACCTGTTTTATGTTATTTTTGTATGTGTTTAGTTGGTCAGGGCGTGAGTTGGGGTGGGAATTCTATGTTTTGTGTTTCTATGTTTAGGTCACTTGTAATTAGCCTTATATGGTTCTCAATCAGGGACAGGTGTTTGACGTTTTCCTCTGATTGAGAACCATATATAGGTTGGCTGTTCACACTGTTTGTTTGTGGGTGATTGTCTTCCGTGTCTGTGTCTGCGCACCACACGGGACTGTAGCGTTTGTTCGTTCGTTTGATGTAGTCTGTTCCTGTTCGTGAGTTCTTCGTGTAGTTATGTAAGTTCCATGTTCAGGTCTGTCTACGTCGTTTTGTTATTTTGTAATTTTCCAAGTGTTTTTTCGTGTTCGTCTTCGTCTTTAAATAAATTTCAATATGTCATCACACCTCGCTGCATTTTGGTCGAATCCTTGCTCCTCCTGTTCGGATGAAGAGGAGGAGGAGAACCGTTACAGCTATGATGGCTGTGTGGTCCCATGGTGTTCATACTTCCGTACTATTGTTTGTACAGATTAACGTGGTACCTTCAGGCGTTTGGAAATTGCTCCCAAGGATGAACCAGACATGTGGAGGTCTACAATTTGTTTTCTGAGGTCTTGGCTGATTTCTTTTGATTTTACCATGATGTCAAGCAAAGAGGCACTGAGTTTGAAGGTAGGCCTTGAAATACATCCACAGGTACACCTCCAATTGACTCAAATTGTGTCAATTAGCCTATCAGAAGCTTCTAAAGCCATGACATCATTTTCTGGAATTTTCCAAGCTGTTTAACGGCACAGTCAACTCAGTGTATGTAAACTTCTGACCCACTGGAATTGTGATACAGTGAAATAATCTGTCTGTTAACAATTGTTGGAAAAATGACTTGTGTCATGCACAAAGTAGATGTCCTAACCGACTTGCCAAAATGTATAATTTGTTAACAAGACATTTGTGGAGTGGTTGAAAAACAAGTTATAATGACTCCAACCTAAGTGTATGCAAACTTCCGACTTCAACTGTAAATATTAGGGCGAGCAATGTCGGAGTGACAGACAGGTGTCTGCATACGTGTGTATTTACAATGCCTTCGGAAGGTATTCAGACCCATTGACTTTTTCCACATTTTGTTACGTTACAGCCTTATTCTAAAATGGATTAAATCAACAACAAAAAATCCTCAGAAATCTACACACAATACCCCATAATGACAAAGAGAAAACAGGTTTGTAGATTTTTTTTCAAATTTATAATAAATAAGAAACAGAAATACCTTAAGTATTCAAACCCTTTTTCATGAGACTCAAGTTGAGCTCAGGTGCATCCTGTTTCCATTGATCATCCTTGAGATGTTTCTACAACTTGATTGTGGTAAATGCAATTGGTTGGAAATTATTTGGAAAGGCACCTACCTGTCTATATTATGTCCCACAGTTGACAGTGCATGTCAGAGCAAAACCAACCATTGAGATCGAAGGAATTGTCCGTAGAGATCCGAGACATGATTGTGTTGAGGCACAGATTGGGGTAACAAAAAATGTCTGCAGCATTGGAGGTCCCCAAGAACACAGTGACCTCCATCAATTCTTAAATTGAAGAAGTTTGGAGCCACCAAGACTCTTACTAGAGCTGGTCGCCCGGCCAAACTGAGCAATCAGGGGAGAAGGGCATTGGTCAGGGAGGTGACCAAGAACCTGATTGTCACTCTGACAGAGCTCCAGAGTTCCTCTGTGGAGATGGAAGAACCTTTCCAGAAGAACAATCATCTCTGCAGCACTCCACCAATCAGGCCTTTATGGTAGAGTGGCCAGACGGAAACCACTCCTCAGTAAAAGGCACATGACAGCCTGCTTGGAGTTTGCCAAAAGGCACCTAAGGACTCTTAGACCATGAGAAACAATATTATTTTGTCTGATGAAACCAAGATTGAACTCTTTGGCATTGAATGCCAAGCGTCACGTCTGGAGGAAACCTTGCACCATCCCTACAGTAAAGCATTGTGGTGGCAGCATCATGCTGTGGGGATGTTTTTCAGCAGCAGGGAATGGGAGACTAGTCAGGATTCGAGGCAAGATGGACGGAGAAAAGTACAGAGAGATCCTTGATGAAAACTTGCTCCAGAGCGTTCTGGACCTCAGACTGGGGCGAAGGTTCACCTTCCAACAGGACAACGACCCTAAGCACATAGCCAAGACAACCCAGGAGTGGCTTCGGGACAAGTCTCTGAATGTCCTTGAGGGGCCCAGCCAGAGTCCAGCCTTGAACTCGATCGAACATCTCTGGAGAGACCTGAAAATAGCTATGAAGCAATGCTCCCCATCCAACCTGACAGAGCTTGAAACGATCTGCAGAGAAGAATGAGAGAAACTCCCCAAATACAGGTGTGTCAAGCTTGTAGCGTCATACCCAAGAAGACAAGGCTGTAATCGCTGCCAAAAGTGCTTCATTAAAGTACTGAGTATAGGGTCTGAATACATATGTAAATGTGATATCAGTTTTACATTTTTTATAAATTAGCAAAAATTTCTAAAAAACTGTTTTTGCTTTGTCATAATGGGGTATAGTGTAGATTGATGAGGGGGGGAAACGATTGAATCAATTTTACACTAAAGCTGTAACCTAACAAAATGTGGAAAAAGTCAAGGGGTATGAATACTTTCCGAAGGCGCTGTATGTCCAGATAGTGAGCCGTAGCAGGGAGCACACAGTGAAACTGTTAGATCCTGCAGTGACTCCATATGGACTTCAGGCCCCTTCCCTTTTTCAGCCCTGCCCTGACACTGTTACTGTGGCACTGTGTATCACTATGTGTTACTGTATGAATGCACACAAACACGTCACACATACACACACACACACGCACAAACAAACAAACACACACAGTTATTGACAGCCAATGTCATCATGTGAGTGTTTACGAGGAGCAACAGTCCAGCTCATTAAGGTCTGATCATGTATCACAGAGTAAACACCATCAATCAACTGCAGTTAGCACACCTACAAACACACACACACACTGAAATGAAAGACATCTATGAGAGATTAAGAGACACTCAGTCAATGACATAAGACCTCTCAATAGGTAATCACTCAACACTCTCTATCAAACACTAGTGATGTTCTTTTAAACCTGGCAACATAAAGGTGCTCCTGTTTTTCACAGGTTTTTATCCACAGCCAGGCTGTGCAGCGAGAAGGTATGCACACATAGCATGAGCTAGTGAGTGTATTGAGGTGAGAATAAAAGAGAAAGATAGAAAGGATAGGTACGAGTTATTAGGCATCCAAATTGGCCTTAGCAACTCTATTTTTGTCTTCACCTGGAGGCCGATAGAAATGGAGAAATGGACAAGAGAAAAGATAATACATGAAATAGACAGAGAAAATGAAAACGAAAGAGTTTTGTAGATCCATTCAAGGTTGGGAGGGAGGGAAGAGAGGAGATGAGAGAGAAGGGCTCCCTCTGAGTCATACTTGGAGTTTTCCTCCCCCTTCCTTCTCTCCCCTCCCCCTCCACTACTCTCACACTCCCATCTCCAACCTCTCTACCTCTTTCTTACTTCTGTCCCTTCTTCCTCACCGCCTGCTCTCTTGCTGTACATGCCTCCTCTGTCATTCATAAATAAAGCTCCCTCTGTGCTACACTCTCTTTCTTACTTGAATGAATCATCTTATCACTCATTCACTCAAACACTCTCTCTCTCACTCACACACACACACACACACACACACACACACACACACACACACACACACACACACACACACACGCTGTGTGTTGAATACAGATGAGGTAGGGACTGCACCACTCCCCAGCCCTCTCTGAACTGAAGGAGCCCTGAGAGCACACACCACACAGACACGCGCACATACACACACACACACACACACCACACAGACACGCGCACATACACACACACACACACACACCACACAGACACGCGCACATACACACACACCACACAGACACACGCACACACACACACACACACAGAAACCAACACACACAGAAAAAAACACAAACACACACAGAGCCTCAGTCTCAGGAAAGCGTGACTATCCGTCCCTCCGCTCACTTTCACTCCTTTATTCAACTACACTGGTCTGTGCCTTAGGGGTCCACTCTGCTCCTCCATTTCTTCCTCAATCCCCCTTTACTCCTCCTCACCTCTGATCTCATCCCCTCATCCAATTCATCTTCTGCTTGTGATAAGATGAGAGATATCAGTCCTATACTCAAATCAAATCACATTTTCTTTGTCACATGCGCCAAATACAACAGGTGTAGACATTACAGTGAAATGCTTACTTACAAGCCCTTAACCAACAATGCAGTTAAAAAATAAAAAAGAATAAGAAGTAAAAGTAACAAATAATTAACAAATAACAAATAATGCTTTATGTCGAATTTTCTTGAGTATAATGTTTTTGGGGGAAGGGTGCTCTTCAGACAGACAACTCTCCAACAGATCACCAGTTTGGGGATACATCAGCAGACACAATGGGGACACAGATAGCTAGGCTCATTTTAGCCACAGCCAGGCAGTGGTTGTGAGCCTGTAACGCTAACGTCATGGCACATGCAATCTACTCATTTGCAAAATACACTCATTGAACATATCCTCTGCGAGCTTCATCTAGCTAGCTACCGGAAATATTTACAGCAGGACATAAACCGATATGGCTCTGGACTGATGTCCCAACTCCGCCCTTTCCTTTCTGCCAAACTGACGTTGGTCTACGTACAGACGTGTACGCTGGAACATTTGTACATTGTCAGAGGCAACCCATCTGTTTAGAGAGACTACGGATATGGAGTCGAATAAACCTTGAGATTTGCATCCCAAGTGTGTGCGTGCGTGTGTGTGCGTGTGCGTGTGCATGTGCGTGTGTGTGTTCAAGAAGATGCAGTTGTTCTCTCTCTATTACTGCGGATTGAACCAAGGTTTAATAAAGCGTGCAGGGCTCCCAATCTAATAACAACTGCACTCTGGTTATTGGAATGCTCCCTGTACACACACACAAACACACAAAAAATCATACTGAACAAACACCTTACTCATCACCTTCCACCCACCCACAGCAGTTCCACACAGACTGTAGTCAGACTGTACTCAGACACACTAGACATAGCATACAGTATCTGTAATATTTTCTCTGTCATGATCAATTACTGAACGTACTGTACCTGTCAAAAGTACTCATTCAAGGGTTTTTATTTATTTTTACTATTTTCTACATTGTAGAATAATAGTGAAGACATCAAAACTATGAAATAGTATACAGTGGGGAGAACAAGTATTTGATACACTGCCGATTTTGCAGGTTCTCCTACTTACAAAGCATGTAGAGGTCTGTAATTTTTATCATAGGTACACTTCAACTGTGAGAGACGGAATCTAAAACAAAAATCCAGAAAATCACATTGTATGATTTTTAAGTAATTCATTTGCATTTTATTGCATGACATAAGTATTTGATCACCTACCAACCAGTAAGAATTCCGGCTCTCACAGACCTGTTAGTTTTTCTTTAAGAAGCCCTCCTGTTCTCCACTCACTACCTGTATTAACTGCACCTGTTTGAACTCGTTACCTGTATAAAAGACACCTGTCCACACACTCAATCAAACAGACTCCAACCTCTCCACAATGGCCAAGACCAAAGAGCTGTGTAAGGACATCAGGGATAGAATTCTAGCCCTGCACAAGTCTGGGATGGGCTACAGGACAATAGGCAAGCAGCTTGGTGAGAAGGCAACAACTGTTGGCGCATTATTAGAAAATGGAAGAAGTTCAAGATGACGGTCAATCACCCTCGGTCTGGGGCTCCATGCAAGATCTCACCTCGTGGGGCATCAATGATCATGAGGAAGATGAGGGATTAGCCCAAAACTACACGGCAGGACCTGGTCAATGACCTGAAGAGAGCTGGGACCACAGTCTCAAAGAAAACCATTAGTAACACACTACGCCGTCATGGATTAAAATCCTGCAGCGCACGCAAGGTCCCCCTGCTCAAGCCAGCGCATGTCCAGGCCCGTCTGAAGTTTGCCAATGACCATCTGGATGATCCAGAGGAGGAATGGGAGAAGGTCATGTGGTCTGATGAGACAAAAATAGAGCTTTTTGGTCTAAACTCCACTCGCCATGTTTGGAGGAAGAAGAAGGATGAGTACAACCCCAAGAACACCATCCCAACCGTGAAGCATGGAGGTGGAAACATCATTCTTTGGGGATGCTTTTCTGCAAAGGGGACAGGACGACTGCACCGTATTGAGGGAAGGATGGATGGGGCCATGTATCGCGAGATCTTGGCCAACAACCTCCTTCCCTCAGTAAGAGCATTGAAGATGGGTCGTGGCTGGGTCTTCCAGCATGACAACGACGCGAAAAACACACAGTCAGGGCAACTAAGGAGTGGCTCCGTAAGAAGCATCTCAAGGTCCTGGAGTGGCCTAGCCAGTCTCCAGACCTGAACCCAATAGAAAATCTTTGGAGGGAGCTGAAATTGCCCAGCGACAGCCCCGAAACCTGAAGGATCTGGAGAAGGTCTGTATGGAGGAGTAGGCCAAAATCCCTGCTGCAGTGTGTGCAAACCTTGTCAAGAACTACAGGAAACGTATGATCTCTGTAATTGCAAACAAAGGTTTCTGTACCAAATATTAAGTTCTGCTTTTCTGATGTATCAAATACTTATGTCATGCAATAAAATGCAAATGAATTACTTCAAAATCATACAATGTGATTTTCTGGATTTTTGTTTTAGATTCCGTCTCTCACAGTTGAAGTGTACCTATGATAAAAATGACAGACCTCTACATGCTTTGTAAGTAGGAAAACCTGCAAAATCGGCAGTGTATCAAATACTTGTTCTCCCCACTGTATATGGAATCATGTAGTAACCAAAAAAGTGTTAAACAAATCAAAATATATTTTATATTTGAGATTCTTCAAAGGAGCCACCCTTTACTGTCACGTTCTGACCATAGTTCTTGTGTGTTTTCCTTGTTTTGTGTTGGTCAGGACGTGACCTGGGTGGGCATTCTATGTTTTGTGTTTCTATGTGGGGATTGTCAATTGGCCTGATGTGGTTCTCAATCAGAGGCAGGTGTTTGTCATTGTCTCTGATTGGGAACCATATTAAGGTAGTCTGTTTTGTGTTGGGATTTGTGAGTGGTTGTTTTCTGTCTTTGTGTTCTGCACCAGATAGGACTGTTTTCGGTTTTCAAATTTTTTGTTTTGTAGCTTGTAGTGTTCACGTTATTATTCTTTATTAAACATGTAGAACAATAGCCGCGCTGCGTTTTGGTCCTCTCCTTCATCCCAGGAAGAAAGCCGTTACATTTGCCTTGATGACAGCTGTACACTCTTGGCACTCTGTGAAGCATAGACCGGTGGCAATCTGTCCTTTGGAACCAAAAATCCAAAATCCAAACAAACGACTGGTTCACGTCCATAAATATCGCACTAATCATAACGAACCACTGGGTCGAGTCTTTAGCAACCAAAATATGAGTATGAATTTGCTTATAAGTGAAAATATCAACAACAACAAAAAATTATACCGGAAAATGAGTGCTTAGTATTGTTTTCTGATGATGATTTCTGCATATGCATATGGTGTTAGTATTCTCACTGTACCCAAATGCTGCATTGTACTGCTAAATGTGCAACCTGTATGCTATACTACATGTACAGTATGTACTGCATACAGTATTCACTATGCAAATGGTCTCCTATGTCCCTGTTGTGGAAAGGTACATAGAGTACGTTAGTGTTGTATTCTCTGTCAGTATTGTCTGTGTGTCTCTCTCTCTCTCTCTCTCTCATATCAAAGATCTTAGACTTTATATCCACCAACCAATGGCATTTCTTAAAAACCCACCAGAGGGATATTTTAAACCTACAAATTCAAGGTTTACTTTTGTTTTGTTGGTCTATAACAAAATGTTGTTTGCCAATATTGCATTGATGCATCCTTAACGTTTGACATGTGCTTTCACAGCATTCAAGTTAAACAACATGTATGTTTACATCGTAAATAAAGTTGTAGATGCTACCCTTACTGCTATCACTAATTTGTGGCTGCGAGTTCAAAACCCCCTTCATGGCAAAGTTGTTATTTGAGGAAAGAGTGCTTCACTGTTGGTTCTCGAGTCAAATAACGCATATGTGACAAAGTAGATGATTGTAATACGTTGTAAGTGTAGCCTACACGTCTATGTAATGTAGCGACGATTATCTATGTAGTAGTGCCAATTATTTGTGTCGGTCTGCAAGAAGTACTCCAACAACAAGCTCCTCATAAAATGTATTTGTAATCTTAATTTCCAAGGTTTTGCCTGCACTTCTCTTCTGTTCACAACACACTACCACAATTAGTGCAGGCCTAATATGTAGGCTTACATTTGAAGGGTAGCTTAAGCCTACACAGTGCCACCCCACCAAGCCATGTGTAGTGAGTGACTTAGGTTGTTTCACAAATCTGGTTTTGCATAGGTTATTACTGTGCTTGTAATAGGCGGTGAAAGCATGTGCGTGTAATTGGGATGACGAACAGAACATGCCATTTCACTTCCATCATTATATCAAATGTAAGGCAAACCCGGACAACACTGGGCCAATTGTGCGCCACCCTATGGGGACTCCAAGCCGGATTTGATTCAGCCTGGATTCAAACCAGGGACTGTAGTGCACTGAGCAGTGCCTTAGACCGCTACGCCACTCAGGAGCTCAATAATCAATAGTGTAGCTTTTCAATCTACGTGCCCTGGGACTGGGAGAGCAGCCTCGAGAGCGCACACAGTGTATGCTACCTGTGATTTCATTATCTGATAACTTTTTTTTATTTCGCAGTTTAAATTGACTAGATATATTCACTGCAGTATTTAGCCTAATATTGAGCTAATTATATAATTATGAACTAATATGCATACACTTCTAACTTAGGCTACACATCTCAAGCCTGTCTGTCTTCATTGTTCTGTTTCGCAGTTACACATTTGGCCTCTCTGCTGCCTCGGCTATTCCTTTTAAATCTTGTGTCCCAGGAAAAGCCAGACTACAATTGTAACGGCTTTCTTCCTGGGGTGAAGGAGAGGACCAAAATGCAGCGCGGCTAGTGTTCAACATGATTTAATAAAGAAGAGACAATAACGTGAACACTATACAAAATACAAAATAACAAATGTGAAAACCGAGACAGTCCTATCTGGTGCAGAACACAAAGACAGAAGACACCCACCCACAATCCCCAACACAAAACAAGCCACCTATATATGATTCTCAATCAGGGACAACGATTGACAGCTGCCTCTGATTGAGAACCATATTAGGCTGAACACAGAAACAGACAAACTAGACACACAACATAGAATTCCCACCCAGCTCACGTCCTGACCAACACTAAACAAGCAAAACACATAAGAACTCTGGTCAGGACGTTACAACAATAGCTTGTTGGACACTTATTTTGGCTTATTTGTCTTACTTATAGCCTATTGGAGGAGAGTGAATGTAAATAGGTTACAGCATTAAGAACTGGTGGAGAGATGGAAAGGAGAGAGAGACAGCGCATCTCAATGTCAGAAGAAGCCCATCACTATTTTCCAATGGTGGGCCTATCTTAGCACCGATACATCCTTACAAAATACAATATATAAGTGGCCTGCTAATGTACCTTTCTGGACCTTCTAAACTGTCGAGCTATAGAACATTTATATACAGTATATATAACTTTTAATACTGGGCCGAATAGTTGTGGTAAATTAAATTGATTGGACATGATTTGGAAAGGCACAAACCTGTCTATATAAGGTCCCACAGTTGACAGTACATGTCAGAGAAAAAAACCAATCCATGAGGTTGAAGGAATTGTCCATAGAGCTCTGAGACAGGATTGTGTTGAGGCACAGATCTGGGGAAGGGTACCAAAAGATGTCTACAAAATTGAAGGTCCCCAAGAACACAGTGGCCTCAATCATTCTTAAATGGAAGAAGTTTGGATCCACCAAGACTCTACCTAGAGCTGGCCGCCAAGCTAAACTGAGCAAATGCGGGAGAAGGGCCTTGGTCAGGGAGGTGACCAAGAACCCAATGGTCACTCTGATAGAGCTCCAGAGTTCCTCTGTGGCGATGGGAGAACCTTCCAGAAGGACAACCATCTCTGCAGCACTCCACCAATCAGGCCTTTATGGTAGAGTGGCCAGACGGAAGCCGCTCCCAGTAAAAGGGACATGACAGCCCGCTTGGAATTTGCCAAAAGGCACCTAAAGACTCTCAGACCAGGAGAAACAAGATTCTCTGGTTTGATGAAACCAAGATTGAACTCTTTGGCCTGAATGCCAAGCATCACGTCTGGAGAAAACCAGTGAAGCATGGTGGTGGCAGAATCATGCTGTGGGGATGTTTTTCAGAGGCAGTGACTGGGAGACTAGTCAGGATCAAGGGAAAGATGAACAGAGCAAAGTACAGAGAGATCCTTGATGAAAACCTGCTCCAGAGCGTTCAGGACCTCAGACTGGGGCGAAGGTTCACCTTCCAACAGGACAACGACCCTAAGCACACAGCCAAGACAATGCAGGAGTGTTATGTCCTTTAGGGGCCCAGCCAGAGCGCGGACTTGAACCCAATCTAACATCTCTGGAGAGACCTGAAAATAGCTGTTCAGCAAAGCTCCCCATCCAACCTGACAGAGCTTGAGAGGATCTGCAGAGAAGAAAGGGAGAAACTCCCCAAATACAGGTGTGCCACGCTTGTATCGTTATACCCAAGAAGACTCAAGGCTGTAATCGCTGCCAAAGGTGCTTCAACAAAGTACTGAGTAAAGGGTCTGAATACTTATGTAAATGTGATATTTCAGTTTTTTTTTATACATTGGCAAACATTTCTAAAAACCTGTTTTTGCTTTGTCATTATTGGGTATTGTGTGTAGATTGATGAGGGGAAAACATTTAGAATAAGGTTGTAACGTAATTATTTTGGGGAAAAGTCAAGGGGTCTGGATACTTTCCAAATGCATGGTATACTGCTGTGTGTGTGTGTTAGTGAGGAGGAGAGACAGAGAGAGAGAGTATGGTTTAGTGTGTGCGGGGGGAGAGTGGATATTTATGTGTGTGTGAATGACTCAGCTCTGAGCAGTAGCGCTTGGCTGAAATTAAAATGAGCTGTCGGTCGTCACACACGCACACGCACACGCGCACGCACACGCGTTTGGTGGGGATGCGGTGGAGCTTGCAGGCAGGGCAGGATGTGTGTGGAGTATAAATAACTCTGCATCGCCACTGATGCTATTTCTGGACCAGGCATCGTGACACTCAACCGCAGGCAACCTCAGACAGGACACTGACACGCACATATATATATATATACAGTGGAGAGAACAAGTATTTGATACACTGCCGATTTTGAAGGTTTTCCTACTTCCAAAGCATGTAGACGTCTGTAATTTTTATCATAGGTACACTTCAACTGTGAGAGACGGAATCTAAAACAAAAATCCAGAAAATCACATTGTATGATTTTTAAGTAATTAAATTGCATTTTATTGCGTGACATAAGTATTTGATCACCTACCAACCAGTAAGAATTCCGGCTCTCACAGACCTGTTAGTTTTTCTTTTAGAAGCCCTCCTGTTCTCCACTCATTACCTGTATTAACTGCACCTGTTTGAACTTGTTACCTGTATAAAAGACACCTGTACACACACTCAATCAAACAGACTCCAATCTCTCCACAATGGCCAAGACCAGAGAGCTGTGTAAGGACATCAGGGATAAAATTGTAGACCTGCACAAGGCTGGGATGGGCTACAGGACAATAGGCAAGCAGCTTGGTGAGAAGGCAACAACTGTTGGCGCAATTATTAGAAAATGGAAGATGTTCAAGATGACGGTCAATCACCCTCGGTCTGGGGCTCCATGCAAGATCTCACCTCGTGGGGCATCAATGATCATAAGGAAGGTGAGGGATCAGCCCAGAACTACACGGCAGGACCTGGTCAATGACCTGAAGAGAGCTGGGACCACAGTCTCAAAGAAAACCATTAGTAACACACTACGCTGTCATGGATTGAAATCCTGCAGCGCACGCAAGGTCCCCCTGCTCAAGCCAGCGCATGTCCAGGCCCGTCTGAAGTTTGCCAATGACCATCTGGATGATCCAGAGGAGGAATGGGAGAAGGTCATGTGGTCTGATGAGACAAAAATAGAGCTTTTTGGTCTAAACTCCACTCGCCGTGTTTGGAGGAAGAAGAAGGTTGAGTACAACCCCAAGAACACCCTCCCAACCGTGAAGCATGGAGGTGGAAACATAATTCTTTGGGGATGCTTTTCTGCAAAGGGGACAGGACGACTGCACCGTATTGAGGGGAGGATGGATGGGGCCATGTATCGCGAGATCTTGGCCAAAAACCTCCTTCCCTCAGTAAGAGCATTGAAGATGGGTCGTGGCTGGATCTTCCAGCATGACAACGACCCGAAACACACAGCCAGGGCAACTAAGGAGTGGCTCCGTAAGAAGCATCTCAAGGTCCTGGAGTGGCCTAGCCAGTCTCCAGACCTGAACCCAATAGAAAATCTTTGGAGGGAGCTGAACGTCCGTATTGCCCACCGACAGCCCCGAAACCTGAAGGATCTGGAGAAGGTATGTATGGAGGAGTGGGCCAAAATCCCTGCTGCAGTGTGTGCAAACCTGGTCAATAACTACAGGAAACGTATGATCTTTGTAATTGCAAACAAAGGTTTCTGTACCAAATATTAAGTTCTGCTTTTCTGATGTATCAAATACTTATGTCATGCAATAAAATGCAAATTAATTACTTAAAAATCATACAATGTGATTTTCTGGATTTTTGTTTTAGATTCCGTCTCTCACAGTTGAAGTGTACCTATGATAAAAATTACAGACCTCTACATGCTTTGTAAGTAGGAAAACCTGCAAAATCGGCAGTGTATCAAATACTTGTTCTCCCCACTGTATATGTGCACACTTACTACTGCACTTACACACACACAAAGAAATACATACAGACACACACACCTCAGTCAAATGCATAACCTTCCAATCATAGTTTAAGTTCTGATGAGGGTTATTCCGCTCCTTTTGTACAGTATCTCTCTCCAGCTCCCTTTCATTCTCACCTCTCTCACCATCCCTCTATTTGCCTTTGTCTTTCATTGTCTTTCCCTCCCTCTTTCTTTGTCCATCCCCTGCGTATGATGACTTTATTCGTATTTAATTGGGCCTGTCCTTGTCAGCAACAGTAAAATGGTGTGTGGAACAATAGCTGTCCAGCTATTGTTGCAGTGGAATGACTGCATAACACCCTGGCTCTCAGAGGTGTAAAGACTCTGTTGAGTTCCCAGTCCAGTATAACTAACTCTTCCCATAGAATATAATGGGAACTATGACCCGTTGCTGCAGCTATAACTGTTTCCTACGGCTTGTGCTGCCTGCTTGTGCTGCCTGCTACACATTCAAGATTAGTTGAGTTTCTGCCGCTTTACTAAGTGAAATGTTTTGAAACCAAGTTTAAAGCACTATACCACCAAAGCATTTGTTATTGTTCTATGAGGTGACTGAAACCCTGTGTTGTAATCATCTGTCCTCTGTCACCCACTGCTGTGTACCTGTAGAGGTGATTATGAACCCGTATGAAGCCTGTGGTGGTGTAGTACTGTAGCAGTTCTTGTCCAGTGTTTGGCTGATCTATGTCCTGCTGAGGTGTTGATTGTGAACTGTTTGGCTAGTGTAGCTTACACTGCATTACACCATGAGTGTTTGGCTTTAACCTCAGTCACTGACTCAGTCACTCATCATACAACACACTGTTATTATTTTCTGGTTATGCTTCTTCTCTCCTCTCCATCAACCCCATGTCCTATTTCCCTCATTTTCTCACTGTTATTTCTCCCCCATGTTCCTCCTTCCCTTCCTCTTGAACTCTCTATATTTCCTTAATATCTTCTCCCTCTCTCTACTTTCTTCCCTCTATGTTTCTCCCTCTTTCCCTCTCTCTGGCCTTTCTCCTAGTGCATCCTGGGTAGTGAAAGAAACTCTGGTGCCACTTAGTCACTAAACACACACAGCTCTGTTTCAGGGCCACTGAGTGCCAACGTCTGTTTCCCGCAGACAGTAATCATGTGGCATGCCAACCAGGCCTTGGCACACGCCACAAGAGAGTGGCAGTATAAGGGTGACACTCTTAAAACAGGCCTTGTTCTGTGTGTATGTGTCTGTTCGTTTTTTCTGTGTGTGTGTCTCAAGGGACCAGGGTTATTTGAGGTTTTTATAAAGTGTATTTCATCTGCTGTTACTCACTCTTACCTCCCCCTTCTCTTTCACTCTCTCCAGAGTGATCGATTATGGTCATCTTTGGTCAGTCAGGTTGTGGTTGCGGCACTGTCAGGTGTCGTTGCATGGTGTTCATGTGAAATGTTTTCCAGTTTGATTGGTGAGCCTACCGCATGAAGCACACTGTTAATGTCACGTTGGTATAAATGATTCAGGAGACAGGCGCAGGAATGAGTAATAGTTTTTTTTATTACTCCCAAATTACGGCATGCCGTGTAAAGGCACGGGGACGAAGACCAAAAAACCCTTTCCAAAACACAGGGTTGAAACCCAAACAAAAGAGGAGTACCTCGAATAAATAAAACAAGCGCACAATGATTAATACACGGGACGAGACCCTAATCATCTGCACAATCCACAATGGCACGAAGGCCAAAACACAATAGAACAGGTACTCACACGAACCAACGGACATTGTAACAATAATTGACAGCACTATGGTAAACCAAGGACACACTTATACAATAACTAATGGGAATAGGGGCCAGGTGTGCGTAATGAAAGTTCCGGAGGGATCCATGACAGTTAAATCGTTGGCTCATGTCTTGTGACTGAGTTATGGGGAGCAGAACCAATCAGAAAGACCTGTGGGATTTGTTTCCTGCCTCTCAATAATCTGTAGTTCAGCATGTCATCCTGATCAGAAGTTGGTGGTTGAAAATGATGCATTCATGTTGTGTTGGAATAGAAAACATGACTCCAAAGGATACTTAACATTCCTGCACACTTTTTTTCAAAGTTTCACTTTTCTTACATACCCAATAGTTGACATTCATCAAAAATAAGCAGAATGGACTATAGTTGTCATGAATAGAATACAATGTTCATGTGATTTGAGGTGTTAGTTTGGAGTGACTCAGATGAAACATTTAATTTGAAGTATGAATGTTGATGTGGGATATGAGTTGATATCAGAGAGAGGATTAAGTGGTGACGCGATGCTGTGGGGTTTTTGAGGAGCTTAGAGTGGCTGTCTGCTAATTGGCAGGCTGGTTTCCTGGTCCTTGATTACAGCTAGCACGGGGTGTATTCAGCTGGAGAAGGGGAATTAGAGGGGGGGATCAGCTCCCTGAAGGTCTACCACGTTTCACTGTTGACACGTTTCTGAATGGAGTGAAGGCAAGCTGATGGCTTAGTGCTGTGTACTGGTTCTCTGCCAAGTTAGCGTACAGAGGTAGAGAGGGCGTATACGCAGGAGATTCACAATGATGCAGGTTTAAGCTATGATCAGAGAGAGGGATCAGAGCATGTTTCCTCCACCAGAAAGGGTCGATGCAACTGCTTTTCCCGATCATAGTGAACCCTGCCTGTGCTCAGAGTTCTAAGACTGGGCGTCTGGTTCCTTGCTGATTTGCTATTGGTAATGTAGCAGATGTGAACTAGGAGGCTAGTGAAGTGCTAGTGCAGTTGCCAAATTATTGTGACGTCACCTGTCCTGTGATGTAAGAAGTCAATTGTCGCTCACAGAGGGAGTTTGCGAATTTATCCTCCTATTCAAGAAAAATCATTTTGACATCCTAATAATCCAACATGTTAACATCCCATCATTCTAACATTCTCCAGACCAGCCACATGCTGCAACCTGACTTTGCCGTAACCTAGCAACCATGGAAGGATGAGGCTCAGTGGAGCACAGCCAGAGTTCCAGCTGGTGTTCTCTGGTTTGTGTGTGTGTGTTTGTGTGTGTGTGTGTGTGTTTTCTTGTGTGTGTGTGTGTGTGCCGGAATATATGCGTGTTCAGCTATTTAGCCTTCTTGTTAGCCTGTGTGTGCTAGGGGTAATGTGTGCGTGTGACAAAATATATGTATGTCCAGCTCTTTAGCCTTCTTGTTAGCCTGTGTGTGCTAGGGGTAATGTGTGTGTGTGACAAAATATATGTATGTCCAGCTCTTTAGCCTTCTTGTTAGCCTGTGTGTGCTAGGGGTAATGTGTGTGTGTGACAAAATGTATGTATGTCCAGCTCTTTAGCCTTCTTGTTAGCCTGTGTGTGCTAGGGGTAATGTGTGTGTGTGACAAAATATATGTATGTCCAGCTCTTTAGCCTTCTTGTTAGCCTGTGTGTGCTAGGGGTAATGTGTGTGTGTGTGTGTTGGGGTAATGGATGAGCTTAGTGGAAATGAGCGCTTGTCTCAGTCCTGCAGCGAAGATCAATATCAACCATACATTCATCTCTAATTACCACAGCAGGGCTCACATGAACACACGCGCACGCACACGCACACACACACGCACACGCACACACACACACACAAGTTATTAGCCTTGACTAAGAGCACACACATCCCCTTCTAATGCAATATCTGATGGCTAGCTACCCACCCAGTGGTGGGTATGTGTCTGTTATTTAGAGGAAATAAAATGTCAGGTATCCCTTGGTAATGAGGCCTTCTGACATCAATGGGACTTCATGGTTAATTAAAGGTTAATATTTAAATAAAAACATTAAATTGTCTCCACTTTATCCACAAATGATACAAGAACTGTGTGATTATTGACTCCACTCAACATTCTGTGACATCGACTTCTCTTTCAGCCACAGTGGAGACTCATCTGTTAACCTGCAATGTATTGGACATATGCTGTAGTTAACTCCTTTTTCTCTCTCTTTCTCCCTCTCTATTTCTCCCTCTCTCTCTCTCCCTCTCTCTCTCTCCCTCTGTCTCTCTCTCTCTCTCTCTCTCTGTCTGTCTCTCTGTCTGTCTGTCTCTCTCTCTCTGTCTCTCTCTCTCCCCCTGTGTCAGTGTTGAGTATAGGAGAAGGAGGTTTCTGGGAGGGCACGGTCAAAGGGAGAACAGGCTGGTTCCCTGCCGACTGTGTGGAAGAGGTTCAGATGAGACAGTATGACCCTCGGCTAGGTAAGGACTGGAGAACATGCACACGGGCATACACAACATACACTCTCACTATTCACTGTGTGAACTTACTTGGGTTACCTAGCCCTGTCCACAGGCTGGTGGAACTATGGGTGCTGTCCACAGTGCTGAACAGGCTGGTGGAACTATAGGTGCTGTCCACGGTGCTGAACAGGCTGGTGGAACTATAGGTGCTGTACACGGTGCTGAACAGGCTGGCGGAACTATAGGTGCTGTCCACGGTGCTGAACAGGCTGGTGGAACTATAGGTGCTGTCCACGGTGCTGAACAGGCTGGTAGAACTATAGGTGCTGTCAATGGTGCTGAAGAGGCTGGTGGAACTATAGGTGCTGTCCACAGTGCTGAACAGGCTGGTGGAACAATAGGTGCTTTCCACAGAGCTGACTCAGCCCTGTATGTACAATATTATATATGCTGACCTCTAATGTCTATACCCTCGCTGACTGCGGAGACACACACACACACACACACACAAACAATTGCACGCACGCGCATTCACACGTGCGCACACACACAAACACACACCTGAAGATGCTCACAAACACATGATCTACTCTCACATACTCTGTTGAGGAGGTGTCTCAATCAGAAAGAAGTTAAAAAGAGCACATAAAAAGACATGGGGGAAAACATACAGGTACCTGCCAAAATAATGGAAACACTTGAGTCTTAGTCACCAGGTCTCAACCCAATTGAACACTTATGGGAGATTCTGTAGTGACTCCTGTGTTAGCGATTTCCACCACCATCAACAAATTATGGAATTTCTCGTGGAAGAATGTTGTCGCATCGCTCCAATAGAGTTCCAGAGAATTGTAGAATCTATGCCAAGGTGCATTGAAGCTGTCCTAGCTCGTGGTGGCCCTTATGTTGGTGTTTCCTTTATTTTGGCAGTTACTTGTACATGTTGCATTCATTAATGTATTCTCTATCTCTGCATGTTTAGATTAACAGTCAATACGTACACTATACAGTGATTATCGGAAAGTAATCAGACCCCTTCAATTTTTCCACATTTTGTTACATTACAGCCTTATTCTAAAATGTATTAAATATTTTTTTGCCCTCATCAATCTACACACAATACCCCATAATGACAAAGTTAAAACAGGTTTTTGATATTTTAGCAAATGTATAAAAAAATAAAAAAATATTCAGACCCTTTGCTATGAGACTTGAAATTGAGCTCAGGTGCATCCGGTTTCCATTGATCATCCTTCAGATGTTTCTACAACTTGATTGGAGTCCATCTGTGGTAAATTTAATTGATTGGAGATGATTTTGAAAGGTCTCACAGTTGATAGTGCATGTCAGAGCAAAAACCAAGCCATGGCCGCCTGGCCAAACTGAGCAATCGGGGGAGAAGGGCCTTGGCCAAGGAGGTGACTCATCCCCACAGTTCCTCTGTGGGGATGAGAGAACCTTCCAGAAGGACAACCATCTTTGCAGCACTCCACCAATCAGGCCAGACTGAATTCACTCCTCAGTAAGAGGCACATGACAGCCTTCTTGGAGTTTTCCAAAAGGCACCTAAAGATTCTCTGGTCTGATGAAACCAAGACTGAACTCCAAGCATCACGTCTGGAGGAAACCAGGTACCGCTCATCACCTGGCCAATATTATTTCTACGGTGAAGCATGGTGGTGGAAGCATCATGCTGTGAGGATGTTTTTCAGAGGCAGGGACTGGGAGACTAGTCAGGACAAGGGGGAAATTAATGGAGCAAATTACAGAGAGATCCTTGATGAAAACCTGCTTCAGACTGGGGCAAAGGTTCACCTTTGGGTCTGAATACTTATTTTAAATGTGATATTTCTATTTAATCTGAAAACTTTCTGAATAAACTGTATCTACAAAAGTATGTGGACACCCCTTCAAATTAGTGGATTCGGTACTGACAGGTGTATAAATCGAGCACACAGCCATGCAATCTCCATAATTTTTTTGGCACAATGACGCTGATAGAGATGGTCGCCTCACTTTGAGTCCTTAGGAAACTATGCAGCATTTTGTTTTTTTCTGTATTATTTCTTACATTGTTACCCCAGGAAATCTTAAGTCTTATTACATACATCCGGGAAGAACTATTTGATTTAAGAGCGACGTCAACTTACCAACATTGCGACCAGGAATCCAACTTTCCCGAAGCGGATCCTCTGTTTGGACCATCACCCAGGACAATGGATCTAATCCCAGAAGCCGACCCAAAACGACGGCACCGCAGAAGGGGCAGACGGAGCAGCCAACTGGTCAGGCTCCGTAGACATGCACATCGCCCACCGCTCCAGAGTATACTACTCGCCAATGTCCAGTCTCGTGACAACAAGGTAGATTAAATTTGAGCAAGGGTTGCCTTCCAGAGAGACATCAGAGATTGTAACATTCTCTGTTTCACGGAAACATGGCTCTCTCGCGATATGTTGTTGGAATCGGTTCAGCCACCGGTCTTCTCCATGCATTAAGCTGACAGAGATAAACACCTCTCTGGGAAGAGGAAGGGCAGGGGTATATGCTTCATGATTAACGACTCATGGTGTAATCATAACAACATACAGGAACTCAAGTCCTTATGCTCACCCGACCTAGAATTCCTTACAATCAAATGCCGGCCATATTATCTCCCAAGGGAATTCTCGTCAGTTATCATCACAGCTGTATACATTCCCCCTCAAGCAGACACCACAACAGCCCACAAGGAACTTCACTGGACTCTATGTAAACTGGAAACCATATATCCTGATGCTGCATTTATTGTAGCTGGTGATTTTCACAAAGCAAAATTGAGAACAACGCTACCTAAATTATTTTAGAATATTGATTGCAGTACTCGGGGGGGTAATACACTTGATCACTGGTACTCTAACTTCCGCAATGCATACAAAGCCCTCCCCCGCCCTCCCTTCGGCAAATCCAACTACAACGCCATCTTGCTCCTACCGTCTTATAGGCAGAAACTCAAACAGGATGTAACAGTGACTAGAACCATTCAACGCTGGTCTGACCAATCGGAATCCACGCTTCAAGACTCGGTGAGTGAGTTTATAAGGAAGTGCATTGGAGATGTTGTACCCACTGTGACTATTAAATACCTACCGTAACCAGAAACTGTTGATGGATGGCGGCATTCGCGCAAAACTGAAAGCACAAACCACCCCATTTAACCATGGAAAGAGGTCTCGGAATATGGCTGGAAATTAACAGTGTAGTTAGTCCCTCTGCAAGGCAATTAAACAAGCGAAATTACGGAACAGGGACAAAGTGGAGTCGCAATTCAACGGCTCAGACGTATGTGGCAGGGTCTATAGGAAATCACGGACTACAAGAAGAAAACCGGCCACGTCACGGACACCGACGTCACACTTCCAGACAAACTAAACACCTTCTTTGCCCGCTTTGAGGATAATACAGTGCCACCGTCACGGCCCGCTAACAAGGACTGCGCCCCCCCTCTCCTTCTCCGTGGCCGACGTGAGTAAAACATTTAAACGTGTGAACCCTCGCAAGGCTGCCGGCCCAGACGACATCCCTAGCCGCGTTCTCAGAGCATGCGCAGACCAGCTGGCTGGTGTGTTTACAGACATATTCAAACGCTCCCTGACAGTCTGCTGTCACCACATGCTTCAAGATGGCCACCATTGTTCCTGTACCCAAGAAGGCAAAGATAACTGAACTAAATGACTACCCCCCCCCCCCCCGTAGCACTCACTTTTGTCATCATGAAGTGCTTTGAGAGACTAGTCAAGGATCATATCACCTCCACCTTACTGATCACCCTAAACCCACTTCAATTTGCATACCGCCCCAACAGGTCCACAGACGATGCAATCGCCATCACACTGCACACTGCCCTATCCCATCTGTACAAGAGGAATACATATGTAAGAATGCTGTTCATTGACTACAGCTCAGCATTCAACACCATCGTTTCCTCCAAGCTCATCATCAAGCTGGAGGTCCTGGGTCTCAACCCTGTGCAATTGGGTCCTGGACTTTCTGACGGGCCGCCCCAAAGGTGGTGTAAGTAGGAAACAACATCTCCACTTCACTGACCCCCAACACTGGGACCCCACAAGGATGTGTGCTTAGCCCCCTCCTGTACTCCCTGTTCACCCACGACTGCCTGGCCATGCACGCCTCTAACTCAATCATCAAGTTTGCAGACGACACTACAGTAGTGGGCTTGATTACCAACAATAACGAGACAACCTCCAGGAAGGAGGTGAGGGCCCTGGGAGTGTGGTGTGAGGAAAATAACCTCTCACTCAACATCAACAAAATAAAGGAGAAGATCGTGGACTTCAAGAAACAGCAGAGGGAGCACCCCCCTATCCACATCGAAGGGACAGCAATGGAGAAGGTGGAAAGTTTTAAGTTCCGAGGCATACACATCACAGACAAACTGAAATGGTCCACCCACACAGACAGTGTGGCGAGGAAGGCGCAGCAGCGCCTCTTCAACCTCGAGAGGCTGAAGAAATTTGGCTTGTCACCCAAAACCATGACAAACTTTTACAGATGCACAATCAGGAGCATTCTGTCGGACTGTATCACAGCCTGGTACGGCAACTGCACTGCCCTCAACCACAAGGCTCTCCAGTGGGTGGTGCAGTCTGGGCAAGCTACCTGCCCTCCATGACACCTACAGCATCCGATGTCACAGGAAGGCCAAAAAGATCATCAAGGACAACAACCACCTGAGCCACTGCCTGTTCAGACCGCTACCGTCCAGAAAGTGAGGTCAGTACAGGTGCATCAAAGCTGGGACCAAGAGACTGAAAAGCAGCTTCTATCTCAAGGCCATCAGACTGCTAAACAGCAATCACTAACTCAGGGAGGCTCCTGCATACATTGAGACCCAATCACTGACCACTTTTATAAATGGGTCACTAGTCAATTTAAACAATGCCACTATAAATAATGCCACTTTAATAATGTTTACATATCTTACATTACTCATGTCATATGTACAGTATGTATTGTATTTTATACCGTCTATTGCACCTTGCCTATGCCGCTTGCCCATCGCTCATCCATGTATTTACATGTACATATTCTCATTCAGCCCTTTAGATTTGTGTGTATTACAGCTAAAGTCGGAAGTTTACATACACTTAGTTTGGAGTCATTAAAACTCATTTTTCAACCACTCCACACATGTCTTGTTAACAAATTATAGTTTTGTCAAGTCAGTTAGGACATCTACTTTGTGCATGACACAAGTAATTTTTCCAACAATTGTTAACAGACAGATTATTTCACTTATAATTCACTGTATCACAATTCAGGTGGGTCAAAAGTTTACATACACTAAGTTGACTGTGCCTTTAAACAGCTTGGAAAATTCCAGAAAATTAGGTCATGGCTTTAGAAGCTTCTAGTGGGCTAATTTACTTAATTTGAGTCAATTGGAGGTGTACCTGTGGATGTACCTTCAAACTCAGTGCCTCTTTGCTTGACATCATGGGAAAATCAAAAGAAATTAGCCAAGACCTCAGAAAAAAATTTGTAGACCTCCACAAGTCTGGTTCATCCTTGGGAGCAATTTCCAAACGCCTGAAGGTACCACGTTCATCTGTACAAACAATAGTTCGCAAGCATAAGCACCATAGGACCACGCAGCCATCATACCGCATAGGAAGGAGACACGTGCTGTCTCCTAGAGATGAACGTACTTTTGTTGCGAAAAGTGCAAATCAATCCCAGAACAACAGCAAAGGACCTTGTGAAGATGTTAGAGGAAACAGGTACAAAAGTATATATATCCACAGTAAAATGAGTCCTATATCGACAGAACTTGAAAGGCCGCTCAGCAAGGAAGAAGCCACTGCTCCAAAACCGCCATAAAAAAGCCAGACTACGGTTTGCAACTGCACATCGTACTTTTTGGAGAAATATCCTCTGGTCTGATGAAACAAAAATAGAACTGTTTGGCCATAATGACCATCGTTATGTTTGGAGAAAAAAAGGGGATGCTTGCAAGCCGAAGAACACCATCCCAACCGTGAAGCACGGGGGTGGCAGCATCATGTTGTGGGGGTGCTTTGCTGCAGGAGGGACTGGTGCACTTCACAAAATAGATGGCATCATGAGGAAAGGAAAAGTATGTGGATATATTGAAGCAACATCTCAAGACATCAGTCAGGAAGTTAAAACTTGGTCGCAAATGGGTCTTCCAAATGGACAATGACCCCAAGCATACTTCCAAAGTTGTGGCAAAATGGCTTAAGGACAACAAAGTCAAGGTATTGGAGTGGCCATCACAAAGCCCTGACCTCAATCCTATAGAAAATGTGTGGGCAGAACTGAAAAAGTGTATGCAAGCAAGGAGGCCTACAAACCTGACTTAGTTGCAAAATGGCTTAAGGACAACAAAGTCAAGGTATTGGAATGGCCATCACAAAGCCCTGACCTCAATCCTATAGAAAATGTGTGGGCAGAACTGAAAAAGTGTGTGCGAGCAAGGAGGCCTACAAACCTGACTTAGTTGCACCAGCTCTGTCAGGAGGAATGGGACAAAATTCACCCAACTTATTGTGGGAAGCTTGTGGAAGGCTACCTGAAACGTTTGACCCAAGTTAAACAATTTAAAGACAATGCTACCAAATACTAATTGAGTGTATGTAAACTTCTGACCCACTGGGAATGTGATGGAAGAAATCAAAGCTGAAGTAAATCATTCTCTCTACTCTTATTCTGACATTTCACGTTCTTAAAATAAAGTGTTGATCCTGACTAACCAAAGACAGGGAATTTTCACTAGGATTAAATGTCAGGAATTGTGGAAAAACAGACATATTCAATTTATTTTTATTTTGCTAAGGTGTATGTAAACTTCCGACTTCAACTGTAGGTAGTTGTTGGGGAATTGTTAGATTACTTGTTAGATATTACTGCACAAGCATTTTGCTACACTCGCATTAATATCTGCTAACCATGTGTATGTGACCAATCAAATTTGATTTGATTTGATCAAACATTGGCAGTAGAATGGCCTTACTGAAGAGCTCAGTGACTTTCAGCGTGGTATCGTCATAAGATGCCACCTTTCCATCAAGTCAGTTTGTCAAAATTCTCTCCCGCTAGAGCTGCCACGGTCAACTGTAAGTGCTGTTATTGTGAAGTGGAAATGTCTAGGAGCAACAACGGCTCAGAACGGGATCTCAGAGTGCTGAAGCACGTAGCGCATAAAAATCGTCTATCCTCGGTTGCAACACTCACTGCTGAGTTCCAAACTGCCACTGGAAGCAACGTCAGCAAAACAACTGTTCGTAGGGATCTTCATGAAATGGGTTTCCATGGCCGAGCAGCCGCACACAAGCCTAAGATCACCATACACAATGCCAAGCGTCAGCTTGCTGCCATTGAACTTTGGAGGAGTGGAAACGTGTTCTCTGGAGTGATGAATCACACTCCACTATCTGGCAGTCCGACAGAAGAATCTTGGTTTGGCAGATTCCAGGAGAAAGCTGCTTGCCCCAATGCATAGTGCCAACTGTAAAGTTTGGTGGAAGAGGAATAATGGTCTGGGGCTGTTTTTCATGGTTCGGGCTAGGCCCCTTATTTCCAGTGAAGTGAAATCTTAACGCTACAGCATGCAATGACATTCCAGATGATTCTGTGCTTCCAACTTTGTGGCAACAGTTTGGGGAAGACCTTTCCTGTTTCAGCATGACAATGCCCCCGTGTACAAAGCAAGGTACATACAGAAATGGTTTGTCGAGATCGGTGTGGAGGTACTTGACTGGCCTGCACAGAGCCCTGACCTCAACTCCCATCGAACACCTTTGGGATGAATTGGAACGCCGACTATGAGCCAGGCCTAATCGCCCAACATCAGTGCCCGACCTCACTAATGCTGGTGTGGTTGAATGGAAGTGAGTCCCCGCAGCCATGTTCCAACATCTAATGGAAAACCTTCCCAGAAGAGTGGAGGCTGTTATAGCAGCAAAGGGGAGACCAACTCCATATTAATGCCCATGATTTTGGAATGAGATGTTCGATGAGCACACGTCCACATACTTTTGGTCATGTCATTCAGGGGTCAGTATCTATCCAGTCATATGGTCAATCTTTGTAGATTCATTTTTAATGTTTTCTTGAATGTGAATTTATTTTTCACTTGTGTTTGAGGGTGTGTCTGGAGAGGGTTTTGTGAAAATAGGTGTTGAGGAATGTATGTTATCTTGCCCCCCCCCCATTCCTTGAGGAATCCTGCCGCTTTATGGGATTAGGAGGTGAGGAGGAGAGAGTGCCTGGGTGAGAGTGTGAGAGGCTGAGAAAAGGGGGGTCTCTAAACACAGGAGGGAGTGAGATAGTGAAGGAGAAGAATAAGGGAGAATCCACTAAAGAAATTAATGTGAGGCAACTCTTTCTTTTTCTCCGGTCTCCGTCCTGTCTTTCCTTATTCCCTCTCCTCTCTTGCTGTTTCCCCCCTCTCCCTCCCTTATCTCCCTCTCTCTCCTCTATTTGTCTTTTACCCCTCCTCTCTTTGTATTTCTCTCCTCCTTTATCTCTCTCTCTCTCTCTCTCCTCTATGTGTCACTTACCCCTCTTCCCTCTGTTTCCCTCCCCCCTTATCTCTCTCTCTCCTCTATTTGTCTCTTCCCCCTCCTCTCTCTCTCCATTTCCCTCCCTCCCTCCACTTCTCCTTCTCATTCCATGTCCTTCACTCCTTTCCACTGGGTATTGAAGTACAGAAACGTTATATATTTTTTTAGATTGTTTAATATTAACTCAGCAAAGGATTTTGGTGCAAAAAAATAAGTCTAGCTAAATAATAGATAATGCTCAACAGTTAATGATATGCAGTTGTTTTTGCAGGAATTTGATGCATCCTAGGATACTTCAACAGTCATGAAATAATAGATAACACACTAGAGGACACACATACACAGAAAGACAATCACACACAAACTCAGGCACACACATTCACACACGTAGACACAAGCATGCACACACTCAGACAAACACACACTTGTTTATCTGGTAAGCACTGAGGCATCACTGACAGTCATGGCAATATGTCTCAGCTCAGCTCAGTGAAGCAGGAAAGACAGCCCTGTCTACAATTAACTAACCTAAACAACACTGCTCTCTGTGTGTGTGTGCGTGCGTGCGTGTGATTTTGTCTGTGTGTGTAAGTGTGTGTGTGCACATCATTTTTTATCCATGTGTTTTACCCGTGTATGCGTGAGTGTGTAGTTGTGTAGTTGTATTGAAATCAGAGTGTGGGTTTTTGAGTAACGGACTGTGTGCTGCAGGGTCTCTTATACATCACCCTGTGTCGTGACTCTCACTGTCTCATCCCCCTTAATCTATCCAACTGTCTTTGTCTCTCTTTCCCTCTGTCTCTTTCTCTCTCTTTTTCTCTCTCCCCCCATTCTCTCCCTTTCCACCTCTCTGTGTTGATTTGGTGATAAGGTTTTAGTCAGGGTCAGAGAGAGATAAATAGAGAGAGGGAAAGAGATAGGGGGATGGATAGGGGTAGAGTTAAGGCCAGGGTCAGGCCATCAGTGAATCTGTTATTTATTGTGACACCTCTCTCACACACACACACACACACACACACACGCACATGCAGACAAACACACATGCACACGCAGACACACACACACAGACACACCTGCGCACAACCACATCGCCAAGTGGACATTCATCTGGGGAGGACATTTTATCATTTACTGCAGGTAGGAGAGATAAAAAAGGGGAGAAAGAGATTATTGGAGAGAGGGAAGGGGGAGAGGACAGAGGGATGAAGGGAAGGGAAAGAGAAGGGGAGAAGGAGGGAGTCACTGATTGAGAGAGTGAGAGCGAGAAAGAAAAGGATATTGATTGAATTCATTAACTCAACAATGAGTGATGTATTTAACATTTACATTAGAGTTATTTAGAGTATGCTCTTATCCAGAGTGACTTACAGTTAGTGCATTCATTCAGCTAGGTGGGACAACCACATATCTCAGTCGTAATTACATGTTTTAAGTAGCTATCAGCAAAGTCAGAGCTAGTAAGGGGGAAAAAGTCTAGTACGAATGTTAGTTCACAAAATAGAGGGGGGGGTTGCTGTGGCATTATTTAAGATATTCTTTGAAGAGGTAAGGTTTCAGATGTTTTCGGAAGATGGACAGGGACTCTGCTGTCCTAGCTTCAGGGGGAAGCTGGTTCCACCATTGGGGTGCCAGGACAGAAAATAACATTGACGAGGCTTAGCGGGAGGTCCAGGGGTGGGAGGTCCAAGAGACCAGAGGTGGCAGAACAGAGTACTCGGTTGGGGTGTAGGATTTGAGCATAGCCTGAAGGTAGGGAGGGGCAGTTCCTCTTCCTGTTCCGTAGGAAAGTACCATGTTCTTGTAGTGGATGCAAGCTTTGACTGGATGCCAGTGGAGTGTCCGTAGGACAGGGGGAAACTTAGGGAGATTGAATACCAGGCACGCTGCAGCGTTCTGGATAAATTGCAGGGGTTTGCTGGCACAAGTGGGGAGCCCAGCCAACAACGAGTTGCAGTAGTGCAGATCGGAGATGACAAGTGCCTGGATTAGGACTTGCGCTGCTTCCTGTGTGAGGTAGGGTCGTACTCTACGGATGTTGTAAAGCTTGAACATGCAGGAGCGAGTCACTGCTTTGATGTTTGCAGAGAACAACAGGGTGTTGTCCATTCTCAAGGTTCTTTGCACTCTGGGAGGGGGACACTGTGGGGTTGTCATCCGTGATGGAGAGGTCTTGGAGCAGACATGGCTTCCCCGGGAGGAAGAGAAGCTCCTTCTTGTCAAGGTTGAGCTTTTGGTGGTGGGCTGACATCCAAGCTGAGATATCTACCAGGCACGCAAAGAAGGGGGGGAAAGAGAAAAGTAATTGAGCCTGAGAGGGTGGAGAGGAGGATCTGATGGTTTATGTTGTTCAAGGCAGCTGACAGATTTAGGAGGATGAGAACAGAGGAGAGAAAGTCAGCTTTGGCAGTGCCGAGAGCCTCCATGACACAGAGGAGAGCAGTCTCGGTTGAGTGACCCATCTTGAAGCCTGACTGGTTAGAGTCAAGAAGATCATTCTGAGAGAGATGATGAGAGAGTTGGTCAGAGACAGCACGCTCAAGTGTTTTGGAAATTTAAGAAGAGATACTGTCGTTTTTGAGGTCCGAGGGGTCGAGGTAGAGAGGAAAGAGTTAAATGATGATAGGTCCTCCGGGAGTTTTGTTTGTCAATTTTTGCCCGCAACCCTGTTCTGTAAGCTCGCAATGAGTCACACAGCAGGAGGGTAGGGCCGAGCCGGCCGGGAGGAAAGTGGACAGTGCAAGTGCCGGGGCAGTAACCGAAAGGTTCTTAGATCGAGCCCCGAGCTGACAAGGTGAAAATCTGTCATTCTGCCCCTGAACAAGGCAGTTAACCCACTTTTCCTAGGCTGTCATTGTAAATAAGTATTTGTTCTTAACTGACTTGCCTAGTTAAATAAAGATTAATTTAAAAAATCATATGATGCAGAAAGGGAGGAGAATACACAGTAAAAATAAGTGTTAATTTAACTCCTATAGAATTGAATTCAACAATGTTTCAGATAACATTTGGTCCCAGTCTACATAGAGTTAAAGTTACTCTTGTAATGAACACGAGGGGAGACAGAGAGCTGGTTTCAAGCGCAGGGTGCAGCAGGTGTTTATTGAAACTGACCACAGGAGGAGGCAGGTAGCTGGTTCCAGGGGCAGGCAGAAGGTCATGCACAGGGGTCCAAAAAGGCAACAGTACAGGCAGGCTAGTAACGTCGTCCAGGAGATAAGTGTCACGAACGTCGTCAGGGATATGATCGGACCAAGGTGCAGCGTGGTAGGCGTACATTTTCTTTTAATGTAATAAATGTCGCCAACAAAACAAGAAACAACAAAAACGAACATGAAGCTGACTAGGGCTATACAGGCCACTAACACAGATAACTACCCACAACTAAGGTGGAAAAACAGGTTGCCTAAGTATGATTCCCAATCAGAGACAACAATATACAGCTGTCCCTGATTGAGAACCATAGACATAGACAAAACATAGAAACAGAAAACATAGAAATAAAGAAACTAGAATGCCCACCCTAGTCACACCCTGGCCTAACCAAAATAGAGAATAAAAGCCTCTCTATGGCCAGGGCGTGACAATAAGGCAATAGTTTGATAACAGGAAATCTGATAGGCTAAAGTACAGGCAGGGAATAGGCAAAAGGCGTTGTTAGTGAGGCAGGCAAAAACTATCATACACGGGAGGATTAAATTACGGGAAAACCTTTTTTTTCAGCTTAAAGCTGCTGCCGTGGGTGTATAGGTGTTTGCATTTGTTTGTATGTGTGCGCTTTTTAATCTAAGTTGTGTTGCTGACCGACTACTATTTAGTTTTAGTAACAAGGTTTGACATTTCTTAATGGTTTATTTATCTATTTTCTTTCTCTCTTTTCCTCCCTCCTTCTTCCCTTTCATCTCTTTCCCCTTTGTCCTCTCACTCACTCCATCCCTGTCTCCATCCCCTCCCTTCCTCCCTCCCTCCGTGCCTCCTCAGTGCTGACTAGTTGAATGACTCACAGCCTTATGAATCACCAGTCAGATACAGACTGCTCTATTTTTAGCCGGGAGTCTCTCCTTCCTCCCCTTCCTCTATGTCTATACCTCACTCTCTAGCTCTTTCTCTACTCTCCTGGAATGGTAATCACAGGACCTCTGCAACAGGAGAGAAAAGGGAGTCATGGTTGAGAGAGAAAAGAAAAGAAGAGAGAGCAGGCAGAAGAACGAGTTGTGGGCATTGAGGAGGCATCACACACACACATATGTAATAACTAGCTAGGGCTGCATTTGACCCCAGAGCTCTGAGATGAGGCAGTAATAATCACACTCATACAGAAGCTCTAAAGTGCTATGTTTACAAGGTCATGCACGTTAACACGCCTCTCTCCTTTTACTAACAGAAAGGAACTCATGGGAGGAACTGATGATATGATGAGATACTTTAGTACAAAAAGAGGGACAAGAAGAAGAAATGAGATACAGACAACATAATACAATGCTAACAAATCTAATCGCCAAGTCAGTCAATGAATCATGGCATGACCTTAGGCAGATGTGTATAGGAGAACCTGATGAGACCAATACTCACTTTTCTTTAGGTAAATCCAAATCTCTGACAGACATAGCACTATTGATCCCATCCAGTTGTGATTGCTTACAGCAATAAATGTTTATGGGTTATTAGCCTCTGATGGAGGCAATATGCTAATTCTAAAACACACACACACACACACACTGTAAGTAACACTCTTAGTCTTAGTGTTACCTGTAAGTCAGCAGAGATATTAGCATAGCCAGAGAGAGAGGGAGGAGAGAAAAGAAGAGAGAGAAAGAGAGAAGAAGAACGGGAGGGAGGGAGGGAGGGAGGGAGGGAGGGAGGGAGGGAGGGAGGGAGGGAGGGAGGGAGGGAGGGAGGGAGGGAGGGAGGGAGGGAGGGAGGGAGCAATTGTAGGAGGACATGTATTTAAAAAAAATGGGTGTGGGGTAGATCAGCTTTAATATTGCAGATAGATTGTAACTTCCATCAATGTAATTGTCTGCATCATTTCCAATCCCCTATATATTTTTTGTAAAGACATCAAAACTATGAAATAACACATATGGAATCATGTAGTAACCAAAAAAGTGTTAACCCTCCTGCTGTGTTCCGGTCGAATTGGACCGATTTACACGTTTTCTCTCTGAAAAATGTAGTTATTTTATTCTGATTGTCATAAGGTTCCATGACTTTGTCCACACAGGGCATCTGAACACACAAAATACATTTGGATGATATTAATAAAATCTTGGGTGTTTTATTTAACTTTGTACACCTGTGGTGTTCCCGGTCAAAAATGACCGGTCATTAGAAATGAATGGGTGAGACTACAATTAGTGTATAACATTGAGTTCAGGCACATGCCCATTCATCAGATGGACACACTTCCTCTCCCATACCCCCACATGCATGTGTGTTTGAGCACACACACCCCTCACTTCCCTTCTTGGTTTCCATGGCAACCCCCATGGGAACCTTTCCCCAATAGAATCTTTCCCCCACGGGAACCACACCTGTTGGCATTCTCACAAACAATCGTAACATTGTTTCAATAATATATAGAACTTTTCTCGTAGCTCTGGTATATGAAGCTTTTTTGAGGCCTTGCTCACAATTCATTCTATGGCAGCACAATGACCAAACGGTATACTGTATGTGAGGCTCTTGATCATATCTTTGATCATGACACTGGTGAGGAGGAGAGTCCTTGTTAAACTTACACAAAGTAGTCTGTGATAAATAGCACAATATGTTTCATCTGAGTATTTGTTATAGTCAAAACAATCCATACATTATGCTTTGTTTTACTCAAAAAAACGAGTTGTATGAGCTCAGGTCAATGAGGCCTACAGGCCATAAATAGCAATTCAAAACTTGTAATGTTCACAAGAACTTAAGTTGCTAAAAAGATCTAACACAACATTAGGTGATAATATATGTGTTATTATGGATTTATAATCAGCTATAATGGGGCGGTCATTTTGGACCGGGAACACAGAATTCATTAACATGAAACGAACACAACAGGAGGGTTAGACAAATCTAAATATATTACATTTTTTTGATTCTTCAAAGTAGCCACCCTTTGCCTCGTTAACAACTGTGCAAACTATTGGCCTTATCTCAACCAGCTTCACCTGAAATGTTTTTCCAACAGTCCTGAAGGAGTTCCCACATATGCTGAGCACTTGTTGGCTGCTTTTCCTTCACTCTGCGGTCCAACTCATCCCAAACCATCTCAATTGGGTTGGGTGATTGTGGAGGCCAGGTCATCTGATGCAGCACTACATCACTCTCCTTCTTGGTCAAATTGCCCTAACACAGCCTGGAGGTGTTTTGGGTCATTGTCCTGTTGAAAAACAAATTATAATCTCACTAAGCACAAACCAGATAGGATGGTGTAACGCTGCAGAATGCTGTGGTAGCCATGCTGGTTAAGTGTGCCTTGAATTCTAAATAGATCACTCACAGTGTCACCAGCAAAGCACCCCCACACCATCACACCTCCTCCTTATTGCTTCATATGTTCACCTACTCTGCGTGTCACAAAGACACGGAGGTTGGAACCAAAAATATCCTATTTGGACTCATCAGACCAAAGGACAGATTCCCACTAGTCTAATATCCATTGCGCGTGTTTCCTGGCCCAAGCAAATCTCTTCTTATTATTGGTGTCCTTTAGTAGTGGTTTCTTTGCAGCAATTCGACCGTGTTCTCTGAACAGTTGATGTTGATGTGATGACTAATCACATTAGTGCATGACTAATCATACTTTCAACCCAAACCCAGGACAACACTTATTTGTATGTGTGTGCGTGTGTGTGTGTGCGTGTGCGTGTGCGTGTGTGTGTGCGTGTGTGTGTGTGTGTGTGTGTGTGTGTGTGTGTGTGTGTGTGTGTGTGTGTGTGTGTGTGTGTGTGTGTGTGTGTGTGTGTGTGTGTGTGTGTGTGTGTGTGTGTGTGTGTGTGTGTGTGTGTGTGTGTGTGTGTATATATGCTCTTTAAAGCTCTTTCTCTTCTTAGAGGGAACCAAGGTATTTTTTGGAGTTGCCGCACACACACACACACACACACACACACACACACACACACACACACACACACACACACACACACACACACACGAGCGCGCGCGCGCGAACACAGAGAGGGAGAAACTGGAGGAGAGTGAAAGAAAGAGGGAGCTATACAGATAATGAACCAACTGGCCACAGAAATAGAGAGAAAAGGAAAGACGGACGGACGGCTAAAAGATAGGAGAGAGGAACTCAGATACACGTTGAGAAGATATAGAGACAGGTATTCATAAGGAATTCAAGTGGAATTGCTTCCATATAATTTTCCTTGGCATGATCCTTGACTTTTTGAAACAATGGGAATGTGGATTTTAGGAATTGGCGGCTGGACATTTTGAGCAGGAAAAGACCTGGATTACTCAAAGCCGTCCTGCTGCTTTATACGGGGGTGTTAGGGACATTAGTCCAGGTCAGAAAGACCCTTCTGGCATAATTAGAGCAGAATATGGGGCACAATCAAACAATTAAGTTGCTGTTCATTACAGTTGCATTACTGTTCCAGCTAGTGGATGGGATTGTTTACAGCTATAGTAAATCCAATGTGGTTAGAGTTATAGTGAAGTGGATGTGATTGGTTCAGATCTATAGATTCATTTTGTTAGAGTACCTGGCCGTATACAGAATGTTGACAGATTAGTGTGCACAGTTTAGGATGTACTATTGTGGTTGCTGGATAGTGGGGGTAACTAGCTAGGGAGTGAGTGAGTAGGGCAGAGGGAGCAGTGAAGGTACTGTAGGAGTACAGTAGTTAGTGATGGACGTCTGGGAGCAGTGTGGGTAGTGGAGGGTAGTGTCATAGACAGGCAGTAGGAGTTTGGGGATGGATTGTTGCCCTGTATTAGTGTCAGACCTGCCAGTTCTCTGCAGAAGGATATATGGGGTAGTAACCATTGTCAAGGCAGAGCAGCCCTATTCTATGCATCATGGGCTCAATCAGGGTATGTATGGCTCTCATCTAGACCTGGGTCAAATATTCAGATCAAATACTTTCAAATAATAACAGCTCCCACATAAAATGCTTGCTGGGTTTAGATTCACATTCAGAAGCACTCACTCACTCACTCTGTCTCTGGCTCTCTCTCTCTCTCTATATATATATATATATATATACAGTATATACTGTATATATTCTACCGTAAAAAAGTTTTTTTTTTAATTTAAAATTTAAAAAAATTTAAAAAGTATTTCTGATCAATTTGATGTTATTTTAATGTACAAAAAATGTGCTTTTCTTTCAAAAGCAACAACATTTCTAAGTGACCCCAAGCTTTTGAACGGTAGTGTATATATATTTTAAAGGCTACAATGTGAGGACCCAGACAGAAAGAATCTGTCTCTCCCTCTTCTTACAGTATGTCTCTCTCTATCTTTCTTTCACCCTCACTCTCTCTGGCTGTCTCCCCTTTTCCTCAAATGCTCTCTCTCGCTCTCTCTCTTTCTCTCGCTCTCTCTCTTTCTCTTTGTGTAATGACAGTCAGTCTTGGTGTAAAGCTGAGTCAAATGAGCTGACAACTTTGACTGGCTGAATGTGGACCTATTAAATGTTTTCCGCTGTGAAATAACTGTCACATCACAGTGTTCAACCCTCCTCCATCTCTTCCATTACCGCTATCTCACTCTATCAATCTTCTGCACTCTTTATTTTCTACTTCTTCACCTGTTATTACATTTTTTCTCTCGTCCACCTCCATTTGTTCCTCCATTTCTCTCCCTTTCCCTCTCTTTACATATATCCCTCCTCCTATTCTCTCTTCCTGAACTCCTGAATTTACAAACCACACTTTTCACATTTTTACAAGTTGTTTCTTTTCACACAATAATTTTCAGTGATGGATACAGAAATAGCTGGGGGATCACATGCTCCATCTGTTGTCAAAGTAACTGTACCAGACACACATAGACTACAACTGTGCATGCATGTGTTTAAAATAACATATTTCCTGCTTTTGTTTTTTCCTTTGGTACATTGGCTTGGTATTGTACTGTATCTTTTGTCCTCTGTGTCCCTTCCCTTACCCCTCCCCTCTGACCATCTCTAACTTCATCCTATTATAGCCTAAATTATTCTAATTCTAAAATCAATGTTTCTTATTTTTTAAGTCAATTCTAAATACTAAAGGGACAGAGTGTGTTTCTTTTCTGTAAGGATAATATATCTCTCTCTTTTCTCTCTCTCTCTCTCCTCTGTATGGAAATGGGTCAGTCATATGTGATGCCGCTGTCTAAAACACATTAAAGACAGGACCATTGTGAGACAAAGATAAAGCGAGAAAATTAAAGGGTGATTTTATCATGTTCTCATTACAGTGTGTGTCTTTGAAGACTGTCTGAAGTAGAGGTTTAGGTTCCCCCTTATCTATGACCCACTTATACAAGACCATGTCCATGCTGCTTATAGGGACCCTACCGAGTGCACTGTCCACACTCCTTAAGGGACCTATAGTGTGTGTGTGTGCGTGCGTGCGTGCGTGCGTGCGTGCGTGCGTGCGTGCGTGCGCTGGGTTAGGTCAGGTGTGTGCCAGAGGTGAGTGTGTTAAAGCAGGTATAGTTTAGCTGGGCTTGTTGTGTGAGCTGGAGGTCAGGAAGGTGATTCAGCCAGCTGGCCATGTTACTGGCTTACAACTGGAGAGAGTGGAGGCAGATAATGCATGGCCAACAGAGAAACACCCAGGTGAGGTTGTAGGGGTACGTACGTGTGTGTTAATTGAGGTGAAGCGCCTTGCGTCCTTCAAAGGACAGAACAGCTCTTGCATCCTGGCAAGAAAGAAGCAGTGCTACGTGGGCACACACACACACTCCACCATACGTGTTAGTAAGTGTACAGTTCAAGTTGAGGAGGTCATTTGAATTTCCTGTTTTTTTCAGCTATTGGCTTAGCTTTCACAGAAAACTGAATATTAATAATGCATGTATTTAATATGCTGACCGTTTTTGTTTAAAGTGGTTTTATTGCCACAGATGCACATGTCTTAAACCCTCTACAGTCTAAGCCCTCTCTAAGCCGGGGAGGGGGGGGTTCTACTAAGTTATATGGAATAGTTATAAGAAGGTCATACCAAGGATCATTTAGCAATTTGATTTGGAATTATATGAAGAATATAAAAATAAAAATAAACATTTTTGATGAAAAATGTAATTTGGCCTTAATGCTATTAGCCAATAGAAACGCACTGAATAACAGATTCACTACATGGAACAACAGATAGTCCCCAAAAAATCGAAAGGAAATTTGTTCTGAAGTGTCCGTCTAATATCTGAGAGATATAAGACTATCATGTTTGTGAGAGACTCACCTTTCCACAGAAGTGTCATATTAGTGTGTAGCCCAAACTGTTCAGACGCTACAGACGTTCAGACACTACAGACGTGAGAAGACCAATTTTCAGGATGTCTCCTGGTCTGATAAACACCACTCTAACTCTGCCACCTTTCGCCGCAGATCTGGAAGTGCGACATTGGTGGATGTGGTGGATTGAGATGCATCCAATAAAACGGACAGATTGTATGTTTTATTATGCTAATTAGATTGCCACGTAAATCGACTCTACCTTAAGTCTGAACACCACCACCTTCATTGAAATCCCTCTTTACTTCAGGCACTTTATAGAGCCACTTCTTACTGATAAACTCTGAGCGGTTGTTTGGGGTCCTGTACTGGGCCCGTTGAGTTTGGGGGATCAAAATACAATGCCATCAGAAAATAAAAAGTGACATATCATTTGAAAGATACAGGCCTTGTCTAACTCAAATGTTACTGCTGGCAGTGTCATAAGAATCCCCCCCCCCATAAATCATGCACTATGGTCATATTTATAGAGTATGCAATGTAGGTCAAGACACCAAAAGTGCAAACATTTAGTATGCAGGGAAAGTGTACAACCTAATGGTTTTTGTAGAGCAATGTATTTCCTTCTCCATTGACATTACCTTGTGTCACATCTGCTCCTGCAACGCCCTCTACTGCTCATCCTGTGTCTCCTTGACCTGCCGCCACTCCCCCAGTAATCTCTGCTCAGTCAGTCTATGTTTCTAGCCGTTTGTTACTATTCAGATCCTGTTATCCAGTTGTGCCTGTTTTCCTTGCCTGACGCTGTTATCCACTCCGCTACAGTTCTGCCCGCTCTGACTCTGGTCCCTGTCTCCAGTCCCACGTCTTGTTATCCTGCTACTCTGTTCTGGATTCCCCACTCTTCTACTCCCTTGGATCTGCTTACCCTGTCTCAACCCCTCTCGCTCAAGCCTCAGCCTCCGCACCTGGTTTCCAGCAACACGGCCGAGCTTCCCCTGACCTGCACTCCATCTCCCCCTTGTGTTTCAATAAATACCTTGGTTACTTTATCCCAGTCTCCTCGTCTAGGTCTGCTCGTGGGTTCCCCTGTTCCACTCCGCGTAACACCTTTTATGCATCCTCCACATGCGCCGTTGGGCTAGCTCATCACTTACAATAGTAAAAGTGAATGGGAAAATTATTTTGAAGTGTCCTCACCTGTCTGTGTCTGTCTTACAAAAAAACAATTACTCCATAACTTGAAAGCCCTGAATAGTAAGGTCATTTTAAGGCTTGAAAATCCGTTTAGCCATTTTGGCACAGTGACTTGCTACCCAAACCAGAGAGCAACTGGTTTCATATGTATATAATTCCCAGAAGTTAAGGCATGGCACCTTACACAAGCCCTGTGCTTTTAAAATGGTGTGTTCCCAGCGCGTGTTTATAGTGCCACAATTAGGTAAAAGATCATACTTTTTTTTTGTTTTTACTCTTTTGCAACAGTAATTGGTGACATATAATTTCAAATCTACCCTTTCAAATATATTATTTCCCAACATGGGGACAATGCCATGGCATTGTTCTGATAGATTGGCAAACCCTGCCAACAACATTGCGTATAAATACAGGTAATCTGAGTTCAAGGACCTGTTAAAATCTCAACAGGATTGGTGTGTCCCCCACGGGACGGTTGAGCTAATGTAGGCTGATGTGATTAGCATGAGGTTGTAAGTTATACGAAAATTTCCCAGGACATACAGTAGATATATCTGATATTGGCAGAAAGCTTAAATTTGTGTTAATCTAACTGCACTGTCCAAAATCTATAGTAGATATTACAGTGAAAAAATACCATGCTAATGTTTGAGGAGAGTGCACAGTTATGAACTTGAAAATGTATTAATAAACCATTTAGACACATTTGGGCTGTCACGCCCTGACCTTAGAGATCCTTTTAATTCTCTATTTGGTTAGGTCAGGGTGTCACTAGGGTGGGCAATCTATGTTTTCTACTTCTTTGTTGGCCGGGTATGGTTCCCAATCAGAGGCAGCTGTCTATCGTTGTCTCTGATTGGGGATCATACTTAGGCAGCCTTTTTTCCACCTTATTTTGTGGGATCTTGATTTTGTATAGTTGCTGTGTAGCCTGCAGAACTTTACGTTTGTTTTGTATTTTGTTGTTTTTCGGTGTTCATTTGAATAAAAGTAAGATGTTCGCCTACCACGCTGCACCTTGGTCTCCTCATTCAAACGACGAACGTAACATGGGCAGTCTTGATACAACATTTCAAATAGAAATGTGATGGTTCGTTGGATCAGTCTAAAACTTTGCACATACGCTGCTGACATCTAGTGGCCAAAATCTAAATTACTCCTGGTCTGGAATAATACATTATGGCCTTTCTCTTGCATTTCAAAGATGATGGTACAATTATATATATTTTTAAACGCATGTTTTTTTTCTTTGTATTATCTTTTACCAGATCTAATGTGTTATATTCTCCTACATTAATTCATGTTTCCTTTCACATGGTGTCAAGAAAATGCATATCCTTGCTTCAGGCAGTTAGATTTGGGTATGTCATTTTAGGCGAGAATTGAAAAAAAGGGGCGGATCCTTAAGAGGACACTGATCCCCTCCTCCCACCGAGGGTAGTATACAATATTATGCATTGTTTATAAAATATCAGCAGAGGGGGTCAGAGTTCAACAGCTTAATGGCCTGTATTTATATGCACTGTTGTTGGCAGAGTGTGCTAATCTATCTGAACAATGCCATGGCTCCAAGCCAATCTATCTTTCTCTGTGTGTGTGTGTGTGTGCATGTGCGTGTGCGTGTGTGAATAAAGCATCTGCTTCAAATCTCCTCCCAGATTCTGAAGCTCTAAGACAGATTGGGAGATGTTCCCGGTGCTTCTCAGTCCATCTGGTGTCTTTGTGTTTGTCTGCACAGGAGAACCGACAGACACTTTGTCCTCATCTATTAATGTTCCTATACTAGAGCCACGTTGTCACCATAATGCCACCATTTCACATCAGTTTGATGCTCTACTTTAAGTGAATGAAGGATATGCTACACGTGCAATGTACAGAACCAGTCAAAAGTTTGGACACACCTACTCATTCAAGTTTTTCTTAATTGGTTCTATTTTCTACATTGTAGAATAATAGTGAAGACATCAAAACTGGAATCATGCATTAACCAAAAATGTGTTTAACAAATCCAAATATATTTTATATTTCAGATTCTTCAAAGTAGCACACTCCTAGCTGTTATTGTCATAATATGGACTTTGACAAAATAGGGCTATGTTCTGTATACCACCCCTATTTTGTCACAACACAGTTGATTGGCTCAAAAGCATTAAGATGGAAAGAAATTCCACAAATTAACTTTTGACATGGCACACCTGTTAATTGAAATGCATTCCAGGTGACTACCTCGTGAAGCTGGTTGAGAGAATGCCAAGAGTGTACAAAGCTGTCATCAAGGCAAAGGGTGGCTACTTTTTTGGTGTGTGTGTTATTTCAGATTTTTGATGTCTTCATTATTATTCTACACTGTAGAAAAAAGTAAAAATAAAGAAAAACCCTTGAATGAGTAGGTGTGTCCAAACTTTGAATGGTACTGTCTTTGTCTTTATCTGTCTGTCTGTCTGTCTGTCTGTCTGTCTGTCTGTCTGTCTGTCTGTCTGTCTGTCTGTCTGTCTGTCTGTCTGTCTGTCTGTCTGTCTGTCTGTCTGTCTGTCTGTCTGTCTGTCTGTCTGTCTGTCTGTCTGTCTGTCTGTCTGTCTGTCTGTCTGTCTGTCTCTCTCTCTCTCTCTCTCTCTCTCTCTCTCTCTCTCTCTCTCTCTCTCTCTCTCGTTCTCTCTATCTGTGTGTGTGTGTGTGTGTGGGTGGAGGTGTAGTCCAGGTTATCAGTGCTATCTGAGCCCAGTCTTTAGATGCTTGTGGGCTGCAGGCATCAGGCGACACTGGCCCACATTACACACACTTACATGGGGTCTGCTAGTACCATCCTGTACACACACACACACACACACTGACTCACACACTCATACACATACAATAACGTCTGATATGTTTGATGTATTTCCAGCCATTGTGTGTGTGCCTGTGTGTGTGTGAAGTATAAAGGGAAGCAGTACTCTAGCGCCGCTGATGTGTTGACTCATCTTTGACCTTCTCCCCCAAATATAACTAAAACCTCCCCTCTCCCCTTAACCCACATCACACTGTCATTATATGATCTTAGGGAAGGGGAAGGAAGTGTGTGTGTGTGGGGGCTCAGTCAGCCTAATCCTCGGCTTCTTTGTGTGTGTGTGAGGGCAGGCACACACATCCGTGTGAGTTTTTGGAGTGGAGGGGAATGGGGGAAGTCTATGCATTTTTATTGAGAGTAAGGCTAGTGGGCCTGTACCCATTAACACCTCAGACAGAGACACCACTATTAGAGAGAGAAAAGGAGAGAGGGGTAGAGATGGGGGGTGGAGGGAGGGGGATAAAGAGATGGAGAGATTTATGGAGAGTAAATGAGAATGAAGGAGAGAAGGTTTGAAAGGGGGACAGAATGATGGAGAGAGGGGCATAAAGTGGAATCGGGAAGAAGATGACAAGAGGGGTAATAGAGAGGTGGGTGGAGAAAGGGTCGAGGGAGGATAGAGAGAGTGATTGTGAGGAGTGTAGGTGATGGAGCAAGCAGTGGAGACAGAGAGAGAGGGGGGTTGTTTGGTCTTCCTGTGCTTTGGTGTTGAGAAACTCTGGAATACTCTTGTATTGGACAAAGCTGGCAGCTGTCACTCACTCAAACTGACAGACAGACAGGGTGGAGTGAATGTCAAGAAACAAATATCATCCACTCAACAGAGTAACACACACACACACACACACACACACACACACACACACACACACACACACACACACACACACACACACACACACACACACACACACACACACACACACACACACACACACTTTAAAACAGTAATAAAAATGCTCTCGCTCTGACTCTCGCCATCACACACCCACACATACATCATGCATACACACCACACACAAACAGTAGTGTGTGTGTGTAGGTGGGGGGGGGGGGTTCGGGATAGGGTTAAAACCCCAAAATTTACGGAGTGCATAGCACTGGGATTGAACATGTGACCCTTGGAGCCAGAGCTCATGCCTCATGCACATCCGCCATTCCTTTCCACAATGCCCTAGCAAAACCCAAGCCTACTTGATGGTAATAGCACTCATCGTTGCCTCTAGTGGCCTGTTTTGAAGTCATCTCCCGACGTCCTGCTTACCTGGACGGACGTCGGATTTCGCGATTTTTAGCAACCCGGGACCAAAGGAGACCACGCACACACACACACACACACACACACACACACACACACACACACACACACACACACACACACACACACACACACACACACACACACACACACACACACACACACACACACACACACTGACAGTGTATTGCTTTGTTTTACAGAGACAAGAGAGGACCGCACCAAGAGACTGTTCAGACACTACACTGTGGGATCTTACGACAACGTCACCTCATACAGGTAAGATGCATGCACGCACACATATACACACATACACACACACACACACGCACACACACACACGCATACACATACTTACACACACACACACATACTTACACACACACACACACACACACACACTTACACACACACACACATACTTACACACACACACACACACACTTACACCACACACACACACACACACACACACACACACACACACACACACACACACACACACACACACACACACACACACACACACACACACACACACACACACACAATGTAATAGTGACATCTACTTTGTGCATGACACAAATCATTTTTCCAACAACTGTTTACAGACAGATTATTTCACTTATAATTCACTGTGTTACAATTCCAGTGGGTCAGAAGTTTACATACACTAAGTTGACTGTGCCTTTAAACAACTTGGAAACATCCAGAAAATTATGTCATGGCTTTAGAAGCTTCTGATAGGCTAATTGACATTATTTTTGTGAATTGGAGGTGTACCTGTGGATGTATTTCAAGGCCTCCCTTCAAACTCAGTGCCTCTTTGCTTGACATCATGGGAAAATCAAAAGAAATCAGCCAAGACCTCAGAAAACAAATTGTTGACCTCCACAAGTCTGGTTCATCCTTGGGAGCAATTTCCAAATGCCTGAAGGTAGCACATTCATCTGTACAAATAATAGTACGCAAGTATAAACACCATGAGACCACGCAGCCGTCATACCGCTCAGGAAGGAGACGCGTTCTGTCTCCTAGAGATGAACGTACTTTGGTGCGAAAAGTGCAAATCAATCCCAGAACAACAGTAAAAGACCTTGTGAAGATGCTGGAGGAAACAGGTACAGAAGTATATATATCCACAGTATAACAAGTCCTATATCGTCCTATATCGACATAACCTGAATGGCCGCTCAGCAAGGAAGAAGCCACTGCTCAAAAACCGCCATGAAAAGGCCAGACTAAAGTCTGCAACTGCACATGGGGACAAAGATCGTACTTTTTGGAGAAATGTCCTCTGGTCTGATGAAACAAAAATAGACCTGTTTGGCCATGATGACCATCGTTATGTTTGGAGGAAACAGGGGGATGCTTGCAAGCCGAAGAACACCATCCAAACCGTGAAGCACGGGGGTGGCAGCATCATGTTGTGGGGGTGCTTTGCTGCAGGAGGGACTGGTGCACTTCACAAAATAGATGGCATCATGAGGTAGGAATATTATGTGGATATATTGAAGCAACATCTCAAGACATCCGTCAGGAAGTTAAAGCTTGGTCGCAAATAGGTCTTCGAAATGGACAATGACTCCAAGCATTCTTCCAAAGTTGCGGCAAAATGGCTTAAGGACAACAAAGTCAAGGTATTGGAGTGGCCATCACAAAGCCCTGACCTCAACCCTATAGAAAATGTGTGAGCAGAACTGAAAAAGGGTGTGCGAGCAAGGAGGCCTACAAATCTGACTCAGTTACACCAGCTCTGTCAGGAGGAACGGGCCAAAATTCAACCAACTTACAGTTTTTAACAATCCCTTTGACACTAAATTCAGAACCTTGTGGTCATTTTTCAAAACTCTAGACACAAAACTCAAAACGGTCATCACTTGTAACACAGGCTGTCCAATGTTCAAAACATTGCATTGTGCATTCATATCTTTAAAGAAACCTTTGAATTAAAGCAAAAATAATTAGCTGCAAAAAAAGAAATAACAGTTGAAGGTCAACTGCAGTATTCCTCAACTGGCTTGCTGTAAAAAGTAAAACAAAAGATTGATTACTGTACTTCTATATTTCCATCAACCCTGTCTTGTGGATTTGGCCACAGGTTCTCATCCACATCACAATGGATGTTTTCATTAGCCAAACATCTTGGGAAGAATCTTCGGGCATGGCAAATCCAGGCCTGACACCTGTCTGCCGTGATGTCATTGCACGCGTCATCCATGGCCTGGAGAAGGGTGGCTTGTTCGTGAGGGCGCCTATCATATACCTTCCACCTCCATGTGGAGAAAAATTCCTCAATCGGGTTAAGGAAAGGAGAGTATGGGGGTAAGTACAGGGTGGTAAATTGTGGATGGGCCTGAAACCATGCTTGCACCATTTGAGCATGGTGGAACCTGACGTTATCCCACACAATGACATAGGTCATGCCATCAGCTCTACAGACCAGATTTAGCTCATCAAGGAAAGTTACATTCGAACAGCGAATCATGTGGCTGCCTGCAACTCTAGATATAGAGTATATAGAGTAGAGAGCTTTAGATGTTGTTCCACCAAACATTACAACGGCGAAGATGCGTAATCTAAGCAACTTTGACCGTGGTATGATTGTTGATGCCACACATGGTGATTCCAGCATCTCAGAAACAGCTGCCTTCCTGGGATGGATTTTTACGCACTACAGTCTCTAGAGTTTACAGAGAATGGTGCAATAAACAAATTCAGTGAGCTGCAGTTCTGTGGGAAAAACACCTTGTTTATGAGAGAGGTCAGAGGAGAATGTCCAGACTCATTCAAGCTAACAAAAAGGCCACAAATGCTCAAATAACAGCTGTTTGAAACAGTGGTGTGCAGAAGGGCATCTCTTAACGTACAACACCGTGAATAATTCAGGCTGTTGTGGAGGCAAAAGGGGGTCCTACCCAGTACTAGATACAGTGGGGAGAACAAGTATTGGATACACTGACGATTTTGCAGGTTTTCCTACTTACAAAGCATGTAGAGCTAATTTAGCCATTTTTTGCCGCTGCTAGCAGCTTTTACCTTCTGCACAGACACCAGCCCTGTTATTAGCCTGGATATTACTCACCAATTTACCAGCATCGGACTGTCTCTCGACAACAACGCCGGATTCCTGCCGTAATCCCTGAGCCACTACTTCTGATCCTCACAGCTAGCTTGCAGCTAGCGCAGCTAGCGCCACTGCCACGAAGCTAGCACCAGTTAGCAAACACAATTCTACAATTCACAACCTCTCTTTCGCCATCGCCATCCGGCTTGGATTCTCTGTCGACACGACCACGTCTGGTCTGCAGACGAATACCCCATCCGCTGTGCCCTCAACCGGCCTCCGTCTGAGCAGACCCCCTCCGTCTGAGCAGACCACCCCCCGGGCTACTAACTTTAAACGCCGCGTGCTAGCTTAGTGGAGGCCTCCCTGCTCCATCTACGGCTGCCCCCTGGACACTATGATCACTTGGCTACATAGCTGATGCCTGCTTGACTGTCCATTAATTCACGGTACTCCATTCTGTTTATTTGTGTTTTATCTGTCGGCTCTGTGCTTTAACTCAGGATCTGTGTGTAGTTAATCCGACCCTCTCTGCCTAGTCGTCGCCATTTTTACCTGTTGTTGCTGTGTTAGTGGACTAGCTGCTGTTATCTTACCTGTTGTTTTAGCTAGCTCTCCCAATCAAGACCTGCAATCACTTTATGCCTTATTGTATGTCTCTCTCAAATATCAATATGCCTTGCATACTGTTGTTCAGGCTAGTTATCATTATCATTGTTTTGGTTTGCAATGGACCCCGTAGTTCCACTCTCCGTACCTCTGATACCTCCTTTGTCCCACCCCCCACACATGCGGTGACCTCACCCATTGAGACCAGCATGTCCAGAGATACAACCTCTCTTATCATCACCCAGTGCCTGGGCTTGCCTCCGCTGTACCCGTGCCCCACCATACCCCTGTCTGCACATTATGCCCAGAATCTATTCTACCACGCCCATAAATCTGCTCCTTTTATTCTTTGTCCCCAACGCTCTAGGCGACCAGTTTTGATAGCCTTTAGCCGGACCCTCATCCTACTACTCCTCTGTTCCTCGGGTGATGTGGAGGTAAACCCAGGCCCTGCATGTCCCCAGTCACCCTCATTTGTTGACTTCTGTGATCGAAAAAGCCTTGGCCTCATGCATGTCAACATCAGAAGCCTCCTCCCTAAGTTTGCCTTACTCACCGCTTTAGCACACTCTGCCAACCCTGATGTCCTTGCCGTGTCCGAATCCTGGCTTAGGAAGGCCACCAAAAATTCTGGGATTTCCATACCCAACTATAACACTTTCCGTCAAGATAGAACTGCCAAAGGGGGAGGAGTTGCAATCTACTGCAGAGATAGCCTGCAAAGTTCTGTCATACTTTCCAGGTCTATGCCCAAACAGTTCGAACTTCTAATTTTAAAAATTAATTTCTCCAGAAATAAGTCTCTCACTGTTGCCGCCTGCTACCGACCCCCCTCAGCTCCCAGCTGTGCCCTGGACACCATCTGTGAATTGATCGCTCCCCATCTAGCTTCAGAGTTTGTTCTGTTAGGTGACCTAAACTGGGATATGCTTAACACCCCGGCAGTCCTACAATCCAAGCTTGATGCCCTCAATCTCACACAAATCATCAAGGAACCCACCAGGTACAACCCTAAATCCGTAAACATGGGCACCCTAATAGACATTATCCTGACCAACCTGCCCTCCAAATACACCTCTGCTGTCTTCAATCAAGATCTCAGCGATCACTGCCTCATTGCCTGTATCCGCCACGGGTCCGCGGTCAAACGACCACCCCTCATCACTGTCAAACGCTCCCTAAAACACTTCTGCGAGCAGGCCTTTCTAATCGACCTGGCCCGGGTACCCTGGAAGGATATTGACCTCATCCCGTCAGTTGAGGATGCCTGGTCATTCTTTAAAAGTTACTTCCTCACCATATTAGACAAGCATGCTCCGTTCAAAAAATGCAGAACCAAGAACAGATATAGCCCTTGGTTCACTCCAGACCTGACTGCCCTCGACCAGCACAAAAACATCCTGTGGCGAACTGCAATAGCATCGAAGAGCCCCCGCGATATGCAACTGTTCAGGGAAGTCAGGAACCAATACACGCAGTCAGTCAGGAAAGCAAAGGCCAGCTTTTTCAAGCAGAAATTTGCATCCTGTAGCTCTAACTCCAAAAAGTTCTGGGATACTGTAAAGTCCATGGAAAACAAGAGCACCTCCTCCCAGCTGCCCACTGCACTGAGGCTAGGTAACACGGTCACCACTGATAAGTCCGTGATAATCGAAAACTTCAACAAACATTTCTCAATGGCTGGCCATGCCTTCCTCCTGGCGACTCCAACCTTGGCCAACAGCCCCGCCCCCCCCGCTGCTACTCGCCCAAGCCTCCCCAGCTTCTCCTTTACCCATATCCAGATAGCAGATGTTCTGAAAGAGCTGGAAAACCTGGACCCATACAAATCAGCTGGGCTTGACAATCTGGACCCCCTATTTCTGAAACTGTCCGCCGCCATTGTCGCACCCCCTATTACCAGCCTGTTCAACCTCTCCTTCGTATCATCTGAGATCCCCAAGGATTGGAAAGCTGCCGCGGTCATCCCCCTCTTCAAAGGGGGAGACACCCTGGACCCAAACTGTTACAGACCTATATCCATCCTGCCCTGCCTATCTAAGGTCTTCGAAAGCCAAGTCAACAAACAGATCACTGACCATCTCGAATCCCACCGTACCTTCTCCGCTGTGCAATCCGGTTTCCGAGCCGGTCACGGGTGCACCTCAGCCACGCTCAAGGTACTAAACGATATCATAACCGCCATCGATAAAAGACATTACTGTGCAGCCGTCTTCATCGACCTGGCCAAGGCTTTCGACTCTGTCAATCACCATATTCTTATCGGCAGACTCAGTAGCCTCGGTTTTTCTAATGACTGCCTTGCCTGGTTCACCAACTACTTTGCAGACAGAGTTCAGTGTGTCAAATCGGAGGGCATGTTGTCCGGTCCTCTGGCAGTCTCTATGGGGGTACCACAGGGTTCAATTCTCGGGCCGACTCTTTTCTCTGTATACATCAATGATGTTGCTCTTGCTGCGGGCGATTCCCTGATCCACCTCTACGCAGACGACACCATTCTATATACTTCCGGCCCTTCCTTGGACACTGTGCTATCTAACCTCCAAACGAGCTTCAATGCCATACAACACTCCTTCCGTGGCCTCCAACTGCTCTTAAACGCTAGTAAAACCAAATGCATGCTTTTCAACCGTTCGCTGCCTGCACCCGCACGCCCGACTAGCATCACCACCCTGGACGGTTCCGACCTAGAATATGTGGACATCTATAAGTACCTAGGTGTCTGGCTAGACTGCAAACTCTCCTTCCAGACTCATATCAAACATCTCCAATCCAAAATCAAATCAAGAATCGGCTTTCTATTCCGCAACAAAGCCTCCTTCACTCACGCCGCCAAACTTACCCTAGTAAAACTGACTATCCTACCGATCCTCGACTTCGGCGATGTCATCTACAAAATAGCTTCCAATACTCTACTCAGCAAACTGGATGCAGTTTATCACAGTGCCATTCGTTTTGTTACTAAAGCACCTTATACGACCCACCACTGCGACCTGTATGCCCTAGTCGGCTGGCCCTCGCTACATGTTCGTCGTCAGACCCACTGGCTCCAGGTCATCTACAAGGCTATGCTAGGTAAAGTGCCGCCTTATCTCAGTTCACTGGTCACGATGGCTACACCCACCCGCAGCACGCGCTCCAGCAGGTGTATCTCACTGATCATCCCTAAAGCCAAAACCTCATTTGGACGCCTTTCCTTCCAGTTCTCTGCTGCCTGCGACTGGAACGAATTGCAAAAATCTCTGAAGTTGGAGACTTTTATCTCCCTCAACAACTTTAAAAATCTGCTATCCGAGCAGTTAACCGATCGCTGCAGCTGTACATAGTCCATCTGTAAACTACCCACCCAATTTACCTACCTCACCCCCCATACTGCTTTTATTTATTTACTTTTCTGCTCTTTTGCACACCAGTATCTCTTCTTGCACATGATCATCTGATGATTTATCACTCCAGTGTTAATCTGCTAAATTGTAATTATTCGATGTATTGCCTACCTCATGCCTTTTGCACACATTGTATATAGATTCTCTTTTTTTTCTACCATGTTATTGACTTGTTTATTGTTTACTCCATGTGTAACTCTGTGTTGTCTGTTCACACTGCTATGCTTTATCTTGGCCAGGTCGCAGTTGCAAATGAGAACTTGTTCTCAACTAGCCTACCTGGTTAAATAAAGGTGAAATAAAAAAAAGAAAAAAAAAGTAGAGGTCTGTAATTATTATCATAGGTACACTTCAACTGTGAGACGGAATCTAAAACAAAAATCCAGAAAATCACATTGTATGATTTTTAAGTAATTAATTTGCATTTTATTGCATGACATAAGTATTTGATACATCAGAAAAGTAGAACTTAATATTTGGTACAGAAACATTTGTTTGCAATTACAGAGATCATACGTTTCCTGTAGTTCTTGACCAGGTTTTCACACACTGCAGCAGGGATTTTGGCCCACTCCTCCATACAGACCTTCTGAAGATCCTTCAGGTTTCGGGGCTGTCGCTGGGCAATACGGACTTTCAGCTCCCTCCAAAGATTTTATATTGGGTTCAGGTCTGGAGACTGGCTAGGCCACTCCAGGACCTTGAGATGCTTCTTACGGAGCCACTCCTTAGTTGCCCTGGCTGTGTGTTTCAGGTCGTTGTCATGCTGGAAGACCCAGCCCTACCCAGTACTAGATACTGAGTTTAAATGTATTTGGCTAAGGTGTATGTAAACTTCCGACTTCAACTGTATTTGGCCCTGTATTTTGGCACTGTAATATCCAGTATTTTGGATTTCAGAAAGTTACAGATGCACAAAGATCATGCCCCTAGAACATGCTAACCTCTCACCATTGCCAATAACAGGGAAGGTTAGCATTTTGTGGGGGTATGATATACAGTATACTCTTCTGTAACGATTCAGTCATGATTAGCCATAATCATGATAGCATCCACATTAATGAAGAAGTGGTCAGAAACATATTATATTATTATTTACAATAAACGTTACTCCAAAATGACACAATACATTATTTACCCTTGATTTCTATTGGGCACAACATAATCCGAAACACAACCAAAACAAACTGCAAATATATCCAATTAGTTTGTAGTCATAC